>NC_041045.1:12836025-13178525 GCF_900634775.1 Gouania willdenowi
AAATGAGCTAAAGAGGCTCTTGTGATGTGTTGACACTTGCTCTCTTAAAGAAAGGAGGAAGAGGAGGAGGAAACGTCCATGATAAAACACCACAAAGAAAAGCTTATGAATTTTATTA
Organism: Gouania willdenowi; assembly: GCF_900634775.1. Lineage (NCBI taxonomy): Eukaryota > Metazoa > Chordata > Actinopteri > Blenniiformes > Gobiesocidae > Gouania > Gouania willdenowi. The sequence continues at coordinate 12,836,144 of NC_041045.1, forward strand.
ACAACAGTATGCAAAACATCAAAGGTCCGCGGGAAAGATTAATGACCCTGTGTGAGACTGTTTAATTACCTCCAGCTAATTAGATTCTTGACCAAATTTTTAATATCTGCCTCCGCGCTCCACGCCTAATTGAGATTCCACCGTATTTATCAATCGTTCCCAGGAAAAGCACTTGGAAGGTTTCTCTGTCCCTCCTGTCCACTTTTAAAATACTGATCCAAAGGAGAACCAGCAACTTCCTCTTTTTTCAATTATTTGATCAAAATCTGGCCTTTAAATGGAAAAAATAAATAGCAACACATCAGAAGGATTAGCATGTAGCTGATCAGGAAGTAGCACCGTTATGGCGCACTATAATTCTCTCTCTTTCTCTACTCTGCTCTCGCAAAGTTATCATTGTACAGTTACAAGCATGTCAGGATATGCATTTAAGTTGACCTGATAATATAGCTCCACCCATTTACCCTATGACCTTGCTGAGTCAGCGTTAATAAGCTAACACTAACAGCTAACTGGTTGTTACGTGCTAAGCTAACCCAAACATGTGGGACTTGTGACTATGTGCTGAGCTAGCCCAAACATGTGTGACTGGTGGCTATTTGCTATGCTAACCCAAACATGTGACACTGTTTGTGGTAAGCTAACACAAATATTTAGGACTGGTTGCTACATGTGGGACTGGTGACAATGTGCTATGCTAATCCAAACATGTGCGACTGGTTGTTAGGTGCTAACACAAATATATGGAAGTGGTTGCTAAGTAACCCCAAACATGTCGCACATAACAACTAGTGCCACCATTTTTGAGTTAGCATAGCACATTGCTAAGCTAACACAAACATGTGGGGCTTGTTGCTACATGTTAAGCAAACCCAAACATGCGGGACTGGTGACTATGTGCTGTGCTAACCCAAACATGTACGACTGGTGGCTATGTGCTAAGCAAACCCAAACATGTGGGACTGGTGGCTATGTGCTAAGATAACCCAAACATATGGGACTGGTGGCTATGTGCTATGCTAACCCAAACATGTGGGACTGGTGGCTATGTACTAAGCAAACGCAAACATGTGGGACTGGTGGCTATGTGCTATGCTAACCCAAACTTGTGCGACTGGTTGTTATGTGCTAAGCTAACCCAAACATGTGGGGTTGGTGGCTATGTGCTAAGGTAACTAAAACGTGGGACTTTTTGCTATGTGCTAAGCTAACCAAACATGGGCCTGGTGTTTAAGCAGGATTGCTTCTCTCTCACCTGGAAAACTACACAACACGACACACAACCCCATACACAACATGACGCCGAATAGCTACACGCTAAATGACAACGAAATTACACCAAAAACTAAAAGTACCAAAAACACAAACAGAAAACATGTTTAGATTCCTTCCCCTTACCTGGAAAGATACACAACATATTTGGAAGGCAAATGAAACGACCGCTGCATAGCATATAAGGAAAAGCTCTAAAAAATGTTCAGACATTAATTTTGTATAATTAGAATTTTAAAATGTATGCCAAAGACAAAACAAGATTGAAGCTGCATTTCATTGGTATATACTGTAGATATATATAATTATATAATATAATGAATTCTATTCTGTTATTAAATCTCACTATAGTTTATATTAAATAGAGAAGCTGTTATCGGACCCTGTTGCTCTTGTTTATGTTGCAATAATTGCGCTCAGATTAAAAATAACTTCCGTCTCTTTTGTATTCACCAACAGAGATCATAACTTCATGAACTCCAGCTCGTTATTATTCTCATTGTTCTGAGTGGATTTGTAATGCTCTCAGGCTTTTCCCCTGCATGTTTACAAAGTCAGAGAACGCAGAAATCCCTCAGTCGGAACAGAAAGCGTGGGAAACATGGCGACATCGCCGTGCAATAAAGTGTCACAAAGCCCAGTAAACAAAAGCAGAAAGTCAGGAACGAAGCGTGGCCACGTCAGCGTTACTTTTTAATTTGATATCAACATCTGTTTTTTCAACACTTAGAAATACCATTTTTATCAACAAACTCGTCTGCATCTTCAAAAACATGATAAACAAACACTGGCACAAACAACACAAGAGCAGTTGGAGAATGATTAAAACTGTATCATCTGTTATTCTTAATAAGGATTCATGAGGATCATTATTGCTCCTATAGTTTATCAGCTAAAAAATTTTTTGTTTTTTTTAATTATTATTTATTAAAGACAGTTTGACCTGAACAAGTTGTAAAATGAAACAGCTGCTGCACAGACTGTCAGAAAAGCCCTTAAAGATGTGGAGGAGATGTTTTTTATTCATCTGATAGGATCATTTAAACTGATAAGTAAACCCTATACTGTATTACCCATCCAGCATATGGGACTGGTTAGTGTGTGCTAAGCTAAATGTACTAAGCTAAACCAATCACGTGGGACTGGTCGCTACGTGCTAAGCTAACTGAAACATATGGGACTGATCGCTTTGTGCTAAGCTAACCCAAACACTTGGGACTGGTTGCTATGTGCAAAGCTAAACCAAAACACGTGGAACTGCTCGATATGCGCTAAGCTAAACCAATCAAGTGGGACTGATCGCTACGTACTAAGCTAAACCAAAACATATGGGACTGGTCCCTATGTGCTAAGCTAAACCAGTCATGTGGGACTTGTGACTAGGTGCTAAGATAACCGAAACATGTGTGACTGTTAGCTACACACTAAGTTAACTAAACATGTGGGACTGGCGGCTACACACAAAGCTAACCAAACATGTAGGACTGGTGGCTATACACTAAGCTAACCAAACATGTGGGACTGGTGGCTACACACTAAGCTAACCAAACATGTGGGACTGGTGGCTACACACTAAGTTAACTAAACATGTGGGACTGGTGGCTACACACTAAGCTAACCAAACATGTGGAACTGGTGGCTACACACAAAGCTAACCAAACATATGGGACTGGTGGCTATACACTAAGCTAACCAAATATGTGGGACTGGTGGCTACACACTAAGCTAACCAAACATTTGGGACTGTTTGCTACACACTAAACTAGGGATGTAACGATTAATCGTAAGGCAGTTAAAAATCGATTCATAGGTATCACGGTTGATATCGATTTTCTGACAATTGAATCGCAGTACTTTTTTAACCAGCAGAGGGCGCTATCCGGATATGTTGGCGGCGGGCGGAGTCTGCTAATACTTTCTTTCTGGCTGCCTTCTACTCTTAAATATGTTAATAAATGATTCATTACCCCTTTAGCACCGAAAGAATATCTGTAATATTACTTGAATATCTGTAAAAGTCACGTTTTTCTATTAGCTCTGTCTGCTAGCATAGCTTCTCTTCTTTACTGCTAGAATATCTGCATGCCAACCGACCACTGTGTTACCAGCGCCCTCTGCTGGTCCAAACAAATATCTGACGTAAATCAGTGCAATGACGGTTTTTTTTTTTTTTTTTAAAGTCCAATTGTTAAGGCACAAAATGCATTTTCAGTTGCACTTTTAAAAGAAAAAGAACTATTATGCAGTTTTGCATTGTTTATTATAGAATCCGAATTTAAATTAATAGGCTTCATTTTCATTTGTATTATACCTTTATTTATTTCATTCAAGATTTATTTTTAGTTAAATTGCATTGTTTTGAATAGTTTATCAAGGAATTCTTTTGACATTGAAAAATGAAAGGAAAATAATACAGTATTTTCTACATTTAAATTTGTCTACAGTCCCATTTTGTAAATGAAAAAATCCGTGAGAGAATCGTATCGTGAACCCAGTATCGTGAATCGAATCGTATCGGGAGTTGAGTGAATCGTTACATCCCTACACTAAACTAACCAAACATGTGGGACTGGTGGCTACACACTCAGTTAACTAAACATGTGGGACTGGTGGCTACACACTAAGTTAACTAAACATGTGGGACTGGTGGCTACACACTAAGTTAACTAAACATGTGGGACTGGTGGCTACACACTAAGCTAACCAAACATTTGGGACTGTTTCCAAACTACACACACTTTATGTGATTTATATTTAGACATTTTGATCAATTTTTAGCATAACTTGCTAAAATTAGATTTTTTAGTGGAGTGGAGAATGGTGCAGTGTCACATTATACTATTCTTTGCACATTTTGGTGAATATCTGATCATCATATATGTTAAATAGTCATTCAGATCTATGTCATTGATAGTATGTATAAAATTTACAGAAACCAGTCACTGCTTTGTGTTTGGGTGCTGAGGCCTGCACAGCTCTACCAGCTGGTGACAGGATGGTATTACATCTTAACACACACACACACAAAACATGCACAAAAAAAGATGTGATTCATCATTATCATTATAATTAAGCCCTTTTGCTCAAAACTAATACAGCCTTGTATCATTTCAATATGAATGTTTTATTTTTGGCTTTAAATATATAATTTTATATAATTATAATTTAGAAAAAAAGCCCATATTCTCTATGACTACACACACACCTCCCTTCATACCATACAATAGTTTGTGTGTGTAAATATTGTAAATATGTGCCCTTATGTTACTGGCATATTTTTTGTTCTATTATTATTATTATTATTATTAATATTATTATTATACTCTTCTTTCTGCTGTAACATGAATGAACTGACATTGTATTTATCATTTTATTCAGCATTGTTTTTTACAATTTATTTATTTTAGCATGGGAAAAGTTATTAAATGTTTATTTTTCCATTGTTTTTGTTAGCCCTATATGTTTATTCATTTATTTAAGAAAAAAAAGTCATTGTTTACATATTAGTTTATAATAACCTTTTTTTGTTTTGTTTTTTAAGTTTTCTTAAAAAAAGAAAGAAAATAATAATAATAATAATAATAATAATAATAATAATAATAATAATAATAATAATAATAATAATAATAATAATAATAATAATAATAAAGTTTATAAACTTTTAAAAATCAAATATAAATGCATAAAAAATAGATAGAAGAAAATAATTTAAATTGGAAAACTGATTCCATTAAGAATCAAAACCTTGATATTTAAGCAACAATTAAAATATTTAATTCAGAAAACGTTACAATACGTTTTTTCATTAAATTTATTCATTTTTTTTTTTATTGCTTTATTATGTCATTCATTTATCAAAAGAAAGAAAGTAAGAAGTTTGTTTTACTGGCTAAATGGTTTGTCCAGAAATGTAACCATTATATATATCATTATTATTATTATTATTATTATTAGTAGGAGTAGTAGTAGTACCTATTTTATTTTGTACTATTATAACTCGATTCTTGAAGTCTAAAAATGTTTTTAAATCCAATAATGTGGTCTGATATGTGAACTTATTAGTGATTGTATCTGCAGGGCTTTTACAGTGAGGGAACATTTGGTTAAAGAGTGTGTATGAGGTCATTGTTGATTTTGTTGGATGTTATCTGTCACTGTTTACGACATCATCTCTCACAGATCAGGGCTCGTATTTATCACAGTACAACCACTTCAGCGTGTTTTTCAGGTTTACGGAGGATTTATTTTCCATTTTTAGACAACTATCTGTACTTTCTGCTCGTTCCATCTTCAAAATTGCCTCAAAACTGTTTTTAACTCCATGAAGGAAAGACAATTGCGTTGCCAGGTTGGATTCATCAAGTCTTAAAAAGGAAGTTCAGGCTGCTCTCACAGAGGGATAGTCCCGATTTGGGTTTGCTGTTCATTTTATTAGAGCGCGGGAGCATGAAGTCTAAAAACTGCTTTTAAATGTCATTAAGCAGGTATTTTAGAAACTAGGGAAAAAAGAAAAACAAGTATAAAGGTAAAAGATACACCAGACAGCTGTCTTATTATTCCATTACATCTAAAGAAAACAGGGTCCTCGCAGTCTTAAAAGGCATTAAATTAATTAATCTAAAAATAAGGCCTTATTTGTCATTAAAATGTCTTAAATCACTGTTTAAAAATTCTTACATTTTAACACATAATACGTATGTTTTTATGATTGTAATTAGTCTCACATTTCAAAATAAATGGTAACATTCATTTTTAAAAATATATATAATTTACCGTAAAATTGCGCAATAACGACAGCGGAACCAACTACAACATGATGATAGGGAAATGTAAATTAAACAAAAATGGCCAGACCAATTTTTTTGTATTTTGTTATTGTTTTATAGATTTCTGGCTTGTAGTCATTTTGTGTGTTTTGAGTGTTTTTTTTGCGTGTGTGTATTTTACTGTCATTTTGTGTATTTTTTCCTCAAATGTGTTTACTGTAAAGTTGGTCTTAAATTTAATTTCAAATGGCATTAAAAAGTTTTGAAAAGTCTTGAATTTCATTTGACTGTAACTGAAGGAACCCCGAGAACAATTAAAGATGGAGCAAAAGAAAGAAATATATCAATGTGAATGATACAAAAATTTAAAGTGTGTATAAATAACTGTTTCTTTTTATTCTATACGGATTTTGTCATGTTTGATTTCCTATTTTTGCTTTTAACTCTAATGAATGTTGCTGTAAGTGGTTAAAATTATGCTGCAGGCAACAGCGCTTTTACATGTTCATGTGCATCATTAACCTCAGCCTGAGGACAATGACCTTTGACCCACACAGGAAGTCCCAAATCTGACCAAATCCATCTAATTCCACAGAGCAAAAACATATTTATTTATGTTTTTTTTTTTTTTTTTAATTAGGAATACATTTTCTTATTTATTTGGCATTGATTTCATTGTTTTATTATTTATTTGTTTTAACTTTCAATGGTTTATTCACATATACTGTATATTATTTTTATTTTAGCAGGGGAAAATGTTATTAAATGTGTATTTTTACATTGCATCAATTTGTTTATTTATTTATTTGTTATTTTTAGCCAAAAAGAAAAAAGTCATTGTTTTTGTTTTGAAGTTTTCTCAGAAAAAGAAAACAATGAAAAAAAACTTGTATCTAAACTTGTATCTAAAAAAGTTTAAATGCATCAAATGTAAGAGATATAATAATAAGAAAAATAAAACTAGAAAACCTAATACAATTAAGAATGTGAACCTTGAAATTTAAGCTAAATCAAATTGTAAAAAAAAATATATTCTCTGTAAAAGAAAGACTAGAAAAGCAATAGCGTGTTTTTGCTGAAAAAATCTTTCTAAACTTAAAAAAAACAAACATTTCAAAGTGCAGCAAAAATATTAAGTCAATAAATATATAGAGGTGTTTAAAAAATTAAAAAGACAAAACAAAAATTAAATGAATTGTAAAAATTCAAGAAAATCTTTTATATATATATATATATATATATATATAAAAAAGGATTAAAATCCATGTTCTCTGCACTAATTAGATGTCTCACATTTATGTTTTGTGGTGTAGTTTTGAATGTCTGCCTTATCTGCAGAGAAGAATCATTAAAGAGAAAGCACAGACTTCAGAAACCAAATCAGAAGCCGTTCTGCTTCAAATCTCCCAAAGCCAAGTGAAACGAGTTAAGACAAACGGATAAGCATCAGCAGGTTGGAGTGAAGTTTGAGTGCTTGGATGTGATTTCCTGAGTTATCCTCCTCAGCTTTTTCTGCTTCCAGGCCTTTATCACCAATCAGAGGGCGGCTCTCCTCAGATAAGCACTCCGATATTCACAAATGAACACGTTCTCCATCTTATTGGGTTTCCCATCCACTAAATCGTTCTGTTTCCCATCCTGGCAAATCAGAAGTGAGCGCTGTTTTCTACCTTTTCTAACGTCTGGAAAATAAAAGCAGCTGCAGTGACGGGAAAGCATCGGCGACGCCTCTTATCGATAAATGACATCATCTGGCCTGCAGCCGGATCGGACCGTTACATTGACAGCTTTATGAAATGCAGGGAGGAGGAGGGAGGAGAGGCTGCCTTAAAGCGGCAGTATTATGAAAAAATCACTTTATAATGGTTTTGCTACAGTGATATACATTCCTTTAGTCTCATTCAGAGGGTCAAAGTTGAAAAAGTTCCTCCCTTGTTATTCCACATTTTGTAAAAAGTCAAAAATGGATTTTTCTAGCGCTGTGACATCACATCGCGGAAACTCCTCCTCCTGACAATCCTGGCTCCTCCTACCCTATATAAGAACGAAAGCTCCTCCCTCTCAAACTACCTCACCGTTAACCCCTCCCTGAGGAGCAGTGGGCATCCACAGTGTAGCACCCAGGGAGCAGTTAGGGTTAATATTAATGTTGTGCCGATACCAATACTAGTATCGGGAGGGGTCCCGATACGGGACTAAAGGCAGGCATCAGTATTGGCAAGTACTAACTATTAACACGGCGATACCATTTAAAGCATCAAACTCTTCTTCAAACTACTTTTAATACTCAGTCCGCCAAACACCAATGAAGAAGAATCAACAGAATACAAACGAAGAAGAATCCACCGAACACCAACAAAGAAGAATCAATAGAACACCAACAAAGAAGAATCCATCAAACACCAACGAAGAAGAATCAAAAGAACACCAACGAAGAAAAATCCACTGAACACCAACAAAGAAAAATCAAAAGAACACAAACGAAGAAGAATCCACCGAACACCAACAAAGAAGAATCAAAAGAACACCAACGAAGAAGAATCCACCGAACACCAACAAAGAAGAATCAAAAGAATACCAACGAAGAAGAATCCACCGAACACCAACAAAGAAGAATCAAAAGAACACCAACGAAGAAGAATCCACCGAACACCAACAAAGAACAATCAAAAGAACACCAACGAAGAAAAATCCACCGAACACCAACAAAGAAAAATCAAAAGAACACCAACGAAGAAAAATCCAATGAGTGATATATGCGAAATATGTCAAACCCTAAAACTGAAATGCTGCATAATTAAATCAACTACATCTACGAGCGCTGGAAATCTAAGATTGTGTCGAATCAGGCATTTAACCTGAAATTCTGCAAATACATCAGAATTTATTACAAAACTAGACAAACTTCACATAATTTATCATCATTATAACTGAAATAGTCCTGACTAAATTTTGACCAAAACTAAGCTGCATTTTAGTCAAAAGACTATGACTGAAACTTAATCAAAGCAACACTGTATTGCAATGCATTATGGTAGCGCTAACAATGGCAGGGACCTGAAATACCTGTGTGGGACCTGTGTGCCAATGTTATGAAAAAGTAAAAGTTTTTTGTCCATCACATCCAAAAATTACCAGTTCGGGTTTAAGTTGAGCTCAATCACTTCAACCAAAATAAAATCAAAGCCTGTAAAAATAAAAGCCTGGAATGTGGGTCATAATCGATGCTCAAATCTGTCAATAAAACAACAAAGAAGTAAAACAGTCACACATCAACATTAGTAAATCCCTTTCCCTTAAACATAAATTGTTGAAAAAAAAAAACTCTTAATCTGATAATTTCATGCTGATATGAATCATCTTCTCTGTGTTCTTGTGGTTTTGATGAAAGATAAAGTAAGTTGTTTGAAAACCATGTGACCAGTTTTGAAAGTCCCCCATTCATCCAAAGACTCATCCATGAGATTTGTTGGATCTCATGACCTTTGCGGTTAGCATGTGATGCTAAAGCAGCGCAATGCTAACGATCAAAGGAGACCGGAGTTCTGCAGACGACAGAGTTGAGGTTTCACACAAAGACAATGAAACTCCTCAGAGGAGTATGTAGTACATTCTAGGACAGGCATGGGCAACTGGCGGCCCTCGGTCTAATTTTGTGCGGCCCCCCCAAAAAAAATCCCCAAAATTTGTATTTCAAGAAGTTGGAAGGAATATAAGACAATATTAAGACATAATACACAAAATCACTCCCAAAACACACAAATTGACAGCAAAATGCATATAGTACCCGACACACAATTTGAAAAAATAAATAAATAAATACACAAATTGTCTCGTAAAACACAAAATGACAACAAAGACAGACACAACAACCACTTAAACAAACAAAATGACTACTAAAACACAAAAAACAACAACACATTACAGAATAGCTTCAAAGACACACAAACTGTCAACAAAATTACACAAAATGACAGGAAAATACAAAAAACAACAACAAAAATATAGAAAGTGACCCCAAAATTGCACAAATCGTCAACGAAAACACACAAAATTTACAACAAGAACTCAAAAAATAACAAAAACACATAATTACTAATAACTAAAAACAGCAAAACCACAAAGACAAAAAAAAACAACTTTTACCCCCTTGTTATGCTCAGATTCATCATTATTCTAAATGCTGACATGAATGTTGATAATGTGGGCCTCGGATAAGATACAATCTCATTTTTATGGCCCCCGCTGGGATGGAGTTGGCCATCCCTGTTCTAGGACATCCTCAGGTATCAGGAAAACCTGTCAATTATCAGACCAAACTCATGACTCAGCAAAACATCCGTCAAATCTGACGGCCTCACAAGTCAAACCAAGCGCCGTCAAATTACACGGCCTCAGGCTTCAAAATAAAAGTCATCATTTATCAGACTCAAGACCTCAGGCCTTAAAACACGACATGGCCTTTTATTTTGAAGGAACCGAAAGTACACATGACGAAAAGCTTCTTTCTTTTTAGTTGTAAATTGTAACTTCGGCAAAACAGAATGAGAACATGGTCAGATTAAGAGTAATTTGCATCATAAAAATTAGTCATCCAAAAACTCTACATTTATCTAATCAGAACAAAACAGTTTGAAGAAGAAGCCCCGCCCCTTTACCCTTTGGCTCTGCTCAGCTTCAGCTAGACTGCTAAGCTAACCACAACAACATTAATGCTAATAGGGTAACAATCATTACTTCCCGCTATCTGCTATGAAAGAAGTAATTATTGACGTTGAAACTTTAAGAAGAGTTTGTGTGTAGCAAGACGGACGCTCAGGTAAGAGTTCTAGATACAGATTGTTAGTTTAATGGTTTTATTACGATGTCGGCAGAGGTTTCACTGGTTCTCCTGCTTTTTCAGCCGCTCCTACGAAATATAACATAATGAATCCCAATGAGCTAATTAATTAGCACAGAGTCATTCCCTGAATCACCTCCTCTTTAAGTCTTTTAGCCTGCCAATCACACAGAGATAGAATCTGCTCTGCTGGAGCATTTGTACGGAAAATATTAAATCGATGTCATTAATGTTAAATGATTATACAATACACATAACACACTTTATATATGACTTTTCTATCTTTTCTACCTTGTACATATGAATCTTTATCTTTATTATTTTTTAAGTTATCATAATCATTGTAATTCTCTTTATATGTTTGTTTCTTTGTGGCATCCAGCGTGGTAAGCTGGTGAGCAAAGTAGGAATTTCATTGCACAGGGAAACATGTTTTTTTACTGTGCACATGACAGTAAACACTATGAATCTTTGAATCTTGAATGATAAAAAACCATCAATATATCAAATGGAATGACATATTTGTGTTTCTGGTATTCTGTGATTGATGTGAGTCTTCTGAATCCTTCAACTCTGCCATGTTTATATAAAGTCTGCTGACTTTCCGTCATAGGCGGAGTTTGCGGGGGAGCATTTATCGCCGCCACCTTTCTTTCTTTCCCTGTGTCAGAACCAACTCACCTACTTCTCACTCACTGAGCCATTATGTAGAGTCGCAAAAATTCAAACTAAATTAATCTCTTATTTCTGGCTATTTCCGATTTAAAAAATGCAAAAATCTGACACGCCATCACCCCCAAGAATGCCAAAAATGCATTATGAGATATAGGTGTATTAGCGCCCCCTACAGAGTGAAGAGAATTTAATATGGGGCACTATAACGCAATTCTTCTAAAATGTTTGGAATTTTTCACCAACTACTACTACTACTATTACTATTACTACTACTACTACTACTATTACTACTACTACGACTACTACTACTACTATTACTATTACTATTATTACTACTACTACTACTACTACTACTACTATTACTATTATTACTACTACTACTACTACTACTACTATTACTACTACTACTACTACTACTACTATTACTATTACTACTACTACTATTACTTACTATTACTACTACTATTACTACTACTACTACTGTTACTATTACTACTACTATTACTACTACTACTACTACTACTACTATTACTAATACTACTACTATTACTACTAGTAATACTACTACTATTACTACTAGTAATACTACTACTATTACTACTACTACTACTAATACTACTACTATTACTAATACTACTACTATTACTACTACTATTACTAATACTACTACTACTACTACTACTGTTACTATTACTATTACTATTACTACTACTACTACAACTACTACTACTATTACTCCTATTACTCCTATTACTACTACTACTACTGCTACTATTACTACTACTACTACTACTACTACAGCATTGTTCTTGGATGTCTTAGTATAAAAACAAAAATCATACATATGTCCAAGTTTATACCTCAATAGTACATTTCTCTCTAAACAAATCAATAATAATACATTGATAGTATAAAATTCACTGTTAAATGATGTCTTTGTATGAACTTGCGGCAGTGCATCGAAGGCGGCACAGCAAAGACGGTGCATCGAAGGCGGCACAGCAAAGACGGTGCATCGAAGGCGGCACAGCGAAAGCGACACATCGAAGGCAGCACGGCAGAGGCGGCGTAACAAAGGTGATGGTCGTTTTATCGCCACTTGCGGCTATATTTTTATTTTATCTTTTGCTCGTCCTGGTAAGAATCTTAAACTCCGCCTACGTTTACGTCCTTTTGTGTACTTTAGCAGCCCTAATAGGATCCCCGTTATATGATTCAGTACAAAGATTTGACTCTTTAACCCAGATTATTCCCAGTCCTTCTGATGCCTGATGGATTGGGCTGAGTAATGAATTCCCTCTGCTGCTGCAGGTTTCCTGAGAGCGGCGATGATGGCCGAGCTCATTAGTCAGCGTGTTTGTGAGCTGGTGTTAATGTGTTTCTGAAGCAGCAGGAGCGCCTGACTCCGAGCAAACCTGCTGCACATCACACCGTGGGAGGCAACAGTTTCTCCCCGAGCGCCGCAAACGTGCCAGTTTGACTCGGGAAATCACTTGCACCAGTGTGATGATATCAAGACGTCGACTGAACGACGCAGGTGGAAACACACCGACTGTTAGCGTTAGCATCAAACCAACAAGTTGCACGAGGCGCAGAACATATTGAAACACTTCAAAGATCTGAAATAAACACAAGAACACAATGAATAACATTCAAAGCAACTCTCTATTACACAGATGGTAACCTTTACCAGAAGGGGTGGGACTAAAACATGTCATTGTATGTGGTCTGAGGGTCACATGATCAACATTAATGTCAGCATTTAAAAAAATTTAACAGGAAACAGAGTTTGTGTGTTATTGTGTCATTTTATAAATATTTGGTGTTCTTTTGTGTATATTTTCTGTTATTCTGTGTACATCTTGCAGTCATTTGTGTATTTTCATGTCATCTTGTGTATATCTGTCAATATATATATTTTTCTGTGAGTTTTTGTTGTTTTCTGTCATTTTGTGTATATTTGTCATTTTGTGCCATTTGTAATTCTGTGTAATTTCTTTATCATTTTGTATTTATTTTCCCTACTTTTGGGTATTAATTAATTAATTAGTATGGTTTTGTGTTTTTTTGCTGTAGTTTTGTGTTATTTTTGTTTTTGCTATTTTTTATCATCTAATTTTTTTTTGTACTTTAGTTTGTCAATGTCATTTTGTGTGTTTTTGCTATTTTTTTTTTTTTTTTGTAATCATTTTATTTTTTGTACTTTTGTGGATCAGTGTCATTTTGTGTATTTTCCTGTCAATTTGGATATTTTTCTGTCATTTTGTGTATTTTGCTGTCATTTTGTGTATTTTGCTGTCATTTTGTGTATTTTGCTGTCATTTTGTGTTTTTCTCTAATTTTTGTGCGTTTTTGCTATTTTTCATCATTTTGTTTTGTTTTCATAATTTTAGGTATTGTCATTTTGTGTATTTTGCTGTCATTTTGTTTTGTTTTTTTTTTCTTGCTATTTGTTGTCATTTTGTGTATTTTTCATCATTTTGTGTATTTTTATTTTTACATTTGCTTATCAATATCATTTTGAGTATTTTCCTGTCAATTTGTGTTTTGCTCTCATTTTGTGCATTTTTGCTATTTTTCATCATTTTGTGTATTTTCTTATCATTTTTTTTTTTTTTCGTCATTTTAGGTATTAATGTCATTTTGTGTATTTTGCTGTCATTTCGTGTTTGTTTTTTTCATTTTTTGCTATTTGTTGTCATTTTGTGTATTTTTTCATCATTTTGTGTATTTTGCTGTCAATATGTTTTTCTCTCATTTTGTGTATTTTTGCTATTTTTCATCATTTTGTGTAATTTTTTTATCATTTTGTATCTTTTTTTTAAATTTTAGGTATTACTGTCATTTTGTGTAGTTTGCTGTCATTTTGTGTTGGTTTTTTTCTTTTTCTTTTTTGCTATTTGTTGTCATTTTGTGTATTTTTTCATCATTTTGTGTATTTTGCTGTCAATATGTTTTTCTCTCATTTTGTGTATTTTTGTGTGTTTTTGCTATTTTTCATCATTTTGTGTATTTTTTTATCATTTTGTATTTTTTTTTTTTTAATTTTAGGTATTACTGTCATTTTGTGTAGTTTGCTGTCATTTTGTGTTTGTTTTTTTCTTTTTCTTTTTTGCTATTTGTTGGCATTTTGTGTATTTTTTGTCATTTTATATATTTTTTTGTACTTTTTTCTGCCATTCGGTGTATTTTCCTGTCAGTTTTTTGTGTTTTTTTAATGCGAGGGCCACGAGTGGGCCCCAGGCCTCCTGTTGCTTATGCTTTCCTGTGACATATCTGAACACCTTCAGAATGAAAACTGTGGCTCTAACAGCTCTGACTTTTCTCTCTTCATCCCTTACTTCCTGTTCTCCTCAGCGGGGGCCGTGGGCAGCAGGAGGGCATCGTGGCCCCAGTGCCGCCGTGGCCCCCACATTGTGTTCACACAACAATGGAGGAGCTACGGGAACGGTTCCTGTCTCATTGTGAGCCGTCGGAGTAGACTAAACACACCTGAAGCTTATCCATGGGAATGACACAGCTTTTCCTACTCTCTCTGTGTGTGTGTGTGTGCGTGTGATATTATTTCGTGTGTCAGTTTCTTTTTTTACACCAACATATTCTGTTTTCAGTTTTCTTGCATGAAAAATAAGGCATTTATGTCCTTATGGCGTTTACAAATTCGATGCTATAAGATCATTATGCTAATTTTGTGCAACACACAAACACATTTTGGTTATTTCTAATGCTAACAATACATTTCATAGAGAAGAGTGTGAATTAATTGAGATGGTGATACATTTCTCACTTTGTGTTTATCAAAAACAGTTGTTTTTATTCCACTTTTGAATATTTGGTGTTTACTTCTTTAGGTTTCCTCATTCAACCTCAGTTATTACCCACAATATCTACTTGATTACATTAAGTTAACACTACTCTCAGCACTTACTAATAATAATAATAATAATACATACGTTTTATATAGCGCTTTTCAAAAAAAACACTTGCTTACTTACTTTGAATAATTAGGTCAAATGTAAGATTTTAGCTCATTTCAATCCCAAATAATGCACGTTTATTTATTTATTTATTTTTTAAGTGCTCAATGGCATAAGTTATACTGTCTTAGAAATTTTAAATTTTTTCTCATTTGTAAATAATAATGTTCCACCACAGCCTTACTGTGTGCAATATTACTCAGTACTCATTGTAAAACCCCACTTACCCCTTATTTATATTTTATTTTATTTCTGCACTGTTATCTATTATTTATTTAATTTTTTATTGCATATTTTAGTTTTTGCCCTCATTTTCCTTTCTGTATTTGTATTTAGCTTTCTTGGTTGCGTGTGAATTTCCCCACTATGGGATAAAATAAAGGATAATCTAATCTAATCTAATGGCGGCCAATACTGTAAAATTACAAAAGGGAAAAATACAGAAATAAAAAATACAGAAGACCACAGCAAAAAAATACACGAAATGACTCTGAAAACATACCAAAGAACAAACACAAAAGGACAAAATACAAAATAAAGCGCAAAATAAATACACAAGGACAAAAAAAACAATACACAAAACATCAAAATGATACAAAATTGCACCAAGAAATACACAAAATTGAAGAAAAACACGCAAAACAACAGCAAAAAAAAAAAAAAAAAAATTATAATAATAAAGCAAAAATGTGGCAATCACATTTTTGTCATAAAAGTTGCCCATTTCTGATTTCTGGTGTTCCTCTAATCAATGACTCATTAGATAATAGGGATAAAAAAGATATAACAATAATAATAATAATTAAATAAACTGATCTCCAGATGATTCAAAAATCACTGGAATCACCGGTCATGAGTTTTAGCTGAGTGTTACAACTTAATGGGGGTTTAAGCAAACTAGTCAATACTCAATGGTTGGAAACTGAACTATTTGTGTGTGTGTGTGTGTGTTTGTGCACGCTCAGCAGAACATGTGGACCTGAATCCGAGAGAATCTCTCACAGAAAGTCAGTGTGACATCTTTTAATGATAAAGGCGCGGATGAATCGTTTACGTGTGTGTGTGTGTGTGTGTGTGTGTGTGTGTGAACAAGTCTTTTGTTTGTTGGGGGGCGAAGGCAAAGGCACATCTGAAACATATGGG
This sequence comes from Gouania willdenowi, assembly GCF_900634775.1. Lineage (NCBI taxonomy): Eukaryota > Metazoa > Chordata > Actinopteri > Blenniiformes > Gobiesocidae > Gouania > Gouania willdenowi. The sequence continues at coordinate 12,852,817 of NC_041045.1, forward strand.
AGGAAATCACATTGTGAGCAATAAATTAATGGTAACAGATGCCAAGATGTCTGGCTGCTGCTTTTGTTTTCAATGCTGGAAAATATCACAATTAGAACTTCCTCCTCTGATGTGTGCGTCAACTCCATCCCTTTCCGCTCCATCGCTCCATCTGACCTCTGCAGATCTCACACTGTGTAGAGTGGGAGCACCGTCAGGTAAAAGCCAAGGCACAGAAGCCATTCCATCACGAGCAACTGGTGGCACGCGGGCAACATGCGGCCCTCGGGCTAATTTTACACGGCCCGCGGAAATAAAATAGAAAAAGGACTAAAAATATACAAATGATAAATAAACACAAAATTATATAAAATACACGAAATATGGGGTGCGCCGATTGCCGTTTTTTTTAAAAGCCCGACCTGCCGATTCCGATATTTTTTTATTTATTTTTTTTTAGAGCATAAACCTTGGATATTCAAATCTTATTTTATCGTAAAACATTTAACAATATCCACGAAACAATACAAACTGCACTTTTTAGTCATTTTCTTTTTATACATTTAAAAATAAAAATGTCCAACAGGTTACACTGCAGAGCTGTTTGGAGCGCTTTGTCAAAAATAAAGCGCACAGCAGTGTTTAGTTTTACAAATAAAGAAAATCACAGAGTTTGGGGTAAATGATATAATAATAATCTACAGGACAAACTAAAAAAAAAAAACTATCTTAAACCACCAATAAAGTGTCCTGAGTTTTAAGTTTCCTCGTAATGCAAAAACTAAAAGAAAAAGAGTCCAAATGCAGCAGCTTTGCGAATGTTTAAATGTAAAAATATTATGATTATATAACAGTTTACAAGATAAAAGTAAAATATTCTAAAAAAATAATAAAGTGCATCATGTGTGACATTTTAACATCACTCCACGGGCTGTTTGCTCCTTCAGCTTTAGCATTAGCTTGATTTCTAGCTTCAAATGCTCCACACTCAGCGGTGTGGCAGGACATATTTCTGCATTACAGGAATTACATGCTGCGATGCTTTGCTCTCTTTTTTTTGTGTGAAACCGCCAAACTTCGGACATGCTAAGCTAACCGTTGTTGTCCTGTGGAGCAGAGGCATGCGCTGCACGCACATGCACACATGACCTAGTGGGCGGGTCAATCAGTTATCTCACAGCAGAAGAGGACAGTGGCGGACTTTATGACGGACTTGAAGACGTTTGCGGAGGTAGAAAAGATCGATTTCATATGCAACGATCGGCCGATCCCCCAAAATAAGGGTAATCGGCCGCTCCTTCCACTAAATTATTTCAAAACTACACAAAATGACATAAAATCACACAAAACTAAAATATAAAACAATGACAGCAAAAATACACTAAACTTCCAAAAAATAAACAAAACTAGAATATTTGCATTTCCTGAGGAAAACGCTAGTGAGAATGCAGGTGCTGGCTCATGTGGCACTGCATTAGCTTAGCATTAGCTAGCATTAACATTCGCTTAGTATTAGCAATAACGTTAGCATTATCATTATTCAAGTGTTAGCATTAACCTAGCAATAACAATAGCATTCACTTATTATTTGCTGGCATTCGCTTAGCATTAGCATTAACTTTAGCATTGGCATAGTATTAGTATAGCAATATCATTATTCTAGTGTTTAGCATTAACCTGGCAATAGCATTTACCTAGCATTAACACTAACCTAGCATTAGCCTTAACCTAGCAATGGCATTAGTCTAGCATCAGCAAAAAGTTGAAAAACGTGGAAATGGGTTGAAGGTAGTAGATGAACATGTTTAAATAGAATTGAGTCTATCAAACCCCACATAAAAAAATCGTAATTTTTAATATATTTCTGTCCCCAATATAAATTTGTTCCAATACCAAAAAAAAAAAAGAAAAAAAAAAGAAAACCAGGCAAAATATTAGCCAATTCTGTCATTGTTTATGGGGTCCACCAAGCCAGTGAAAAACATTAAAAAACAGCAATAATAACAGAAAATGTGCATTGTTATTTTCCTGAACAACAAAAAACATATATTAAATATGAAAATCCCTCATAATGGGGCATATGTGAACATTTCAACCTTGACGTGGACCCCATAAATATACATTGATTTACCAAATATTTTGCAAGGCTTCTTAGTTTAGTCATTTTAACATAATTAGACTATAGGAACAGATTGATTTAAAACATTGTCGGGTTTGGGCCTGGAAGTCCAAGTGTGCAGAAAAGCCCCCCCTACGCTGGTTGATACACACCGTAGGGGATCAAAATCCCACCGTAGGGGTCCGTACGCTCAACAGTGCTGACAAAACCCTGGTATGTGTAAAAACAGTGGTCTGAAAATATGCGTAGATGATGATTTCTGTTGTTGTTTTTCTGGAAAGCCTGGTCCCTGCAAGTGATGATTTATTTTTTTTTGTTTAAAAAAAAAAAGTCCCCAATAAAGACACTAACACGTGTGTGCGTGTGTGTGTGTGTGTGTGTGTGTGCGCGCTCGTTGGCCAATGTCCAAGCACGAGTGGCAACAATGAAAGCTTGCTCTTAATGGCTGGTATCTGGGAGATGGAGGAGAGCGATACATGAAAGCTCTGTGATCATTACACTGATAGCAATTATTCTTCAGGAGCATCTAATGGCAACACACACACACACACGCGCACACACACACACACACACAGTGACAAGCTTAAAATCAACGCTGGTGTGCAATTAAATGCTTTTTGCTCATCTTTTCAGGCAAAACACAAAGGCTCAGGACAGAAAGATGTGGGTTTTTTTTTTATTCATTTTTAACATGAAACAATAACATTTGTCATTGTTCACACACACACACGCACACACACACACACGAAAAACATAAAAAAACAGCAATATGAAGAAGTATTAACTTAAATGAACCAAAATAAAATAAAAGTGTCCCGATAGTTTAATTATGTTCCAATGTCCAAAATAAGAAGCCTTGCTAAATATTTAAGGTTGAAATGTTCACATATGCCCCATTATGAGTGATTTTTACTTTTAATATAGCATTTGGATTATTTATTTTGCTTGAATAATTAAATTAGGGACAGAAACATATTAAAAATTCCATTTTTTTTATTTTTATTTTTATGTAGGGGTTGATGGACCCAATTCTATCATTGTTTATATAAATTGATTTACCAAATATTTTGCAAAGCTTCTTGTTTTGGTCATTGGAAGATAATTCAACGAGGGACAGAAAAAAAAAACATATATATATATATATATTTTAGTCAATTTGTGTGCCTTTTTGTACAGCCCGGTGTAACGGATCGATAATGCGCGTGCATGCAGCCTAAACCATAAACCTAACCGTAACCCAAACCTAATCCAATAAATTAATAAAACACACGTTCGTTCACTTTGAAAACAAAATTAAACAAAACTGAATTATCTTTCTTTTTTTTTTTTAGCAAAAATTCATTTTCCAGTAATGCACATGCACATATATGCTCACAATCGATCTCAGTATGAGGTAAACTCAGTCCGTAACACCGGTCCCCTGTTTGTTACATATACATAAATATAAAATACATATAAACATATAAAAAAAATATTATCATCCATCCATCTCTTCATCCCCGCAGCGCTGCAGAACAGAATTATTTCAATATAATTTAATGAAATCTTTATATTTTGTAGTAAATCTACTTCATTCCATGAATTCATCCTGTAAATTTGTTCTTGTTCTGTTTTTCTCGCTCAGTGAACATTATCTGTATATCTACAGCAATATCACCTACTTTTTTAATCAGTCACTCTGTAATCTATACGTATATATATATATATATATATATATATATATATATATATATATAGTGCCTTTAAACACAGACTGTTACTATAAAGTTGTTACTATAAAGCTTCACGATGAAGAGATAAAACAAACAGGCTATGAAATCTCAAACCAATAAAAGTGAGAGAAACAAACAGGCCTTACTCACAGAAAGTCGCTACGTATACATGAGTTTTAATTCCTCATTAATTCAGAATAAAAGTTAGATCCTCTTTAAAAAGATAAAAAATGACCTCATTTACTATGGGGCGCCGATTGTAAAGTTTCACATGCTAAAATAAACAGCAACATTTTGCAACAAATGATATTTAAAAAATGTGTATTAGATGTGCAGCAATATTTCCTCTTTTCTTTTAAAATGTATGTCAATGTCAAATCGAAATCTAAATGTAAATGCTAAATCTGAATCTAAATGTTAAATGTTAAATGTTAAATCTAAATCTAAATGTAAAATGTTGAATCTAAATCTAAATGTTAAATGTTGAATCTAAATCTAAATGTTAAATGTTAAATCTAAATGTCACATGTCAAACTAAATATTTAGCTAATATGCAAATTCAACAGAAGTACTAACATTAAATTCCAGTGAATTTGCATACTAACTAAATATTTAGTTTCACCCGTGACATTTAGATTTAACCTTTACCATTTAGATTTGGATTTATCATGTAAGATTTATATTTCACATAAAGATTTAATATTTAACATTTAAATTTACAAAAAAAAGTACCAGCAGTTTCACCCGTAACATTAAGATTTAACATTTAGCATTCAGATTTAGATTTATTATTCAACTTTTAAATTTAGATTCAACATTTACATTATATTTTTACAAGAGAAAAAAAGTACCAACATAAAAGCTCATTGCAGTGAGTTTCACCTGTGACATTTAGATTTAACATTTAACATTTAGATTTGGATTTAACATGTAAGATTTATATTTAACATTTATATTTAGATTTAATATTTAACATTTAAATTTAAATTTAAATTTAACATTTACATTATATTTTAACGAGAAAAAAAATACCACAAATTTCACAAGTATTGCTGTAAATCTGGTGAAAAGTAACCATTTTTTATTTGTGGTTTTTTGCTCCATGTCGCAAAAAGTTGCTGTTTATTTTAGTATGTGCAACTTTACAATCAGCGCACCATAGTAAACACCAAATTCCAAATGAAAATGTTACTATTTCAATGTAAACACAAAGCAGGACACATTCATTCCGAATTATTTATTTGTGACTAAGTAATTCCTGTTAAGAACTGTTCTGAAACAGATGAAACAAATAAAGATTGATTGATTGATTGATTGATTTCTGTAAATCACTTTAAAGTCTGAAAAAAGTGTCAGAATTGTTTGAAAGGGGGCAGAAATGGGACAAAGGAAGTTGAAAAATGTAAAAGGGGTTAAAAGGGGTTAAAAGGTGTCCCACTTTTAAGGTTTTCTTAGGGAATAATAATCAAAATTAAGACATAAAGACCCACATGTTGAGAATCACTGACTCAGCTTCTACATGTTAATGCCATGCCACAACATGGGTGGTGTTGTTAGCATACATATACAGACATGCTAACTGAGCTAACCTAAGTGGTCTTTATATGTTTATATGTTTCTTTGCTGTAGCAAACAGTCCATACCTCGCGGTTGGCTACATTAGAACAGATTAGATTAATATAGAATATTATTATTATTTTTATTATTAATATTAACAGAGACCCTGCGTGGCTGCACCTTACTACAACGTCATCATAAAGATGAGATTTGGTCATCAGAGGGTTAATGTGTCTTAATGTGTAGCATTGGACGACGGGGGGAGGAACGCGTGTCTTTGGCAGGCTTATGATTGAGTGCAGTTTGAGTCCGAGGGACAAAAACAACAAGGTAATTAAAGCTCGGAGCGCCGGTTCACGCGCCGCCATCCGTGACGGCGTAAGGTGTCTCCTGTCCAGATGAAGAATGAGTCAGGTAATTGTCATTGGACTCCACGTGTCGTTGTTCATTAAACGGGTGATTCATCTTCATGGAGGGAAGAGAGCAGAGCAGGTAGCATGCTTTGTTTGTCATAACCCGAGCCGAGGGGTTCGTCCAATCAGAACGGAGATACAGTCAGAGATATGGAAACGAAAACACCCCCCGGGCAAGTCATCTTTATCCTTAGATCAACATTATTCGATACAAAGTCAGACTTATTATATATAAAAGTCATAATAATGAGATTAAAAGATATCATTATTAATGCTGAAGTCAAACTTATGATATAAAAAGTCAGAACTGTTAGATACAAGTTATATTTACCAGTCATCATGATAAGTCAATAATTTGATAACATCGTAATAATGAGATAAAAAGCCATAATAATTAGATAAAGTCACAATCACGATAAAATAAGTCATAATAATGGCATAAAACTCTTAACAATGAGATATAGTCTCAAATATAATGTAAAAAGTCACAATGATGAGATAGTATGTCATGATAATAAGTCATAATCATAAAACAAAACATCATAATAATTACATAAAATGTCATCATAAAAAGTATGATAAATGAAGTCATAATCATGGCATAAAATGAGTTAAAGTCTTAATTATAATATAAAAAAGTCACAATGACGAGATAGTATGTCATAATAAGTTATAATCATGAAATAAAACATCATAAAAACATAAAATGTCATAATGAGGAGATAAATTCTTTACATTAAGTAAAAAATCTTAATTATAATGTAAAAAGTCACAATGATGAGATAGCATGCCATAATAAGTCATAATCATGAAATAAATCATAATAATGACATAAAATGTGATAATTAAAAGTCATAATAAAAAAGATGATAAAATGAGTGATTTTGGAGACATTTTTTGTGTATTCCTTTCTTGTGTTTTTCAGAATCTGAATACAAATTATTTTTTTAATGACTGTGAACCTTGACGAGTACATTGGTGCTGCATCTTAGCGTCTGTCAAATAGGGGTACACGATGGCATTACAAGGGGTACTTAAGAAAATTACAATTTTTAGACAAAAATGATAATCATACTAAATATTACCAGCAACTCGCAAAACGACAACAAAAACACACAAAACAAGAGAAAAATACACTGAATAATAAAAAAAAGAATAGAGAAACAACATTAAAATACACAAAATGACCCCAAAAACACACAAAATGACCCCAAAAACACACTAAATGATGATAGAAATTAAGCTGATTAGAACATGAACTGGTAGATGACCATGAATGATAAAAACTATAGAAATAAATCTATAGAGGAGGCATTAAATACTGTTTCATTCCATTTATTTACAAAATGAGATTCTATAAAATGTGTTACCACTCATTCATTCCATCATTATGATTTATAGTTGTTTTGTAATAGAATTCTGAGCAAAATGTAATAGTCCGACAAAGGGGCTGCTTGGACTCAAAAGTAAGAAAAAGGGGTATTTGAGCCTAAAAAGTTTGAGAACCACTGGTCTAGTGTATATTTCTGTCATTTTGAACTCATTTTGTGCATTTAATTCAGGGGCCACTCCAAATTAGAGCGAGGGCCCGCATGTGGCCCCCGGGCCGCTGGTTGCCCATGTCTACTGCTTTACCCGAGCGGAGATTCTCCTCTGACGTGGTGAAATGTCTCCCCCTGTGGTCACAGAATCTGACGGGTCACAGATTTTGGTGCAACACCGTTGTTGTCCCTTGTGTGTGTGTTTGTCTGTGTGTGTGTGTGTGTGTGTGTGTGTGTGTGTGTGGAAAGTGAGCACACGGAGAGAAATGTTTGAGTTAAAGTTTTCCTTTTTGGACCAAAGCGAGCGCTCCCCGTTGTTTCCACCCCCCCCAACACCCCCCCCGTGCCGTTACAAAGAGGCGCGTAAAAAAGTTACAAGGTTGTCCCCCGTGGGCTCCGATTTCAAACAGCACCTGTCAAAGCAGATGGAGCATTTAAATAAGAGTCTTTAAGAGGTATTTGTTACAGAGGTCCTGCTGTGCTCGCCCAGGCTTTTCACGGCTGTCGCTGCTCTGGCTGAATGTGTTTGCTGTGTGTGCAGGGATAAACATCGCATTAAAAAAAAACAAAACGCACTGAAACCCACTGAGGCCACAAATTAGCAGAGAAGCCTGCGTTTATAGAGCTGCGGAGGCTAGGGAAGTGCAGCTCCCACCCTTTGCCTCTTCTCCATCGTCTCACATCACCACATATAGAAATTGTTCCGTATTTATTATAAATATCTGTCTAGTTTTAGACTTCATATTTGTGGTGTTTGAAATAATCAATGATGACCATGTGTTGAGACGAAAACTTTCCCACATTTTAGACAACTGTGTGGTGTATATAGTGGTTGGCAAACGCAATACTGAGTATTTTATACTCTATAGAAAAAAACAACTATAGAGCACAATGATGGAACAAAGGAAAGTTAACACACATTTTTAAAAAACTGAACTTTATTAATGAGTGAAAAATACTGTATTTAGTGCCTCATGAATAGATTTTTATCATGTCCCATCATCTGGATGCACATACTGTATGTGTGTATATGGATACTGTATATGTAAAATCCTGTACATAACCCTTTCTCCTTTTTATGACACTTGTAACATAATTGTACATTTTATTCTACATATTTATAGTAAAACTCTATTTTTATTCTTCGTCTTTGGCAATGCAAACTTATTTCCCGCGTGCCAATAAAGCTGAATTGAATTGACTGATATTTGTATTTTCAGTTCATGTTTGAATCATTATTAAGCTCATCATTTTAAACCAAAAATAAACATTTTAAAATCTTCATATTTTTCAAGCTTTTATTTTTACTTATTTTTATTTTCATTTATTTTTATTTGTTTTGTTTTTCACTCTCTCTCTTTCTCTTAAGTGCCCCCTGTAGTGTCATCGCGTACCCCCAATTTGAGAAAAACTGGTGTATACCAAAACTTTGGTCCATTCTTTTTTGTCTTTCTATTTATTTTTATTTTTTTTGTCTATCATTAGGCTACAAAAAAGTTTGAAAACCATTTCCTAACGGACGTTTTATCCACATAGTGGAAATGTTTAGTTTTTGTCGTTCAATCTTTAGTTTTACAGACATTTTTCTTCTTTCCATAAGAAACATTTTAATTAAAATGGAAGATTTTTCTCTGACATTTTTCACACAATATTAACATAACAGAAATGTTCACAGGTAAAGAAGATATTTTCTAGTGACTGACATTTTATTCCAGTCGAAACCGGCACATGGACTAAAATAGCAGTTGTTTTTTTCTTATCAAACCAATGAAATGATGAATTATCTCCTCACCTGATGAGAACAGACTGAATTCCCCCATCGTGGGAATGTTGACAACTGGCTTTCAGAGCAGAAACGCAGATGAAGAGGAGGTTGACAGGACTCCGGTTGCCATGTTTGAGACGGATCCCCTCCTGAGATGCCTTGGCTGTCACGCTGGCAGCCTGGATTTCATCACTCTTCTGGCCGGCGTATTCCCGGTGCTGCAGCCACCGGGGAGGCAGTGGACGTGTAGGTGGAGGGGGTCACATGACCCTCCCTCACCTCCTATTCCTCCGTCTATCATCTCCATCTCGTCTCTGCACGTCTCGCACATTCCTATAAAAACAGCCATTTTTATTCATTATCTTCACTGACAGCATCGTGTTTTGTTGTCACTACAAAACTACAGCAAAGTAAGGGGCAGGTTACTGTGGGAGAGGCCAACAGCTTAATGCAGACATGGGCAACAGGCGGCCCGGGGGCCATTATGGGGCTATTGGTCCAATTGTGTGCGACTTCCAAAGTAAACGTACACTCTCTCATAAATACACAAACAATTCTCAAATAAACAGCAAAAATATACAAAACTAGAATGCAGATGAAGGGTGCTGCCCGCGACACTCTGCATTAGAATTACCCTAAAGTTAACATTAGCCTAACATTAACATTAACCTAGTGTTACCATTAACCTAGCATTACCATTAGATGGGTGTTAGCATTAACCTAATAATAGCACTAGCCTAGTGTTAGCATTAACCTAACATTGGCATTCGCCTAGCATTGACATTAACATTAGCCTATCAATAGCATTAACCTCGCGTTAGCATTAGCATTAACCTGGCTTTAGCATTAGCCTAACAATAACATTGGCTTTGAGTTAGCATTAGCCTCGTGTCAGCTTTAGCATTAGCCTAACAATAGCAATAGCCTAGGAATAGCATTAGCCTAGGGTTAACATTCACCTAGCTTTCGCATTAGCCTAACAATAGCAATAACCTAGCAATAGCTTAATATTAGCAATTAGGTTGAAAAAGTTCAAATCAGGATGCAGGTGCTGGCCCGCGTCACACTGCATTAGCTGAGCATTAGCATTTGTTACCATTAACTAGCATTAAAATTTGTTAGCATCAGCAAGAAACTCAACAACAAACGCACAAAAAATGGAAGAAAACGATGCCAAAACGCAAACAGACCCTTTATTCTTTACCCTTTATGCTCAGATTGGTCATTATTCTAAATGCTGACATAAATATTGATCATGTGACCCTCAGATCACATGTTTGTGGCCTCGCTGTGATCCAAGCTACCCATCTCTGGCTTAATGTTTCCACAGATTTTATGTATTTGACTGGAACAAGACGTGCTGCCAAACTTTACTGGGATTGTCAGACACTTAAAGAGCGACAAAAGGCTTTGTGTGACTCGGCGTCGCTCCCCGCTGCTGTCAGAGGAGATAATGAATAAAAACGACATGAGAGTGGGAGGACGCAGAAAGGCCGGAGCGGAGCAGAGAGAGATGGACACACAGGACGTGAAGGGCTGCTGTTGACGATAATAAAGCTTTAGCTTCTTGCTTTGGTATTCAGACAATCTGTGGAGGGTTTGAACAAACTCAAGCCTCTGCAGACGCAGACTCACAACTTCAAGAGTGAGCAGTTCCTCAAAGTCATCAAAGAGCAGCAATGTCAGATGGCAAACACGTGCAATCTATATCTGCATCTGACAATAAAAACAATACATAAAGGTACAACAAAAATACTTACAATACAACAAAAAATAAAGAATAGTACAAAAAACAATACATTGAATAATACACCAATCATATTGGTTGTGAAATATGGAGAGAAAAAAAAGTTGCTGATTCATTTGAGGAGTTATGACCTTATGGTATGGATGTAAAAGTTAAAAGTGGGGAAATTAGCGGTGATTTTGCACTGTCCTTGGTGCTGAAACATGGCAGATTTGACAGCTGTTACTCAGAGAGAGCAACAATTAACTCCATAAATGGCGACTGTCCGTGCTTCTTTAAAGGTGCAGTCCGCAACTCTAAGAACCCTCTCCGGTGCTCTCTTGCCCTGCCTCCAAACTTTCCAAAGTCCCTCCCTCAGAGGAGCTAACAAGCTAACATTAGTCCGACAGCAACATTACAGTAATATAACACGCTCTGTTAAAAGCATATTACTGCAGCGTTTCTCTCTCTCTCTATGTGCACACACCTCAGCAACAGCAACAACACAGTGTCACTTACAGCAGCTGCACACACACAAACAACACATGCACTACAGAGTTCTACTGTAGCAATTACAAATCAAACATAATGTAAATCAAGCAGCAGTAGTTGCCTTTCAAGCAGAAAAGTCACCAATTCCATCTTCTACTCCACCAAAACATACACTGTAAAAAAGACAACGCTCCAGCCCGGGAAAGGGGCGGGGCCCGAAAGCAACAGCTGTCAATTTTTGTTTTTTTTCACATAACCTACTAGTTTGGTGCAAAGCTGTCCTTACATCGTGACAGCTTTAGCAAATATGACTGAAAGTCACTTTTATAAGAGTTGCAGACTGCACCTTTAACGCTGATTCATGATTCTTTTATTAATTATTTAGATGAATTGGTTGTTTTTGTTCACGTTGTCCACGTTGGCCCATTTAGTTAGCAAAAGATGTATTCATTTACAAACTAAAACTTCTAAATGCCAGCCCTGCTTTCAACTCTTACAGTACTTCCTAACACAGTGTGTGGATTAAATAAGACGCTTTTAGAAGCACTTGTGCTCGGACGAATATGATTGAAGACAAAGGTGAAATGGGGACACAGGACGTGAAAGGTTGGCAGTCACTGGTTTAAAGTGGAGAGCACTGACAGCCAAAGTGTCCTTGCTTTGTGTTTGTTTCTCACACTTTGCGAGTGAAGGACGTTTTGGTCCTCGGAGTAAAGCGAGCGAGCGTTTGGCTTTTAACGGACTTCTACATGCCAAGTGCTGCTCTACCTTCTCCGTCATTCAGCCCATCTCACTCACTAATCTTCTTTGTGCCATGAAAGAGCTTAACAGCTTTGCAACGCCATCCCTCCCCAAATGTCATTATCCCAATGTCTCTGACGCTCTGCTTATCGCCTCCTTCGTGGGAAGCTGGAGTCATCCTCGCAAACCGAACCCCATCCAGAGGTCAGTTCCTGGAGTCACACGCTCAACATTCACTCATTCACAGCCGTGGACACAAAGAGCATCCCTTTAGTTTTTCAAAATAAAATGTCTACTGGGATCATCGTTCCAAATTCAAGGGTTCAAGGATTTCTGATTGTCATTCGACAACTGACATAACCGAGTCCCATGTAAAGACTTTTATGAAAAATAGAAATAAAATATTAAAACACGTTTATATAAACAAGCAAGTATCAAAGGTATCGCTGCAGCAAGATAAATAAATATGGACCGATAAAAGGTCAGAAAAGGTGAAAAAGTTATCATGTAAGATGATGTTGGAAAGTCATTTTTATTCATTGAAAACAAGCAGAATTAAACAGCTCTGCAAATTGATCAACAGAATTCTTGATAAAGTTTCGATCTCTAACATTGTTCATTTTGGCGATTATCAACGTGCTGCATTCAAGGACAGCTCAAAATATCATTAACTATAACTCATGTGTTTCTGGTAGCTTCAGACATTTTGCTGTCACGCAAATGACTCCAAAAACACCATATAAAAACAAAAAAAGCACAAAACTACGACTCAAAAAGCACACTTAATGACCCTTAACAACCCTAAACACACAAAAAGAGAGAAAAACGTAGACCATGAGAAAAAAATATATACAAAATCACAGAAAAAATAGAAAAAGGCATTAGAAATGCACAAAATGACTCCAAAACGAACAAAACAGCAAGAACGATGGACAAAATGACAAAAGAAAACACACTAAACAACCCTAAACACACACAAAACCAATTACAACAAAAACCATTTTGTGATGTGCTGTAATAATGCTCAGGTTGGTCATTATATGGGGGTCACATGCAGCCCTTGATCTAATTTTGTGCGGCCCCCAAAGTAAATGCACGAAGTAGGAAAAACATTGACAAAATGACAGCAAAAATACACAAATTCACTCCGAAAACACACGAGACGACAACAAATGTACAAGAATAAATGATAAATGTGCAAAATGATTCCAAAAAAAAACACAAAATTAATCAAAAAATACACAAGACAAGAAAATAATTTCCAAAATGACAGTAAAAACATGCAAAATGACACAGAAAGCGTACAAAACGACAAGAAATGAACACAAAACGACAAGAAATGAACACAAAATGGGTTCATGCTGAGGTTGGTTGATTTCATTTTGTGCGGCCCCCAAAGTAAACGCACAAAGTAGGAAAAACATTGACAAAATGATTCCAAAAATACACAAATTTACTACGAAAACACACGAGACGACTACAAATGTACAAGAATAAATTACAAATATGCAAAACGATTCCAAAAATACACAAAATGAATCAAAAAACACACAAGACGACAAAAATAATACACAAAATGACAAGAAAGATGTGTAAAATTGACAAGAAACATAAAATGGGAAAAATAAAAAAACGATGCAAAAACGCACAAAAACTCCTTGTGGTTGCCTGTGTTAATGCTCAGATTGGTCATTATTCTAAATGCTGACATGAATGTTGATCATGTGACCCTTAGATCAGATACAGTCACAGTTTTGTGGCCCTGCTGTGATAAAAGCTGCCCGTCTCTAATCGACTGTAATGTTGCGTAGACGCTGTGAAATGGTTGGCTGTTGCTGGGCGTCTCCTGAGCGTGGGTCATGATGGCCAACTCTCTTCAGTCCTTGTTTACTCTCACACAGAGCTGTTGATGAGCGGCGAGGCCTTCCTCTTCCTCGTTACCTCCTCTACCTGATGGGCCCCGCTCCTCTTCCCTCTGCGCTTTTATTTATGTATTTATCCACGGCGCCGCGGCTCGGCGGGTTAGCGTTTTTAATATCCGTCGGTGAAACATGATTATTACCTCTTAATGCTGAAATTACGGGGGCATTCTTTTTGTCATTCTCGTCGCTGCGTTTTTCCCGCCTAGCACCCCGTGGCAGGAACATCTTTATCTCCCCATGTGCTCCTAGTTTTAAAACCTTTACCCCCGCTGTTTGAAAAATATTTCTCATTTTCCTCCCCCATGGCGTGGAGAAATCCCCATAGGCAAACCATTAGTGATCTTTCCTGCCTTTCCCAAACACTTATTACTATCAGCCGCACTCCTTGAGCTGCCTCATTGGCTTTTGGTAAATTATGCAAATAAGGTGATGCTCCGACATATAGTTTTGCTGTTTTTTCTGCAACTGCGCAAGTTTGCACAGCCTTCCACCGAGCTGCCATTAAAGTGAGTGAGCACGTCAGCGAGATTTATGCATCAGTGACAAATTATAATGCTCTGTGGCTAATTTCCCCGCTGCGTCTTCCACGCACAGGTTTAGTTATGTGTTTGCCTTTTGGCGAGGCCTTGGGTTGTGAGTTTTACTGTGTTTTTCTGCTTCTTCTTCTCCCGGAATATCAATGTGTCACTTCACTTCACATCTGCAGAGACAGGAGGCTGCAACCCAAGCGGTATTTGACTCATTACAGGCGACGTAAAATCTATTCTGGAGTTTCACTTTTCTTTTGGTGCTTTGTTGAAGCCACTCGAAGGCAAACAGACGGCGCAGAAGAAGAAAGCACATCTTTATCGTTATGCACAGCGAAAAGAGTTGCAGTGTTTTGAAGCACAAACATGGGATCCCTCGATATGTGAGAAAAGGGAAGGCATAAAATGACTCCAGAAACACAAAAAACGACAGATAAATGTGTAAAACAGCAGCAAGAATACAGAAAATGACAACAAAAAACACACATTAAGACAACAAAATTACACAAAAGGACACAACATAACTGTAAGAGTGAACAAAACGGCAGGAAAAGTACACAAAAGACAAACAAATGACAACAAAGATACATAAAATGACTTCAGAAATGCACAAAATGACAGATAAATGTGCAAAACAACAGTAAGACTACAAAAAATGACTCCAAAAACACACGTTAAGACAACAATATTACACAAAATGACACAAATACACAAAATGATCACTAAGGTACACAACATAACTCTAAAAATAAACAAAATGGCAGGAAAAGTTCACAAAAGAGAGCGAAAATTCACAAAATGACAACAAAGATACATAAAATGACTCCAAAAACACACATTAAGACAACAATGTCACACAAAATGACACAAATACACAAAATGAGGACAAAAAGTACACAACATAACTGTAAAAACTTACAAAATGGCATATAAAGTACACAAAAGACAGCAAAAATACAGAAAATAACAACAAAGAACATGAATTGATGACAAAAGTACACAATGTAACTCTAAAAACACACAATATGGCAGGAAAAGTACACAAAAGACAGCAAAAATAAACAAAATGACAACAAAGCTACATTAAGTGACTCAGAAAATTAATAAAATGACAGATAAATGTATAAAACAACAGCAAGAATACAAAAATGAATCCAAAAACACACATTAAGACAACATATTACACAAAATAATGACAAGAAGTACACAACATGACTGTAAAAATGTACAAAATGGCAGGAAAAGTACACAAAAGACAGCAAAAATACACAAAATTACAAGGATACATAAAATGACTTGCAAAACACAACGCAACAACATAAACGCACTTAATAACTATTTTAAAAGCAGAAAATAACAACAAACACCATGAAAATAACAAAAAAAGTCTATAAATTTATGAAATTGACTCCAAAAACACACAAAACAACAACATAAATATACAACATGGCCACAAAAACATACACAAAATGTATTGAAAAACTTTAAATGACGACAAACGCACAGAAAATGAGAGAAAAATACAGGAAACAACAACAAAAACACACAAAACAACAACATAAATCTACAACATGGCCACAAAAACATTTACGCAAAATGTATTGAAAAACTTTAAATGACGACAAACGCACAGAAAATGAGAGAAAAATACAGGAAACAACAACAAAAACACACAAAGCCAACATGCAAATTCCTAGAATTGTCAACAAATGAAGAGAAGGCGATGACTTACCATGTGGACACGCCTCCAATGACGCCTTGACCCAGGAAGACATTTGCAGGGATTCATTTCAAATGGCGGCCATGATAAGGAGTGTTCCAATTCACTTTAAGCTGAGGAAAGGAGGCTCAATACTTCCTTTATAGCATCCTTTAGCCTTGGAAACACTGATACATCCTTTAATAAAAGAAACGAGATAATGCTGAACCACAATCCCTTGCAGTGATTTAAAAGGACACGCACACCCAAGGAAACTCACGATGACTGACAAGGGACGGAGATCATCTAAGTTACCAGTGCAATAATATGCCTTGAACAACTTTAAATAATCTAAATCCCATATATTATTATATGCAGACATATTGTCATATTATAACTGACATAAAACAAACATTGTTGTTCAAAAAAAAGGAATCAGAGACATTTTTACCCACATTTATTCAACATAATTCATATTAGTGTGTGGAAGGTGAGTGTGAGCAACCATTCTCAATGTGACGGTCTTTAGTTTCACTTTTGTTCCTCATAGCCTGGTAGCATCTTTTCCTTTGATTTACATTCAAACCTTGTGATATTTGAGATTATATCAGCGGAAAGTGTTATAAATGTGCTTTTAATAGTCCATTTTCGGAAATTTGTAGCTTTTTCAACCTTCGCAGCAGTCAGATTATTACGTCACCTAGAGGAAGCGCATTAACATTAGCTAGCATTAGCATTGAGATTCACATTACATTAGCATAACAATAGCTGAGTGTTAAAATGACATTGGCATAACAACAGCCAAGTGCTAACATGAATATTGCATTAGCACAGCATTATCCGAGTTTTACCATCAGCCTAGCGTTAGCATTAGCATTACCACTAACCTAGCATTAGCCTCGCAATAACATTAGCCTAGCATTGACATTAATAATGCATTAGCATAACATGAGCCTCGTGTTAACAAAAATATTACATTAGCATAGCATTACCCGCATTTTACCAATAGCCTAGCGTTAGCATTAGCCTAGCATTAGCATTACCACTAACCTAGCATTAGCATTGGCCAAGCAATAACATTAGCCTAGCATTGGCATTAACCTAGCATTAGCACTAACCTAGCATTAGCTAAGATTTAACCTAGCAATATCTTAATATCAATAAGGTTGAATGGTCAAAATCAGCTGCAGAATGGCTGGGGATGAAGGGGTTGAAAAAGCTGAACATTCCAACAGAAATGAATGGTTAAGAAAAATGTAATAAGTTAAAAAGTTACAAATTATAAAAGTACAAGCATAAATCTCAGGAACATTCTGCATTTTTTATTTGTCATAATCAGACAAACGGTGTAGGAGGAGTTAACAGCGACGGAGGGAAAAAACGATAACATTCTCACTAACTAGGAAAATAAAGCATCTGGAAAAGGAAGCAGACAAGAAAACACTGAGAAAATGGCGTTGAATAAAGAGCGTGAAGTGTTGTCGACGGTAACCACAACCACCTTTTCTCCCTGTAATTGTTTTCATTGCCTGTGAAAGCAGCTAGCTGAAAAGATGGGCCGTTTCAATGAACAGATTAAGGCCTGCGAGCACAAACACATGACAAATCCCTCTTAACCCCGTGAGCCTCCTGCCTCCCACCGAGAGCACACCTCACCCCGTCAGCCGCCGCGCTCGCCCATGTTATTAAACACAACTCTGCAGATTTACTTCCTTCAAAAGTGCCATTTAAGCAGGAAGGAAGCAGGAATTACAGGCTGCCAGCGCCCGTCTGGGTCCAGGAGTGACAGGGCCGTCATCTGGCCGGCGAGGCCTCCTCCCGTGTTGTTGTGACAACCGGTCATTATGCCGCGGAGAGATGCTCTCAGCTGCAGGTTTCAGCACAGATGCAAATGGACGCAAATGGGCTCCGACGGCGAGCAAGTTAATAACGTGCTTTTCACGTCTTCCTCCTTTTGTCTTTCCCTTCACTCGCTGCCTTAAAGGGGAAGTGAAAAGCTCCGACGAGTGCCCGTGATTAAGTCTTTGTTAAACAATACACGTGTATATATTTCCATCATTTACTTTTGCTTTTAGTGTAAATAAACTTGTGACGTCAGAGGATGGATACCGTTATTACCCCAGCAGCATTCCAGCGCTTTGCTGACAGTATTCACGTTTACATGGGAGCTTTAAATCAGAATAAAAGTTAAATCCTCTGTAAACTGACCTTTTAAACACTTTATTCCTAATGCAAAGGTGGCTGGCATAATCAGATTTTAATTCCAAATTAAATTCTTGTAAACGTTTAATTCCGCTTTAAGTTAATATGTCACCTTCCCCCCTGTCCAATCAGAACCCCTCCCAACCCCCAGACCTAAAACGGAATTGAATAAAGCCTAATAAACCTGTTTTCCATGTAAACCTCAATTCGGAATTACTATTTTCATGTAAACACAAAGCAGAACACTTTAATTCTGAATAATTCAATTCGGAATAAGTAATTCACATTTAAAAAAAACATCATGTAACCATGGGGGGTCTGTGTTGCCCCCTTTTCTGGCCGAGACCCTGTTGCATCACTGAGATAGAGACGAAAAGACTGATTTTTCATGATCACTGAAAGTCAACGGAAAATGTAGAATCCTGAAATGAACAACGCAATCTGATGTTTGTTTTCCTCCTTCTTTATATAAGATAACATGGAAATAAGTCACACGCATGGTTTTGAGAGAATATCACCCATTTGTATGGTATGCTTCCCCTAAAACGGGTGACTGAATGTGTAGCAAGTCAGTCGCTCTAGGGTTTCGCGGCCAATTTCTGTGATTGTTGCGCCCTAAAATGTCCTAAAAGAGCTCAGATTCACAATAATTTAACACGATATGGATTAATTCCATCATACTTTAAAGGTATAAAGTACAGAATATATAACAGAGAATCAGTTTAAAATATCGTAAAATAAATAAATTGTTCTAATCAATGCACTCGTGACTTTTGCTGCGGAAGAGTCACATGCGTTGAGCAATTTGTAAATGTGTGCGTGTAGAAACCAGCAGGGGGCGCGAGCACCAATGATATTGGCCACTGCTAAAGTTTTAGATGGCACATGTAATGAAGCTCTATAATCAGGTGATTTTCTTTAAAAGTCCTTCTAGAGCAGCAGGAGATCATTAAACAGTTGCGTTCGTGAGACACGTTTGACGCAATTTTGCTTGAAAGAGTCAGTTTGGCTGTTGTGACACAGTCTGTAACCAGACTAAATGGTGATTCCGGTCGTACCGGGGGACTCCCACCAGCTGGTGGTAGCTGGCGGCTTTGGAAGTTGATGTGGCTTACACAAAGTGGACGAACTTTAGCTACATTGCGCCGGTGAATCGACCAGAATCTTTAATGAGATTCGTTAAAATTGCGGTGATTGGATAGAATTCGCGGCGATTGGCTGAATTTGCATTAATAGCTGCGATCGCAACATCGCGAATTCCTGGACTCCCAGCAGTTGCCGGCTTCAGAAGTATATGTGGCTTACACAAGGCCAACAGACTTCAGCCAAGTTGTGGCGCCAAATCGACCAGAATCTTTAGTCAGATTGGTTAAAATTGCGGTAATTGGACAGAATTTGCGGGGATTGGCTAAATTTGCATTAATAGTTGCGATCGCAACATCGCAAATTCCTGGAAGGTCAGCGAATATGTCAAGTATCGCTTTTAAAAATGGGGCTACTTTCCAGTTTTAGAGCCTGTGTTTCACCATCTTGAAATCAGGTGATTAATGACGTTAACGCCCCATTTTCCTGTAAACATCCCATTGTTTCCTATTAGAGTGAAGCTTTCAGTCTGCTATCTGGATCCTAAAGCAGCTTTTACAGTCAAAATGACAACTTGTGCTGCTTTTGGTTGCTCTAAAACAGTGGTTCCCAAACTTTTTTGTCTCAAATACCGTCTTTCTCTTATTTCTACATCCAAGTATCATCCCCCTTTGTCCAACCACATTTTGCTCAGAATACCGTAAAACAAAGCACTATTGAGCATAATGATGAAATTAACGAGTGATAACACATTTTAAAGAAATTAGTTTTGTAAATAAGTTCCTACAGTTTGTATCATTTCCGGTCCCTTTCCGATTCACCCCTTGTATTTTCAGTTCAAGTTCATTTTCAGCTAAAAATAAACAACATAAATGCCAATATTTGTAATGCTTTTACAGTATTTGTTCATTTTGCACACTCTCTCAAGTACCCCCTGTATTGCCATTGCGTACCCCCATTTGAGAAACACTGCTCTAAAAAAACAGGATAAGTTAAAGATGTCGATGTTAACCTCTTTTGTTTACCCAAAAAAAGCTTGTGGCCACAAGGGCTGACAGTTCCAACTCTGTGGTTTCATAGTAGACAATGAAGTTGGTTGTTTTTTCATAGAACTATGAGCAAAATGTGTTAGTCGGACAAATGGGGTACTTGAGCCAACAAAGTTTGAGAACCACTACTCTACCCGAATGTGAATGGATATTCTTTTATTTTGAAGGGGTGGTTGAGGCGTTTGCTCCCTTCCTTTTGTTTAAGGAGACAGCGTCTCTTTGTGTGTACAAAAAACCTTTCCATTGCGTTGTTTTTAATAATCCTGCTCTAATTACAAAGGTGAGCCTTGATTTGAGTGTCAGTCCATTAGCAGAGTTCAGGGTAAACAGAAGCAGCAGGGGGCAGCACTCTGCACTCAGGAAGTGTCCTCCTTCTGCTGCTCTTTGGATTCTAACGCCATTAAATGTGACAGGTGTGCACGTGGGGTGTGCACGGAGCAGATTGTACACAGGAGGAATGGCTGAAGGCAGGAAAGACACACGAGCAAGCGATCTCCAACATGGGGTGCTCCACCACGTCAAATGGTCAACTTTTATGCATCCCAATTTAAAACAATTTTTTTTTTTTTTTTTTTTTTTTTTTAAATCCCAATTTAAAATGGATTTAACCTTGTAAGCCCCAGCCTATTTTCTCCAAAAATCACATACTCATAACAAATAATGTTTTTTCTAAGCTTCTACATGACCTACATGGCTAATTTTTGTTCAGGTTGAAGTAGGACCCTTGGAGGTTACAAATAATGTGACATTTTGGAAATATGTGATACGTGAGTGACAGTAAATCATGTTTTGAATACAGAAATCTGTAGTCCGCCCAAAAAAAAACTAAAGATTTACATCAAATATAAAGCTAATTCTCATTAATGAAGGCTATGAAAACAGAAATAATTGAACTGCAGCAACTTTGGTGATTGGATTAATTAAACTATGGAGTTTTATGCACATTGAAGCAACTTTTGATAAAAAACAACAAAGGTAAGACACCATTTGTCATAATTGCTGACTTTTTCCGCAGTGTAATTTCTGATTTTGTGGAGTTGTTTTGGTAAGTAACATACCCGACCTGTACAGCATATACATATCAGCCTGTAGTTTCATGTAAGTTCTTGTTAAAGTGTTTTTTTTTTGTGACTCACGGCAACGGAAAAAGGCCGAGTTGTCGACTTTTCCCTCTTTGAACAAGTACAAGAACGAAAACTAGAAAGTAGAAGATATATTGTTCAAATCATATTACATATCTATATTATTTATGGAAGAAAGTTCTGATTCAATAGCTAATAACTTATAAATTAATATGATTTAAAGTCATGATTATAGTAATATTAACAGTGAATATTATTTATAGTTATTGTGTATGGGTTGGAATAGAACTAGACACTGGGTGTGGATGTGAGGACTCAGTAATCCTTGTCCATCAGTCAGTGAAAAGGGATTCTGCTTCCTTCCTTCTGGGAGTCGGAGAGCCGATTATTCCTGTGAATTATCTCCGACGGAGCAGAGACGCTGCTTTGGGAAAGACAAACAAACCAAACATGGATAATAATGCTGTTTAAGGAATTGTCTCATTGGTCTTGAAGAAGTCCGAGCTTCAGTTGGATAATTGGATCAATTCCTGGGAGATTAGTTTGTGTTGACCGGATCATCATCAGAGGAATATCTGATGTTTTCCTCTTCAAGGTGGACGTGTTTAGATTTATAATTGGAGTTTTTTTTAATATCTATGCCTTCATGTCCACGTCCTTGAAAAGATGGGAAAGAGAAAATAGGATTTGGGAAGTGTGGGCCTGAGTTTCCACTTCTTCCTTGTTCTGTATAAAGCGCTCAATAATCTGGAAATAGTTTCTTTTAAAGGCCAGATGAAGAGGGAGCTCAGAGCCGCAATGTTAATCTAATAAATTGATTTGGACTATCCTCTGAAAGTGTGGCGTCGGTGGTGTCGCTCCGCCTCGGGAAGACAAAGGGCGTTCCCGCTACTAGTCACCCAAGGATTAGCTGCCTTTCTCAGCTTCTATTCTTTGACCAAAGGCTGGCGAACACCCTCGACGAAGCATTAAAATGTTGGAAAAAAAGGAAATAAAAACAAACAGATTATCCTTGGATACCAGCTCCCATGTTCTTGGGATTGCTGGACATCCAGAGCCGACGGGAACAATGAGCGACCCACTGTTTGGTGTCGTCTGCACTGGCAGATTGCGACAGGGCGCAGAATAAGATCCAGAGACTTCACAAGGCCGTCATGATGGAGATAATCCCAGGTCTCCAAGGAGATTCCTCTGGCGCAGTACTTCTGGCGGGAGAAGATTTACCACCCATGATTCCACGGGGGGCGGGGCCAGAGGATGCCACCCTACGCCACTGCACAAAAGAAGACGATAGGCACCCAAATCCTCCTAAAGTCCTTCAAAGTGTGACACGGAACGTTTTCTCCCACAGGTAGAGGCTGTTATCAGACGCCAGGCTCACTCTGAAGGTGAGCCGCGGCGAGGATTAACACAAACCTGGACCGCCGTCAAACAGGAACTTGGAGCGTGCGGATCATCTGGGACACCGAGAACATGGTCCTCCGATGTTCGCTGACATTGGGAGAGGCTTTAGCTGCAGAGGAATGTGGATTAGGACAGTTGGCAGGAATGTCTGGGATTCCCACACCGAGGTTTGTCCTTTGGGTCCCACTTCAGTCTGTGTGTTTACAGGCAAACATCCCAGTACGAGAGAGAACACGCCGCGCTGGTTTGACACTGCAGCATTCATGTTTCCACTACAGAGCAGACATGGGATACCCCAGAAATGACTACAGAAACACACGAAACAGCCACAAAATAACAAAAGCACACAAAATGACTCTAAATAGCACAAGATTACTCGAAAAACATACAAATCGGCAACAAAAACAAAAACACAAAAAATGGTTCGACAAACACTCAAAACGGCAACAAAAACAAACTAAATGTTTTCAAAAAGACACAAAAATGCAACAAAAACACACAAAATGACTCCAAAAACACATGTACACAACATGACCAAATTCATACAAAAGCACAACAAAATACACAGAATGGTCCCCAAGACCCCGAGATGAGTCAATAACACACAAAATGACTTCAAAAAAAGCCCAAATTACTCCAAAAACACACAAAACGGATACAAAAATACAAAATGGTCCCAAAACATATAAAATGACTAAAACCACAAAAAACTGACTTTAAAATCACACAAACTGGTAAAAAAAAAAAAAAAACTTAAAATGACACCAAAACACACAAAATGACTCCAAAAATACAAATACACAAAACAACAGAAAAATAGACAGAATAAAAAAAATAATCCAAAAGACCCACAAAATAACACAAAAATGCAACAAAATTACATAAATGGACAAAATGGTCCCAAAAACACACAATGACTCAAAAACACACAATATAACTTTAGAAATCACATAAAAGTCCTAAAACACACAAAATAACTGCAAAAACAGAGAAAAAATTACTCTAAAAACACGTTAAATGGTCCAAAATGACTCTAAAAACATACAAAACAGCAACAGAATTACAAAACAAAAAAAGAAACAAAATGGTTACAAAAACAGACAAAAATATTCTAAAAACACACAAAATGACAAAAAAATTGTCCCAAAAACACATAAAATGGCTCCAAAAACAAAACAAAAAAAACATGCAACAAAAAGACAAAATGACCCAAGTTATTTTGATTCCCAGATGAGGAAAACAATCCTCAAGTTTCCTTATCCCTCACCTGAGAAGATCTAATGAAAGTAATGCTGTTTGGAAGGAATATGAAACAAAGTCTTAACCATGTGCCTCTCAATCTGATTGGATATATCAGCTAATATTGCTGTTTTCTGAGTTTGGAACGCCTGACGACCTGAAACGGTGGTGAACCGATGCTACAACACACACACACACACACACACACAATGATATCACCCACATCAGGGGACAAATGCACAACCGTGATGAACACACGTGGCCATTTCCTTCCACTGGAGAGGGAAGCGGTGCAATTACACTTCCTGTGCACTCTTCCACCGATATCAAAGAAGGATGATGGACGTAAAGACACTTTAAAGGCTGCTCTTTACATTCTTTTTTAATAGCTTTTTTAAACATCTCCATCTTTAGCCTTCCTATTCTATACAACACTGGACTTTTATTAGTTCCCATGGTTTCAACATGGTTTCATCACTTTTACTCTGAGTTAACTTTTTTCCTTTTTCATTATTTATTCATTTATTTCATTATTTATATATTTCTGTATACATTTATAATAAACACATATTTGCTACATCCAAGCAAACAATTATGTTCAATTCTCTGCTGATTCCTACATTATCAATTACCAATATGACACACAAATATAGCAAAACCCAGTTAGCCGAGCTAACAATATTGTTCTTAATGTGTCAACAACATGCAATATGCAGGCATTTCAGTGATTCATATTGTGCAAGTTGTAGTGATGCACCGACAATCAGGCTACAGAAAACACTTGTATCACTAAAACAGAAAACACCACGGTCAGCGAGCGCTCGTCTGGAAATGGTAACAGGCCTTCACATTAGTATTTTTAATGTATACATAAGTGGGGTCAAGTTAAACATTGTATTTAATTTTATTGTGCATTGTTAAAATGACAGGAATGTCAAAAAATTGAATTTCTGTGCAGCAAAATGAGGCAATAATAAGAATATATATAGCAGACTTTTGACAGCATATTGGCCAACCCCTTTCCAAATAACCATTTCAGTCCCTCTAGGATTTTGCGGCCAATTTCTGTGATTGTTGTGGCCTAAAATGCCTGATTTTGCGACAGCTTTTTAAATAAAACTGCGAAAAACTGGGGAAAATGTTGTGGCATTTTGAGGCTTTATTATTTTCTATAACTTTCATCAACTAATCAATTTGCCAAAAACCCCGATTGCGTTTTAATTTTTTCATAACAATTAGGGATGTCCCGATAAAACTTTTTCATTTCCGATATGATACCGATATTGCAGCCTTGCGTATCGACCGATACCGATATTAATCCGATATCAGCATGAATCAAACATTTAATTTTTTTTTTTTTTATAAAACAATAATTACTTATTTTGTAGTGTCGAATGTTAGGAAAAAGACTTGATCAAGTGATGTTACTCAAACAGAGAACAATAGTCAACAACAATAGGTATGAGAAAAACTGACTCATTTATTATTAACCAATTGGTTACATACATTTTAACCTTCAACATAATATCTACAGTGTTCTACAATTGAATAAAAAAAATTAAAATAGAATAAAAAATGAAAAAAAAAAAAAAATATCGGTAAATTCGGAAATTTGAATCCGATATTTGTTTTTAGGCTAATATCGGCCCGATATCCGATATCAATATCGGCTCGGGACACCCCTAATAACAATAAAGAAAAGAGCTCATATTCACAATAATTTAACAAGATAGGGATTATTTCCAGATATTCAGTTTGTTTAAGTTTATGAAACAAAAAAAAAACAAAAAAATCCTAAAATAAATAAATTATTATTTTCTTGTGAGAATTCCATCAATGCACTCATGACTTTTGCTACAAACACCTTTGCTGGAGAAGAGTCTCGTGTTCAGCAATTTGTAAATGTCTGCGTGTAGATACCACCAGGGGGCGCAAGCACCAATGGGAATGACATACATAGAGGTTTAATCAGGTTATTTTCTTTGAAAGTCCTTCTAGAGCAGCAGGAGATCATTGAACAGTTGCGTTTGTGAGACACGTTCACCGCTATTTGGCTCGAAAGAGTCAGTTTAACCAACTCGCAATGGTTGCCGGCTTCAGAAGTATTTGTGGCTTACACAAGGCGGACGGACTTCAGCCACATTGTGCCGCCAAATGGACTGGGATCTTTAGTCAGACTGGTTCAAATTGCAGAAATTTGCGGTGATTGACAGAATTGCTGGGCCAAACAGGATTAGCTGAATTTACACTAATACACTAATACACGATCGCAACTTCCTGGAAGGTCTGAACATTTTCTTGAGTGAAGCAAACACACGCACTTATGCTGCGTTCACACCAGATGCTTCACAAAATGTTCATGCGACCAGATTACATACAAAGTCAATGAATAGATGCGTCCCAGATGCGAAATCTTTCCTGTGCGGCGGTGCGGTCCCATCCGCGCATCAAGAGCGTTGGCGTTGAAAATATTGAACTCCCGCGACTGTTTCGCATGACAAAAGCCAATCAGAGACTTTGTTGACGATGACGTCAGGCAGATGAGGAGTAGAGGAGATTCAGCAAGGAGGTGGTAGTAGCGGGTAAAAAAGTTCTCTGTAGTTTTCATCTTTGAAAGTCGGCACTGAGCTAGGATAGCATTAGCCGCTAATCACACTGGCTTTTTTCACTGGTGGTTTTGTTTATGAGAGGAGAAAAAGGAGCGCAGCTTCTCGCTTCAGCAGGCGGTGAAACTCACCGAGTTGGATGTGTCGCTGGTGGGCGGCGACATTTTTTGATCCTGCGGAACGTTTCGTGCAGCAGTCGCATTCGGTGTGAACGCAGCATTACACGGATTAAAGGCATGTATTATCAGCAACATTATAAACAAATATGCGATTAACCTTTTAGAAGCGTTTGCAGCGGGCCTTCATCATCAATATCTCTTTATAAAGAATCTCTCTGCTTTTGTAATGCTTTAAAGTTTTCTCTTTTTGTTTAAACGAGCCTAAGAAAGCAGTAAGGCACAAAAATGACAAAACTAAAATCACCTAACATCAAAAGTAAGGCTATAACAAGGCATATTTTTTCAAAAATTTCCAAAAAAAAAAAATTCAGTTAGGAGCATCATTAGACCCTAAAAACCACTGCAAATATAATGCACATTCTTAAATGAGGCAAAGAAAGCAGTAAGGCACAAAAAATGACAAAAAACTAAAATCACCCATAATCAAAAGTAAGGCTATAACAAGGCATATTTTTTCAAAAAATTCAAAAAAAAAAAAAATTGAGTGAGGACCATCATTAGACCCTAAAAACTACTGCAAATATAATGCACATACTTAAACAACCAGATCATTTGGGTTGTTTTGAGTTGACTTACATCTTTGGAAAGTTTTTTCTGATTTTATTCCAGGCTTGTATACCTGTTTACATGGAAAACAGGTTTATTCGCCTTTATTCAATTCTGCTTTAGGTCTGGGGCCTGGGAAGGGTTCTGATTGAACAGGGGCCGAACTTGATGCATCGGAAAAAACACACAACAAACCGTTTCTTTTCAGCTACAACATAGAAGACCACATGAGAACTGTTTTCACTTTTATTTTGATTACAGTTGTGAAACAGCAACTCAACAACACACGGTTTCACTTTGGTCAGCTGAGCAGGAGAAGGAGACAGAAGACAGCTGTTCTTGGATTATGTAGTCACCAGTGCGTCATCGCGAGAAGTCGAGCGTGCGCAGAACGACCGGAAATAATTTAAAGCGGAATTAAGTGTTACAAGATCGAGGAATTATTTAATTCGGAATTAAAATCAGAATAAACCAGCCACTTAATCCAGACTTAAAGGGGCAGTATTATGGAAAAATTACTTTAAAATGGTTTTGTTATAGTGATATACATTCCTTTAGCCAGAGGGCCAAAGTTGAAAAGTTCTGAATCCTCCAAACGGGCCAGGTGGATTTTTTGCACAATAGGACGTCATAAGGTTGAAACTCCTCCTCCTGACAATCCGGGCTCCTCCTACCCAATAAGAATATGAGCTCCTCCCACTCAAACTACCTCACAGGTAAAACAAACACTGTGGTTTAATATAAAATATACTGTATATTATACTTTATTGTCATATATGTAAAGCTACATACACAAGATGTGTTCTCAGCATTTAACCCCTCCCTGAGGAGCAGTGGGCAGCCATGGTGTAGCACAACGGGGAGCAGTTACGGTTAATATAGGGACTGATGAACATCCCATAGTGATGGACCAGGGAGATTAGAACCAGTGAGCCTATGATTACAAGCCTCCTTTATCCACACATAATATATTTACATTCAGTATATAAATAATACAGTAGATAGATAATCCATACAGTACATAGATAATCCAAAGCGCTCACAATCAATTCCATTTTTAGTAGCAGTTATACCGCTATTGTGATTGTTTTCACAATTGTTTCACAATCACAATAGCCGCTTAAATAGCCGTGTGTTTTACTGTAACGTGCAGTTGTTTGGCTGAAAACAATAACAAGAGTGGACAGCAAAAGAAAATTGCTATAATGAACAGCTGCGTCTACGGACACGCCCACTCATTCATATGCACGAAGGCCCCAAAAACAGCCTGTTTTTAGAAGTGGCATTAAAGTGATTTTTCAGAGGCTGAAACTCCGGAAAACAGGCGAGTTCGGGAAAATAAACCTCAAATACTATGTTGTTGGGTGGATGGATGAAAAAAGCACGATTCGGAATTACATTTGCATTCGGAACTAAGTGTTTACAAAGTCAGTTTAAAGAGGATTTCACTTTTATTCTGAATTGAAGGATTATTAAAGCTCCCATGTAAATGTGGCCTTTGGTCAGTAAGAAAAGGAAGAGGAGTGTGGCTGCGTGGTAGAGGAGTTGGGACACATGTTCCAGTGACGACATGACTAAGCAAAAACAATGCAAAGATATTTGCTGTTACCTGCATCCATTATTTTATGTGCGTGGATCAAACATGCGTCTGTAGGGAATTCCTACGCCTGAATCTAACATTCCGAGCAGTAAACCGCATTAACACAAACACACCTACGAGTTCCTTCTGCGGCCTGTTAAAAGCCCAGCAGCCGCTGGCTGATGTATCTGCGACTACACTTCATGTGACAGCGGCTCTATTTGTGTCACAGCAGGTTGGGAAAATGTCAGCAGCGGCGCACGTCTCCTCCACACATCTGCCTAACAAAGGGCGGGAAGCTGTGCTGATGGCTGGCTTTTGTCGCAGGGAGAAAAAAAGAAAAAAAAAAGTCACATTTTCTCGTCAACCTTCCATCCGTCATGTCACATCTGTCACGCCTGGAGGTGCAGAAAGCAGGGAACGATGGAGGAAGAACAAGGTGTGCTGACGCTAAAAGCCCATTAGCGTCCTTAACTGATTCAATGTTCTGACAATTCAGATAACAAGGACGTGAAAACAGGCAGATTGTTTCACTTTTGAAGCAATTCCACCTCCTCGTGTTTTTACGTCTTCACCTTGAGGAGGGAAACTGGGAGCGGGAAAGTGCTCCTCTTTCCGGGAGGATGAAGGGAAGAGGGAAGACGTGCATGTGCTTTGGTGTGTCCTGTAGCTCCATTAACTATTTACCTCCAACATTACATTTGTCCAAAACTAAACCCTGCAGAGGCGAGCAAAAAGGCCCGATTAGTCTATTGTTGAACAAGTGTGTGTTTGTGTTCAATCACACATTATCTTGGCTCCCTCTAGTGGCCAATTGCAGAACTGACTCGACCTCGGGAACAGAAATGTATGAACATTTATTCTAAAGTTCATAAATAAATGTGTTTACTTATTAATACAAAATGAAAGAAATCTTAATAATAATTTCCATTATCTATTTTTATAATATTTATATAATTTATTTAAGGGTGGAGGCTCTTTGCAATCAATTAAATAATTTTATATCAAATACTTTCTTTAAGTCAAACATTTTAAATTCATTAAATTACCAAATGGAAGTAAAAAAAATATATTTGGGCGGATAAATGATAATTAAGTCGCTCACTTTATTTATTTATTTATACATTTTAAAAGGTTGTTTTGATCCTTAGTTCATAACGTATTTATTTTTTTGATATTTTATATAATTATAAGTATGATATTGGAGATTGATTAAACTTTAAAAGATGTAGATCCAAAAAAGCAAACATTAAAAACATTTTTTTTAAAACATATTTGAATTCACAACTTCAAGCCTGAACAAAAAAAATATATATATATATATTGATATACAGTATATCTAATACCTGACAAGCCATTTTTTAACTAACCGCCTTATTTTGTTTTCTATTTTCTATCATATTTCATGAATCTGATTAATAGTTTAAAAATGTACCTGTATATTTATGTATCTATTTTACTCATCAGATACATATAAAGTTTTAATCAACTTGCTTAATAGTATTTTTTTCCATTATGGCTCTTATTTTGAAGAACAATACATTTCTAAGTAAATTAAAGGAAGTTATTTCGTTGTTTAATAACATTTTTCAAATAAGACTATGAAATGAACACATCTTCCTATGAAAATGAAATAATGAACATTAAAAGTGAAGTTGAGCTAAATGAAGGACACTCAGCATCCCATTGGCCACAGAAGGGGTGATGTAACGCTGCATTAGGTATTATTAATGAGCTCAAAGTGTGTCTTTGTTTCCGTGTTTGCACAGTGAGCAGAGAGGACGCTGCGGTTGCAGCAGCACTTGTTTTTAAGCGCCTCGGTTTTGGTTTTCATCCTCGCCTGATGCAACTTTTACAGCACGGGAACATTTGGCCACAATTACTGCGAGCGGTCCACTGTACTCCCACATTTCTGAGCATTTCACACAAACAAAGTTTTAATAATTTATCTATTTTTTTAAAATATATCTATTTTTTTTATTGTGTGTATATTCATCTTTTTACACTAATGTCTATTTTATCTTATCAAATATCATTTTCTAAGCGTTGGACATGAAGTTTATATTTTTATTCTACTATTAATGATTTGAGTATTTATTACTATTAACATTTTTGAGCCTACGAGTGGCTACTTATCGCGCAAAATTGTCTCCTAGTAGAGTGTTTCTCAAATAGGGGTACGTGTAGTCAGTCGAGGTCGCACCCCAGGCATGAGATGACCGGAAATTATAAAAAATATACAAATAAATCTATTCAGGAGCCACTAAAACAGTGTTTTTCAACATTGGGGTTAGGGTGCGACGTGGGAATCAGTCTGGTTACAGAATGTGTCACAACAGTTAAAGTGACTCTTTCGAGCCAAATAGAGGCAAACGTGTCTCACGAACGCAACTGTTTAATGATCTCCTGCTACTCTCGAAGGACTTTTAAAGAAAATAACCCGATTAAATGTCCTCTACTATTATAAATAATCTTTGATAGAGCTTCATTACAGATACCGTCGAAAACGGTAGCAGTGGCCAATATCATTGGTGCGTGCGCCCCCTGGTGGCATCTGCACACATTTACAAATTGCTGAACACATGAGACTCTTCTGAAGCAAAAGTGTTTGTAGCAAAAGTCATGAGTGCATTGATTCTCACAGGAAAATAACCATTTATTTACTCTCAATTTTATTAATAATCCATATCTTATGAAATTATTGTGAATCTGAGCTCTTTTCTGTTTTGTTATGAAAATCAAAAATCGGACATTTTAGGCCGCAACAATCACAAAAATTGCCCGTGAAATCCTGAAGGGACTGAATAGTAGACCATTTACTGTAGCTTTATTATGAAAGGTCTACTCGCACACTAGTGCACCAAAAACTCACTAGTAGCAGTACTACTAGTAGACCGTTGTACGAGTAAAGCCAAAAGATTCACTATTCGTTGTACTGGTAGACCTAAAGCAAATGAAGTAAGAAGGATTACAACCAAATCTAGCAACCTGATTGGTTTTAATATTTTTGAAAGCCATTGGGAAGGCTGAACTAGATTTTCCCTTCCTCCATTATTAGCATATACTGTAATGCCTACTAGTAGTACTAGTGACCTTATAGTTAAGTGTACTCACACAGAAAACCAAAATGATACAAGTACTCCTAAAATTGAGTACAAGTAGAGTTTAACTATTAAAGGGAGGGTATATCATCCAACCTGATATTTATGGCATGCTACATGTCGTAGCTAAGTGTTATCCGTTTCTGTACGGAGCGCAGTCATTAAGTAAAATGGACACCAGTTTAACCTGCTCACCACTAAATCACCCACAATGTGAACCAGTGACCCTGTTTTAATGTCCCAGGAAGAACATGCAAACTCCAAATAGAAAGGACCTGTGCTGAGGTGCCTTTGTTACGTTACTTTGCGCTAGTCGTCCTTTTTCATTAAGATCGTCTTCTGTTTATTATGCACCATACATGACAAAAAGTCAAGTTGTTAAAAACACAATGTGCATTTTTTTTTCCAAAAATTAGGTGCAAAATGAAATATTTGGTACGAATTTACTACAGACATGAGTAGGTCAATAATTGATAGGAAAATTGATTTTGAGGCATTATTACCTTTAGAACTATGACCATTCATTGAAAAAACCCTACAATCTTTGACCATAGGTACAACAGTACCCTTCATAGAAGTGTACTAGAAATGTCATATATAAATATTTTTTTCTACTTTTTTCACATGAAAACTTCAGACCTAACCATAAATCTAAAGTGATTCATCACATTTTTATATATTTTGCATTTTTAATGCCCTTTTTGTCATAAACCCCTGATGAACCAGTTCATTTTGCCTTTTGTTATTGCAGGGTAAGAATAACTGTTGTCCATTGAAACTATTTAACTGTATAATTATGTATGCGATGTTTGGTCCGTAAAAGTGTTAAACATAGGGATGTCCCGATACAACTTTTTCACTTCCGATACGATGCCGATGTTGCAGCCTTGAGTATTGGTCGATACTGATCCGATACCAGCACGAATCATACATACTTATTATTATCATTACTTATTTTCTAGTGTGGAATGTTAGAAAAGGCTACATCAAGTAATGTTAAGGTGCATTACCGCCACCTACTTTGTTGGAGTGTGACCTAGGGGTCGAACAGACAAGTCGACTAGTCCAGTTCTGACCCCTGCGGCTTCTGGGCGGACAT
Source organism: Gouania willdenowi (assembly GCF_900634775.1). Lineage (NCBI taxonomy): Eukaryota > Metazoa > Chordata > Actinopteri > Blenniiformes > Gobiesocidae > Gouania > Gouania willdenowi. The sequence goes on from NC_041045.1 coordinate 12,886,179, forward strand.
TTACTCCCCCTTAAACACGTTTGTAATTCTTCTCCAGTCTGCATTTATTTCACCCACCGGAGCATCATGTTTAAGGGGGAGTTAATAGCTACAAAGAGGTTTAGCACTTTTCCTCTCTACCGCCGTGAAGCCACAGCGGTCACAGATTTTTTTCAGGTCACAGACTTTGGCACAACACCGGCTTCGGTGAAGGAAGCCGAAGCTACCGTAAAAACAGCCCAAACAAAGTCTGAACACCTCGGGGCATAACAGTTGCTGTAGACTCACGGTAGGAAAGCAGCAGTGTTCCAGGGTTTGCTTAGCTTCTATAGCATGTCCCGTGTGCCAGGGGTTGGCGGTGTTGTGCCAAAGTCTGTGACCCGAAAAAATCTGTGACCACTGCGGCTTCTCTGCGGTAGAGAAGAAGTGCGAAACCTCTTTGTAGCTATTCAGGAGCTATTTACTCCCCCTTAAACATGACACTCTGGTGGGTGAAGTAAATACAGATTGGAGAAGAATTACAAATGCTTTTAAGGGGGAGTAAATGTCCGCCGAGAAGCCGCAGGAGTTGGAACTGTCACAGATTTTTTTGGGTCACAGAGTTTGGCACAACACTGGCACTCGGCTGCCACTCGGCTTGGCTTTGGCTCTTGGTGACATCATCAACTAGTCGATGTCGATTCGACGAGTATGCACATAAAGTCGACCTTTAAAATGATGTAGTCGTTCAAACCCTCGTGTGAACCAGAGTCACCTATGAACAGAAGTGCTAAAGCAGAAAATTGTCAGCTTATCTGAGATTTTAGATGCAGTCCGATAAAATCCATTATTCGTTTTCTGGCTGATATAGGACCGATATCTGATATTAATATTGGATCGGGACACCCCAAGTTAAACATGATTTCACGTTTACCTGAACCTGGATTTGAACTCAGTTTGCAAACAAATTTATTATTCCTATCATTTGAAAATGAACAGAATCATCATAACAAAGATGAGTGCTAGGTAGCCGAACAAACTTGTCCATTGTGTCAACTTAAGTTCTCTTTACTTTAAGTCAGACTTTGCTTTAACCTGGATAAAAACTTTCCAAAGCTTTTAGTGATTTAACGTGAAATCTAAAGTTACTCCAATCTTAGGTTTAAACTTGGATGTGTATTTAGTGCTTCTAATCCTGGATTAACAATACAAAGTGTTTGGGGACAAACAAAGTCAGGTTTTTGATCATTTAAGTGTAAACAGAATTATCAAAAGCAAAAGTCACGTCAGCGTTATTTTTTCTTGGGTTAACAAACTGAATATTTCATTGTCTCAGGGGTGCTAAACGGAATCTCTTAATATAGGATTAACTAAATCAGAGTTTATCTTACGTAGGTGAACTCTGTGTCCAAATTTAGGATTAATATTATCTCAAAATGATCAGAATCAGATTAAGTTAAGTCAATGTTAATAAAGTTAACAAAGCCATAGCTGGTTGGTTAATATTATAATCTTTAAAATTGGTGAAAAAAAACAAACAATTTCAGAAAAAAGTGGTGGGAAAAACAAGCATTTGTTTATTATCTTGAAATCAACAAATATTGAGTTTATTCAACTGGTTCTTTTAAATTCAGTTGAACTAAATCAGAGTTTACCTAAACTGGGATTTAGACTCGTAAGTATTTTTCCAAGTTTTTTAAAGTAATCTAACTTGATTTACAATATCACTGTGGTGATAAATAAAAGTTATTATGATCTGAGGATTAAGCTTGAAGTTCCACTTATTGATTAGTTCAGTGGTTCCCAAAATGGGGGCCAGCGACATCATGACGGGGAGGGTCTTGCCTAATGTTGAGCATAAAAAACATAAAATTGATTTTTTCTTTCATTCAGATGAATTTATTATAACAGATCTGAAATATATGATGGCACATTTTATGTTGTTTTTATGAATTTTGAAGAAAATAGTCAATTTTATGGCAATTGGGGTGGGGGGGCAATCAATTTTCAAAAGAGGTTGCCACAGAAAAGGTTTGAGAACCACTGGATTAGATAAACATTGTGTCTGATCCTGAAGAATGTTTAGGGACAAACAAAGATCATCTTAAAAATGAACAGAATCAAAAAATGCAAAAATCAAGTCTGTGTTCATTATCTTGGAATTAACAAACTCACTTCCTCTAACTTGGGCTTGACTAAGACAGAGTTTGCCTTACTTTGGAGTTAAACGTCATTTCCAAATATAGAATTCGCTCATCCTGGAGTGAACAGAACTGGCAAAAGCAAAAGTCAGATCAGTGGTCACTAACTTGAAATCAACAAACTTGGAGTCAACAAAGCCAGAGTTTGATTAACAGAGAATATAAGTCACTAATCTTTAAGACTGACAAACCTATATGTTTTGGAATAAAGGAACTCGGGATTTCTATCATTTTAGAACAGTCAGCAAAAGTCTGACTTGGATTGACCAAATTCAGTTTCTCTTAACTTAGGCTTGACTAAGCCAGAGATTGGAATCAACAAACTTGGAGTTAACAAAACTAGAGTTTGCCTAATCTTTGAGATTGCCAAACCAGTAAGTGTTCGAGGACAAACAAACCTTGTATTCTGATAGTTTGAGATTAAACTGATGGGCAAAATTCCAAACATACTTGGACTTTTTTTCCCTTTGTCGATCACACTCTGGTTCTGTTAATTTAGGTTTAACTAAGTCAGAGGTTACTTAAACTTAAAATCTGTCAGTTTTCAAGTTCATCATCATCAAGATCGATCCATCCATCCATTTTCAGACCCGCTTGTTCATCAAGATATCATCTCAAAATGAACAGTAACAGCAAAAGTTACAAGTCTGTGTAAATAAACTTTGGAATTAACAAAGTTGGAGTTGACAAAGTCAGAATTCGCTTTACAGTGAAGATGTTCCTGGAATCTTCTAAGTGTTTGGGGACAAAGAAAGGATTTCAATTGTAAACAAAGTTAACAAATATCAACAAACTCAGTTTCTCTTAACTTGGGCTTGACTAAGACAGAGTTTGCCTTGCTTTGGAGTTATTGGCAAAAGCAAAAGTCAAATCAGTGTTCATTGACTTGAAATCAACAAACTTGGAGTCAACAAAGCCAGAGTTTGATTTACAGAGAAAATTTGCCACTAATCTGATAAACCTATATATATATTAGGACAAAGGAACTCTGAATTTCTATAATTTCAGAACAATCAGCAAAAGTCTGACTTAAATTTACCAAATTCAGTTTCTCTTAAACTTAAATTCAGTCAGTTTTCAAGTTCATCATCATCATCAACAGGAACAGCTAAAGTTACAAGTCTGTGTTAATAAACTTTGGAATTAACAAAGTTGGAGTTGACAAAGCCAGAGTTTGCTTTACATTGAAGATGTTTCTCTAATCTTCTAAGTGTTTGGGGACAAAGGACAAGGCATAGGATTTCTATCATTTCAGAACAAACAGTCAGCAAACGTCAAGTCAGAGTTAATTACCTTGGAATTAACCAAGTCTGCAAAATGCCGAAACTCTGAGTTAATCAAGTAAGAGTTCCTTCCCCGAACAGATTCCTTCTTGACCATCGCTGATCTATAGAATTGTTGATGAAGACATTAAAACATTAGTCTTGGTACTGCAGGATAATGCTTTGACAGAGAAGACGACAGATCTGATTCCAGTCAAAGAAGTCGCAGAAAGAGCCAACTCCGACCAAGTGAGGGAGATGATATTGTAATAAGATGGCTGGCAGTGGGAAACATAATTACATGCATTAGTTTATGGTTGCAGATCCATCAGACGCTCACAGCTCATCTGGAAGCTCATGAATCAACGTCAGAGCCGTTTGATGCAGGAAAACGTGTTCATTTGTTAGCCTCCTTTAAAAGATGGCGCCTCACATTCACTTAGAGGCAGACGGAGCAGAGCGGTTATGACAGCGCCATTACAACACACACACACACACACACGCAGCAAAGGTCTGAACATGCTGCATTTTGGCATCTTCATCAGCTTTTTGCATTACAGTGATTACAGTCAATGAAAGCCGCCGTGCTCTGTGTGTTAATGTGGATCAGTAACTTGTTCACCTGAGCCCACGTCACACACCAGTATATTACATTTTATTCTATTATTTTAATTCTTATTTTATTCTATTTATTTATTTTTATAATGAACGATTAATCTAAATACATACATTTATTTCTATCAATAATACCAGCACATCATCATCATCGTCATCAAAATTACATCGTAGCATCGAGTAAATACTTACAGAAATTAGAAAATGGGTAAGTAAACGCATAATTAAAGAAACAGTTTGTAAAAATTGATAAATCATCATTACATTATTTAATACACACAAATTGATGATTAAAAAGAAATAAATACAAAACAATCAAAAGTGAATGCATTACTGCTTTAATAAATACATAAAAGAACGTTTGATAATTGATTAATATAACATCAAAAACATGAATAAAGTGATAAGTGATGATAATTTTTTCAACTGTAAAAAGGATAAATAAATAAAACATTATTGCATTATTGATATCATTAATAGATGAAATAAGAAAATTTGATAAAACATCAATATAAATATTTCTTAAGTTGATAAATAAATACCTACATAAATAAATAAAAGATAAAGTTAGTAGATGACTGCCTCATGTAAGAATTCATCGGATTTGGTTGTTAGTCCTTCCATTTAAGCCCAGCTGTTCTACATCCAGCTGTTTTCTGATCAAACCTGTGATTTCACACTCACGATCATCCGAGAGGATTCCGAGAAATGCAGGAAATGCCCAAAAAGCAGCCGTTTCCCCTGAAACATAAGCTGCTTCATTTGATTTCCGCAGGTTGAAAGAGCTCCTAAACAATTAGCTTCGACCCTAACGTGCTTAATTATTAAGCGGATAAGCCGGAAAAGTTAGGCCGACGTTGGTAACTGATGACACGATTAACACACGCCTCCTCTTTTCCCTGTGAATGGTCCTTTTAGACGTCGGCTGGAGACAAACGCGGCGCTGCTCCAGGACACATTACACCGCTCGGTCACCGTCTCGCACTCTTAATGGACGTTAAACACAGAGCTGAAGAAATACAGCAGCACAATTCAGTTAGCGGGCACTTACAGGGGAGAAGCCTCGGCCCATACATTTGCCTAACCGCACATAACTGTCACAAAATTACATGTCATTATTGAGCAGATGCTAAGGCTTTCACTCATTGCTCCTTAATGGCCTCCTCTGTTTAAAAGAAATGTGGTTAGATCGGTGTTGGAAGATAGTGCAGGAGCTAGTGTCGTCCCTCTTCTTCACAGAAAGATGGAAAAACAACTACTTTTCCTCCATTTCTGTCGCACAGCAGCTCATTAGGGGTGAAAGACAGCTGTAATAACAATGAACGTGAGCAGAATGCGCCCCCTGATGGCAGAGGAGGGAAACCAGTGACAGTGTCATCTTAAAGGGGCAGTATTATGGAAAAAAAATCACTTTATAATGGTTTTGCTACAGTGACATACATTCCTTTAGTCTCATTCAGAGGATCAAAATTGAAAAAGTTCTGTTTCCTCCCTCCCTTGTTATTCTACATTTTGTAAAAAGTCAGCTCCAAACGGGCCAATTGGATTTTTCTCATCATGTGACTTCACAACGCATAAACTCCTCATGACAATCCTGGCTCCTCCGACCCTATATAAGAATAAGAGATCCTCCCTCCCAAACTACCTCACAGCTAAAACAAACACTGTGGTTTAATATAGAATATACATTACACTTTATTGTCATATTTGTAAAGCTACATACACAAAATGTGTTCTCTGCATTTAACCTCTCCCTGAGGAGCAGTGGGCAGCCACGGTGTAGCACCCATGGAGCAGTTAGGGTTAATATTAAAGACTGATCAATATCCCACAATGATGGACCAGGGAGATTAGAACCAGTGAGCCTACGATTACAAGCCTGCTCCCTTAACCACGAGTGCCTTTAACCACAGATACAATATTTACATACAGTATATAGAGAATCCAGTATATAGATAAACCAAAGCGCAGTGTGATTGCTCACAATCAGTTCCATTTTTAGTAGCCGTTATATCGCCTCGTATCAGCTTTGACAAGATCTGACGTGTTTGTGACCCAATGCGACGCAGCAGTTGGACAAAACAGTGAACGAACGTCTTAAATGGACTATTCCTGTGGTCAGAAGAGGTGAGGATGACAAGAAAGCGATGTAGCAGCTCTGGTGAATGTTTGAAACATCTGAAACACCATAAATCACCATAGCCAAAAAAACATATTAGTGAATTGGCCTGGGTGGCTTGGGTGAGGTGCCGGGGTGTCTGGGTGCCTCTGCGTGGGCATGCTGTGCCTCTCGATGTCCTCGTGGTGGTATGGGGCTTCTGTCGGTCAGAGGTGCTGGTGGAGGGGCTGTGGCTCTCGCCTGGGGGGCGGGCGGGTGAGTTAGCCGGGGGTGGGCCTGTCGAGGGGCCTAGGGTGGTGGGATCCATGGCTTGGGGCCAGGGGGGGTCCGGGATGGGGGTGGCTACTGCTCAGAGGCGGCTGCTGCATCCTGGGTTGCTGGGTAGTGGGGGGGTTGCTGTGGGTAGCTCCGACGACTTGTGTAGGTGCTTCAGCTTTGTTCCCTGGAGCGCATTTTTACCAAGGATGTCGCGAGCATGATGGGCCAGGTCGGGCTCCTTCGAGGGATCTCGTGGGCCGGTGTGTAGCCTGTGCGGCATTGGGGGGTGGGGCCCTGGCCTCCCCTAGAGTTGCGCTGGGTGGGTGTGTGGCCTGTGCCTTCTGGCTTGTCTGCTGGCTGGGTGCACCGGGCCCCGTGGGCTCTGTACCGGAGCTGGTGTGTCTCTCCTACCGTCTGCTCGGGAACTGGCCGCAGTTTGGCCACTCTGTTGATGGCTGCCACCGCGTAGAGCACAAATACATCAGGGTGGTACGGTCGAACATGGCAAGGCGGTGGGCCTCTGGGGTGCATGGGGTGGTGCTGCTGGGCCATGTCGACCTTGTGGAGTATGGGGGTGCCTCCCCTCTTCAGGTGTGGCTGGGTGCTGGCCTTGTCTCCTGGTGGTCTTGGGAGTGGTCCCCGCATTGTGTGGGCCTGCTGTGCCGGTATGGGTTGTGAGCGCCCTGGGGAGATACTGCCGTCTGTGTTGGTGCGTGGTTACGTGGCCCTTCGGGATGATGCTGTTTGCTGGGGGGGTGGGCTCGATGTTCCGGAGGTTGGGGGTGTTGCCAATCGCCTGGTGGATCTGTCTTGCTATCCGGGCACCCTTGGCTGGGGGCTGCTATAAAGCACCAAGTGTGTGCCGCTGGTGTGCCTCCATCTCGTGGTGGTGGCCGTCGGTCGGTCGCACACCGGTGGGAGGCGTCGTCCCGTGGCTTTGTAATAATTAATCTTGATTAATCTAAATTAATCTCATAACAATATTTGACACAAATACAATGTTTTTTCCTATTTAAATAGATTTTGGTACATGATTCATTTAAGAAAAACAATAAATGAGCTTAAACGTGCAATATGAATAAAGAATATGATTGTATATTGTTCACAAACTTAATTTTAAGTAAGCTATATTCATGCTTTTCTGCTTTTCTTGTCATCTTGTCCAGTGTGGATTGGAGACGCTGTCTGCTCGGACTAGGACGGCTGTCAATGCTAGCTGCTACATGTTTAGCATTGAGGTGGAAATGCTCCACTTGAAGGGCTCCAGTCATCGCCAAAGTCTTTCTCGCACAATTTACACAAAACTGTGCACCTTTTGTTTTCCATCCGATGTTTTATTTTTTTCTTTATGCTAAAATGAATGCATATGAAGCAAAACAATGACTTCTCAGGTTTTTTTTATATCATTTTTATGTGTTTTTGGGGTCATTTTGTGGAGACTATTGTGTCCTGGGAAGGCCTCTGGATTCCACTAACGGCAGAAGATTGACTTTGATTTTTTTGGTGTAATTTTGTGTTTACTTTGGGAGCTGGACAAAATTAGATCGAGCGCGGCATGTGTGGCCCCAGGCCACCATTTGCACATGTTTGATTTAAGGAGTGCTTGGCTCTTGAAATGTGTGATCCTATATGTTGTTGCTTTGTTTTCTTCTTCTGCTCTTCCTTGTTTGGAATTATTGGACACTTTGGATTTCTATTTTGAGTTCATGCTTATCCCAATTCATTTTTGTACTTTGTTGGAGTTACGGTAACTGGACAGTTAGACTGTATTCATTTAGATATTGATTCCAAAGAATCGTTTCTGTCATCAGAATGACAACAAAATTACACAAAAATTACTCCAAAAACCCAAATGGACAACAAAAATACAAAATAATTCCTAAAAAAAATAATAATAATAATGGAAATATACCAAAAAAAACTCTTAACACCCAAAAGGACAACAAAAATAGACAAAATGATTCGTAAAACACACAAAATTACATAGAAATAAGAAAAAAAAATACTCCAATTTCTGCTGTAAATAATGAGTGACAACGTTAAAACCTTGCTTCAACTTTGATGGATCACCACTTTATAAGGATCACCAGCTGGACTGATACACCAACAAGCCAAATATTTATGCCAACTATTTTTATCATATGAACAGCCCTTAAAACAGTAGTGTATTCACTGTCAGGCAGTAAACTCATAACATTTAAAACTTCTACCTTTTGAATTTAAATTATGAGAGCAATAAAGTTCTACTCTTTCAAAAGCATTCAACCTGCACTTCTTGTTGTGTCTGTGCAAGAAATTAAACCACCCCAAAGAATAATTAATAGACTTTTAGTTGCATAAATCTGCACCAAAAGGTTTACGGGGTTCACGGAGGAGGGCGGAGTGCTTAATTAGAATAAATTAGTCTGATAAAGTCTTCTTAAAGCGAGTCGAGGTTAAATCAAATGAAGTTTCCCCTGCACCTCCATTAATCACTGCGCTGATGGCCGTCGTCGGAGCAGAGCTACAAACATCCAAAGGTTGAGCAGTGAGAGAACTCTGATCCAGGACGATGTGGGAGCATCCATCACCTGATACTCTCCAAATCCAGGAGAACGGCGCACTTTGCACGTGTCAATTTGGAGCTTTATCTACACTGCAGAGGCTAATGATCCATCCCAGATGGATGGAGAGGATCTGAACTCGCACTCCATCTTCTGTCAGCCTTCAAAGAGCCCACTACAGAAGCAACAAGAGAGGCCATGGTTTTAAGCTTTACAGTACCAGAAGACAAGGACAATAATAACTAGAATATTTGCATTTCCTGAAGAAAATGCAAGGTGCTGGCCCACGTCGCACTATATTAGCTTAGCATTACCATTAGCTAGAATTAGCATTAGCATTAACTAGCAATAACCTCAGCTAGCATTAACATTAACTAGCATTAATATTAACCTAACATTAGCATCAACCTAGCATTAACACAAACCTAGCATTAGCGTTCGACTAGCAATAGCATTAATTTAGCATTAGCTAAAATTAGCATAGCATAAGCCTAGCATTAACATTTACCTCGTAGTAGCTGTAGCCTAGCTTTGGCATTAACCTAGCGTTAGCACTAACCTAGCATTAAAGCTGCAGTATGTCATTTTTTTTGGCATCATTTGATCAAAAATTCATAATCATTAGGGCTGGATATCGCCAGGGACCTCGCAATACAATTAAGGGTGCAACTATTAGTCGACACTGTCGACAAAAATCGATAACATAATTAGTCGGTTACGTCATCACCGTCTTTTTCAAGCAGTGGACGGAGCTGAACATTGTTTGTTCATGAGGAGTGGCTCATCCCACCTTCTATAATCTGTGCTCAGAGCTGTATGCACGTTACGGACGTGATTAACGGGAGATATATCATCAAAAACATTCCCACTGGTAAGAATGTGTCGCTGTTACCGGGAGCTCAGCGTTGTCAACGCTGCTCACACACACGTAGCTCTGCTCGTCACAGTCTATCCGAAGCTGTGACGAGCAGCGACACATCACGCACCACTACTTGGTTCAGACCAGACACACCCAACAAAATGAACCAGTCTCAGTTCCTCTATCAGATCCACCTAAAGTTCCCACAATCACGGTGACGGTGCTTTACTAAAGCATGCTAAGCTAACCCACTGACACATGAGACTGGGCTAAGAACTAACGCTAACCATTGCATTAAAGGAATAGACCAAGTAAAAAGAACACGTCTTACCGTCAGAGAGCCACCAGTTTCTTTATGGTCAGATTTAACACTTGTATGGAAGGATAAATGCTAACATGTCACACATTGTGTGAAATAAATGTTACAATAAATCAGCTTGATCTGGTTTAATTATAGAAATCAGAGAGTTATTTATCAACCATAACTTTATGTAACTCATTAGATATAAACTAAACTTGATTCAGCAGCAGTGGTTTATATTAAACAGTAAAAACACTTATGTAGTTATTTTTGCTTTTCATGTGCTTTTTATTTATTTTATTTTTAAATAATTTTATTATTAATGAGGAAATAAATTAATTATATACAATAACACTAATGGAATGACCAATATGCACAAGCTTTTTAATGTGTAATTGCTATTACTGAAGCACATTCTAGTGTTGATGTATTAAATTTCTTTTGTGTTTTTTAAGGAATGTTGAGAATTGTTTTATTTATTTAATTATTTACTGTTTTTTGTCGTAATTTGTCCCAAGCCAAATTTAAAAAATTGTAGCAACATAAGAGCAAATAAATGATAAATAAATGATTTGTCATCCGATTAGTCGACTAATCGTTTCAATAATCAATGACTAGTTGACTATTAAAATAGTCCTAGATACGATAAATCACAATATTTTTTTTTCCCCACAATAACGATATTATCGCGATAAGTCGATAATTAATATATCGCGGGAATTTTCATCCACGGTACTTTACAATATGTGTCACTGAAAAAATTCAGAATGTATCTACTGCACTGAATCCATTTCACAGGAATTACAAAACATTGTCAATCAATTTCACATGAATGACAGCCAAGTAAAACAAAGCGTATATTGCACCGTGGCACAACACACACTTAGTAAATATCCACTCCTCACCTACTGTCTATTTGTACTGTGTATGTACTGCATTATATGTGTGTATATATACATATATACTGTATATATGTACATATATGTATTGTTTGCGTCATGTCTTGTATGTTGTAAAAAAACAAACAATATTTGGCGCCAGAGAATCGATTACGTATCGCGAGACGAAACCTTGCAATGTATCATCGTATCGATAATTTGGAACACCCATAATAATCATATTGTAATCCAAAGTGTCCTGAGTGGACAATTGATCTTTTCTCCTTTTCCTGGCCATGTAAACAAAGTTTATAAATCCAGGAGCGTGACGCTGGATGTCAGCCAATCAGAGATCGTTCTACAAACACGTGTGCTCCATGAGATGTTTTGGGCGTTACGACTGGCTGCTCGACTGAAGTCAGGTGCGTTCAAGGACCATCTGAGGAAAGCAACTCCCTAAACAGCCATAAACCCAGATTAATTTTCCACGTCACAAGTTTCCATCCCATCTACCTCACTCACGTCCGTGTCGGCCATTGTCAGTGCGTCCTACTGATGTCCTCCAGTAAAAACCTTCCCCTTCACTTCTTCACAGTTGGCATAAAGTCAACCATTGTTTCCTATTGAAGTGAAGCATCTAAAAAGCTGGCCGAATGCTTCAGGACCAATCAGCGTAGATCAACAACACCTGTGCACAAACAAAGAGGAGATAAAAAATGTATCAACACTCTGAGTTCGAGACCAATTTGGTCCCAATGACTCCAATTATAACAACATATTTTGGATATACTGTTATCCTGACATATAAATGTGGTTTTCCCAAAAATATCTAATAAATCTAAGCCTCTACCTTCAAAATACAGGTTTATTACATAGAGTTTCAATGGAGGACAGTTAGTCTTACATTGCAAAATGCATGGCAATGAAAGACCTGAAAACCATACAAATGGTCTTGATGTGTTGGGATACACATAAGAGTGGTGTGAATGTGGTTGAGAATATATTTTGTGTGTATGTGTGTTAAGGCGTGTGTAAAAGTCGAATAACAAAAGGCAAAATGACCCGGTTCGTCAGGGGTTTATGACGAAAAGGGCATTCAAAATATGAAAAAATATGTATATATGACATTTCTACTACACTATTATGCAGGGTACTGTTGTGGTACCTATGGTCAAAGAGGCCTGGTTAGGAGTTGGATGGGAGACCACTGAGAATTCTAGGTGCTACAGTGGGGGACAGTCGCTCTAGTGGCATCTGTCATTGCGTCCTTGGGCAATGCCTAGTATGAATGTGGTGTGCGTTGTGAGTGTTGGTGGTGGTCGGAGGGACAGATGGCGCACTATGATAGCCTCGCTTCCGTGCTACAATAGTATCTTACCACCACGAAGTTTGGAGTGAAAGAATAATGCCTTAATTCTGTAAAGCGCTTTGAGTGTCTATGATAATATATGTATATGAATGATATATGACATTTTTATGAAAGGTACCGTTTTGGTACACAAGCTCAAAGAGTAACTTTATTTTTAAAGATGTCCCAAGGGTTAAAGCACCAGCTGAATGCTGCATAACATGATGGAGTCAACCATCAGCGCCAAAGTAAAATCTGCCAAACAAAGGTTTGGATCTTTTTGACATCTCTCGCCTCCCATTAGCATTTCTCCACAGCTGCTGTCGTTAGTCTTCCTCCTCTCCGATGGCGCTCCTTCATTAATCCGCCGGCTCTTCTCCTGATACATATTTGCTCTTGATTGTGGCTGCCAATTACACGGCAGTCCATCCATCTGACTTAAAGGTTCCTTACTGCTAATTCAACTTTAAAGCAGTAAAGAAAAAATGAAGTGCCCGTTGAGCAATCGTCCATGTCTTCACCGAGGCTCCATCAATCCTTGAAAAAAAAATCATTGTTTCTTTATTTTTCTAATGTTCTGCTTTATCATGGGGCCAGCTGCTGCTCATTTATATCTGGAAAAAAATCAAACTAATGACTCCTCCTGCTCTGATGTTGACAAATAATCTTTTTTTTTTTTGGAACGTCATAGTGAACTTGTTAAAATGTACTCCTGGACAAATTACAGTATATGTACACAAGTACACAAGTAAAGGTGTCAAATACATACAAAAAACTGATAGTTCACTGTAACGGACCCGCCGGCTGGGGCAGCTCCCTCTTCCGTGACTCTCACAGGTCTAAATGTTGTAAAGAATGAATGAAATCACACATTCCATACCTCGCCGGAACCCTAAGAAACTCAGCTAAAACTGTAGCCAACCCACATTCAGAACAAGAAACCACAGCACACACACCAGGTAATTATGTTCAAAGAGGGAAAAGTCGACAACTCTGCAAACTCTGCCTTTTTTCCACTGCTGTGAGTCACAAAATAAACACATAGCTCTATAACAAGAGCGTACGCGACACTACAGACCGAGCTGGATCCATTGATATACAGGTCGGGTATGTTTAATACCAAAACACCGCCACAAACAGAAATGATGACAAATTGTGTGTTTCCTTTGTTGTTTCTTATCAAAAGTTGCTCCACTGTGCATAAAACTCCATATTTTAATAAATCCAAATCGTGTAATCAGACAAAGGGCGCGCGATCTGACGATATTAGATTGTTAAGGACTCAAACATGACGATGATCTCCCAAATCACGGAGATCGTAGAACCGTCTGTCGTTCACATTTTAACCCTTGCTGTGCCGTCTGTGGTCCATACACAGCACATCCAAAGGTTTTTTTGTCTGCCAAATCACACCATTTACTAGTCAGTGGTGGTGCAACGGATCATCATTGATCCGTGATCGGCATGGATCTCTCTCCACGGTTCGGAACTCAAGTGGTCCACGGACTGGTTGACGGAAGAAGAAAAAAAAAAAGTTTTTTTTAATGATCCGTGCGTCATTAGTAATGCCTCGATGACGCCCGTTCCGTTTGCAACGTCCGTGTGTGTGTGTGTGTGTGTGTGAGTGTGTGTGTGTGTGTACTCTCCATGTTTAAAAAAGGTGTCATAACCTTTTTTTTTTCTCCATACACTCAAGTGTATGGTATTTACCTGTTTAAAGGATGAAGGTATCATGCCTTATATTGCACTTTAATTTGTTTTTATATGATTCAAAATGTTATTTAAGCATTGGACTGACACCTCAAGTTAAATGTTGTTTTATTTAATGAGCAGAAAAAGGTTGCACTAAGTGTTCTACAAAATAAAGGGAGAGCAAAGTTTTTTGTCTGGTCTTTTTCTTTTTTTTTCTGCTGATCAGAAAAATGATTCGATCCGTGAATCAAAACCGTGATACGATCCGAACCGTGAGTTTTTTTTATCCGTGGCACCAATACTAGTCAGCATTACAGACACCAAAGAATTATTAAGTGCTTAAACAGGGCAGAAGTACGCTCCGTAATATCACCCAGGACTAATGTAACCAAAGCAGTAACATTTTATCTATTTAAGATATGATTGTCTAACCTGTGGGAAATGAGGTGTTCAAACACTGTTTAAAGTAGGATTCTATTAATATGAGTGTGTTGCTTTAATAACAAATGGAAATCACTCGACTGATTTGCTGCCTTGTTATGTAGCAAGTGTTGCTAATGATACACCACTTTAGTTAAACAAAGTAAAAAGACTGTGTGACTAAAATAACTTGTCAGCCATTTTGTTTAATGTTAATTGTACAGGAACCAGTTTGATAAATTGCTTACATACATTTAAAAAAATTAAAAATGGTCAGTCCCTCCATTACCGAGCTCTCATTGGCCAGGGCTAAAACCCACCCCCATAGTGTTTGATATCACTAATCTCTACAGGCTCTCAGCTTTGCAACGCTGTGTCAAGCATTCTGATTGGTCAAAGCATCGCTCAATAACGCCCAAGCGTAACGGCACCAAAGAGTGGAACCAAAAATAGCATTACGCATGGCACCACAGAGACCTGAATAAAAATGGATATGTTTATTTCAAGCCAAATTGTAACACCTAGTGGTCAAACATAAGGCTAACAATGATTTTAATCAATTTGATATAGATATTACAGTTACACACTTGGGGAAAACTTTGGCATAGTTGTGGCAATGTGGGCTTCTGCCTGAACTTTCTTGTACAAAAACATGTGTATCTTTGGCCTAAGGTTTATTTATATCACCAAACTTACTGCCATTATTTCTGCTTTTATAGCCTTCTCTAATAAGAATTGGCTTTATATTTGATGTAAATCTCTTGTTTTTATTGGGTTGAAAACAGATTTCTGTATTTAAAACATGATTTATTGTCACTCAGTATCATATATTTCCAAAATTTCACATCATCTGTAACCACTAAGGGTCCTACTTCAATCTGAACAAAAATTAGCCAGGTAAGTCATGTAGAAACTTAGAAAAACATTATTTGTTATGGATATGTGATTTTTGGCAAAAAGTGTCTGGGGCTTAAGAGGTAGCAAATGTTGTTCAACTGATGACTCAGCAAAACAAATCAAACTGATCAAAGAAGCAGACACGGTTGCAAACAAACTCTTAAATCCAGGAAGTGCACCAAATATGATGTAGTGCATTCCTATGACACATAATTAAACCAAAATGCTTTGCGTGCCATCTGAGAGAAGGACCCCACCCACAGGCCTCCTCTATACCTCCTTTTCCTTTGCCTCTTTTTAAGGGAAATAAATTAAAAACTACAGCTTGTAAGAAATTAATATTGATCAATCAACCCCAAAGTGCTTCATATTATTAAAGTATTAATTTAAAAAAAAAAAACAACAAGGACAAAACAGCCCCATACTCTGAATGTGTCGAGTATTGAGAGGACTAGAGGAAAGTCTCAGCTCCATATTTTCTGCCTGACTGCACAAACAGAGGCTTTATCTGCCTTTCACTCACTCTGACAGCTGTAATAAGCAGTGTAACAAATGAACTGCACAGCAGATCTGCAGACATTCATGTATCCACGTCGTGCTGAAATGCACTGATAGAAATCACTCTGGAGCGCTTTAAAAGAAGTCATGAGAAAAGTTTACGCTTAAGGATGTAAAATATCGAACGCGTGTTATTTTGTTGTTGTCACGTTTTGCTTATTACAAGCCCTTGTTTACAGAAATTAACTCAGAAAGGCTCTACATGTGTTTCTCAGAGGAAGAAAATCCTGAGTTTTCATTGGTTGTCATCATGGGTAGAGTTTGACGTTCTTGCCGGGGTTCTCGAGGTTCGCACCAACCACAATGTGTGTATACAACTAGTATATTTGCATTTCCTCAAGAAAAAGCAAGTGAGGATGCAGGTGTTCGCCCGCATTGCACTCCATTAACATTAGCATTAGCGCTACCATTAGCCTAGCTTTAACATGGCTTTAGCCTCTTGTTAGCATTAGCCAAACATTAATATTAGCTTAGTATCAACCTCGTATTAGCACTACCCTAATGTTAACATTAGCTAGCATTATAATTAGCATAACATTAGCAATAGCCTGACAATAGAATTAGCCTTGCATTAGCGCTGACCTATCATGAGAATTAACATTAACCTAACATTAGCATTAGCCTAGCATTAACATTTACCCATTGTTAGCATTAGCCTAACGTTAACCAAGCATTAGTAAAAACCTAGCATTAGCCTAGCATAAGCAATAGCATTAATCTAGCATTAGCACTAACCTAGCATTATCTGAATATTAGCAATAAGGTTGAAAACATTGAAATAGGTTGAAAAAAACTCGTTTGAAAATTGTGAGCGTAGTAGGAGTTAGATGGAAGAATAATAATGCAAACATGATGAGTGAAATAACTGGTAATGTTTACTCCAAGAATTTGCGTCAACGTCTTAACATTGACCGTCCTGAATACAGGTCAAATTGCATGTTCTCACTCATTCACACTCTTATGGGATTGAATGCTCCTCTAATACAGCAGTATTAGAATCATATATCGTTTTCATTTTTTAACCATATGAACCATTCCAAGACACAACCATCTAAGTAAACAGTCAATTATTTTGTTAAACTTGGAAAAATAAATGGCGATATAAACAAGCCAACACTCCTTACCTTTAAATCGATGCCATGTCTGACTGAATCCATATATTCCATCAAAAATAGTCTCAAAATATTCCTCAGACATTCAAAAATCCAATGAACCCCAGCATTTAATCCAGAACACAATAAAAAATAAAATAAAATAGATCCCTCCATCTAACCCAATAAGTGCCAACATAGCTCCAAAGGTGTCATAATTTTGTGAAAAAGTGTAACCAAATGTTTTGTTTTTTTTTTTTAATTATTTTAAAGTCCATGGAAATGTTACGGTTTCCCACCAATTTAAATGACCATATCTCTGTTTGTCAAATTGGAAAGAATTAAACAGCTTCTGGGTACTTGGATGTTATGCTTTACACTTATTATGATGTCATTAATAAACCAACATTTGCCTCTCTTAAGGGGCCTGGAATAAGTGGTTAATGTTTGTGATATATGTTATTTTTATTGTTCATAAAACAGAAGTGTAAAACATAATACATCTTATGCAAAGGCTACACCGCAAACTATGTGCAACAGATGTCTTATTTGAACCAAGATGGAGGCTGCGGGCCGAACTTTGCCTGTCTGGTTTGAGCCAAAATGGCGGACGTGTGCCGAACTTTTCCACCCGCGAGTGTCTTTAAAACTAGAGATAACTCCACTAAACAAACTCTAAACTTCACCTAACACCTCTAGTTATATCAGCTTTTACTCACATCCAACTTTATACTGACCTGTATAATGAGGGTGAATAATGTCTTCTTTGCTCTCCAGACGGTGGAAGGCTCCGTCCCTTTACCTGTCCCTAAAGCAATTCGTCCCCGCACAAAGGTTCCACCCCTCATTACTTATGACGAAACTATAGTCCAAGCACTCAAAATCTTCACAAAAAAGCAATAAATAAATAAATAATATACCAAAACTATTTATGGTACTTTCAGCTCTAAATTGTGGCTCAAACTGTGTTTTTGTTGCCTTTAATCATGAATGTCCTGATAGAAATAATAATAACCATAATGATAATAAATCAGTTTAATATGGCGCTTTTAAAGAAAACTCAAAGAGGCTTTGCAGGAAACAAAAAAAAAAATCATTGAAACGTTTACACTTGTTGTCCGAACTGCCACTCACGCAGAGCTCCGTCAATTAGAGAGTGCTCCCTAAACTACAGTTTGTCATTAATCTGAGGAATAATCATCCTTAATTCATTTAAGATCCCTCCTCTGCACGCGGCGGTCGATTCCCGTGTCAGTGTGTGTGTGTTTTTGCTCTGTGTGACAGTGAAGAAGTGAGTGCAGATCGTCAGAGACGTGAAGGATGAACCCCGCCTCGGCCCGCCGACAGTCCAACTGTTCATTTTAACTCTAATCGCCTCATTCATCAAAACGATGCTGAGACCTGTCAGTAAGAGCAGGGATCGAGAACTACAAGACGGATTTCACAATAAAAGCACACATTTTCAGCCTCTTTTTAGGATTTTAGGACTGAAAATAGGATTTATTTAAAGTCTGATCTTTGTGTATTTTCTGCAGTCATTTCGTGGTTGTTTCTGTGGTGTTGTAAAGTTATTTGCGTTTTTAGCTCTTTTATGAACACATCTATTCTTTATACGTCTTTTAAAAAATGTACAGGAACAGATCTATTCTTTTATACATCTGGGGGAAAAAAGGACATGAACAAATCTATTCTTTATACATCTGTTAATAAAAGGACATGAACAGATCTTTTCCTTATACATCTGCAAAAACAGACAGGAACAAATCTAGTTTTTTTATACATCAGTAAAAAGTGACAGGGACAAGTTTATTATTAATATGGGTGTTGAAAGGACAGGAACAGATCTATTCATTATTTGTCTGTAAAAAAAAAAAAAGACAGGAACAAATCTATTCTTCCTATGTCTGTAAAGAAACTGACAGGAACAGATCTATTCTTTATACGTCTGCAAAAAATGGACAGGAACAGATCTATTCTTCATACGTCTGTAAAAAAGGACAGGAACAGATCTTTTCCTTATACATCTGGGGGAAAAAGGGACATGAACAAATCTATTCTTTATACATCTGTTAATAAAAGGACATGAACAGATCTTTTCCTTATACATCTGTAAAAACAGACAGGAACAGATCTAGTTTTTTTATACAGCAGTAAAAAGTGACAGGGACAAATCTATTATTAATATGGGTGTTGAAAGGACAGGGACAGATCTATTCATTATTTGTCTGGAAAAAAAAAAAAGACAGGAACAACTCTATTCTTCCTATGTCTGTAAAGAAACTGACAGGAACAGATCTATTCTTTATAATCTGTAAAAAAGGGCAGGAACAGATCTATTTTTCAACCAACAGTAAAAATGGAGAGGGACCGTTGTATTCTTTATATATCTCTGATGAAAAAGGACAGAAACTATCTGTTCCTTATACATCTTAACAGGAACTGATCTATTATTATACATCTGTAAATTATTCTTCATGCATCCGTAAAAAAATAAAAATAAAAATAAAAAAAGGAGAGCATCAGAACTATTCTTTATACGTCTGTTAAGAAAAAGGACAGAAACAAACTATTATCTATATGGCTGTTGAAAGGACAGGAACAGATCTATTCTTCATACGTCTATGAACAAAGTCTAGTAAAGTCATTTATTCTATTATTATGGAACAGGAGGGACTTCTGCACGTTGGTGGATGTGAGGAGAAGTGGAACAGAATTCGTCCTCATTTGTCGGAGGACTCGGACACAAACAACAGTCAATTTACTCGTTCTGCATCCAATTCCGGGGAATGATTAGGATCGGCCTCGTGCAGCTGAGGGAGAGATTAATCTTGCTTTGATAGAAATATGTCAGCTCACTGCGGCTGTGATGGATGTGATTTATCACCCTGGACAAATCCGTGGCTGGACCTCCGTCCTCCTGACAGCTCTATCCAGGCGGGAACGTCCCAAAACGTCACCTGTTGTACGCACGATGACCTTCTAATTTTCTAATTCAATTTGGAGCGCCGGCCTTCCCGCCGCATCATGAAGCAGTAATAACAATTACACACCGTGACCGGCTCCCAAACCTGCCATTCCCGCACTTTAAATCAAAAGCCAAGTAGTCTTTTATTAGACTGCCTGCTTAAATCAATCTAAATCTAAGCATAATAACTCTCTAATCAGGTACTGGGGAGAATAATAGGTTGTCACGCTCCAGGAAAAATAGGCAATCATGGAATGTTTTCTTTAATTAGGCCGACTAAAGTGGAAGGGCACGGCGGGAGTGCGGGACACATTCATCACAGCCAAGGTGGGAAATTACTTCAATTACTCAGGAAGGGGAGAGTGAGCAGAATTACAGGAGTCACAGATGCAGAAGAGAGACGACAGCAATCTGACGACAAGTCCACCAAGGCAAGGACAGAGGAGGTGAGCGCACGACATCCAGAAAAGCTCCTGTAGCAGCCTGTGCAGCGGCCGTTTCTCTTTCCTTCCAAACGCCGTCATTTTCGCGGCTTCTTTCCAGGTGATGATGAAAAAAACTTAAAGATGATTTCCTCCAAACAAACACAAAGTGAATCTATTAACTTACCTACAGCAGTGAATAGGTGTCCAATTACAATTGAAGTACGATTGTTATTTTTCTCCTGAAAGTCAATTACAATACAATATTTGCATTTCCTGAAGAAAATGCAAGCTAGGATACAGGTGCTGGCCCACATCCCACTGCATTAGCTTAGTACTAGCATTAGAATTCACTAGTATTAGATTTTGCTAACATTAGCATAAGTCAGCATAAGTTAACATTAGCATTAGCATTAATATCAGCATTAGCTAGCATTAACATTAACATTAACTAACAATAGCATTAACTAATATTAACATTAGCGAGCTCTAGCATTAACTAACATTAATTAACATTAGCATTAACTAACATTAACATTAGCTAGCTTTAGTATTAACAAGCAATGGCTAGCATTAACATTAGTCTAGCATTAGCACCAACAAAGCATGAGCCCCAACAAAGCATTAGCATGAATTAGCATTACCATCAGCATTAGCATCACATTAGCATCAGCATTAACATTAACTAACATTTACAAGCATTAGCATTAACCTTTGAATTGGCTAACATTAGCATTAACTAGCATCAGTATTAGCAAGCATCAACATTAGCATTAGCTAGCTTTAGCATTCACATTAACTAACTTTAGCTAACATTAGCATCAGCATTAGCATTAACCAGCATTAGCATTTGCTTGCATTAGCATTTGAATTGGCTAACATTAGCATTAAGTAGCATCAGTATTAGTGTTAGCTAGCATCAACATTAGCTAGCTTTCGCATTCGCATTCTAGCATTAGCATCAATTAAGCATTAGCAACAACAAATCATTAGCATTCGCCTAACAATAGCATTCACCTATCCATAGCAGTAGCCTAGCATTAACATTAGTCTAGGAATAGCATTAGCCTAGCATTAGCATTCACCTATCAATAGCATTAGCCTATCATTAACATTAGTATAGCAATAGCATTAGTCTAGCATTAGCTAAGCCTTAACCAAACAATAGCTTAATATTGCAAAAAGTTGGAAAAAGTTTAAATGGGTTGAAATAGTTGAAAATGCTGAAATTTCCAATAGGAATTAATGGGAAAGAAAAAATGTAATAAGTCAAAAACTTTTAAAAGTTACAAATTATAAAAGTATAAGCATACTGTAAATCTCGGGAACTTTCAGAATTTTTTGATAGCTTATTTGCCAAAATTGGACATTGGTGTAGGAGGAGTTATCTATGAAGTTCAATCGCAATTTTATTAACTTTTATTTATGTAACGCTCAAAAACAGCCCAGGAAACTGAAGCGCTTTACTAATGATCTCATACATACAGTATATGCTGATTAGGATGTTGAAATAATGATCTCGCAGTCATTTGTAATTTCTGTTTTCTTATGTTTTTCAGGAAAACAACATTATTCTATCAATGATAGAATTTGCTGATATATTTGCCTGGTTATATCTTTTTGGTATTGGAACAAATTTAGATTGGAGACAGAAAGATAATAAAAATTAAATGTTTTTATGTTGCTTATCTATAAATAATGCTTATTATTTAGAGATCTGTTGTGACAATTGTATGTGCTTTTGTGTTTGTCATGAATGTTATAGTTTTAGCATCTTTACATTTACATTTTAGTGCATTGATTATAATGTCACATGTAAAAGCTCCAATAAGGACAAGAAGTGGAAATTAGCAATAGCTATAAACTCTTTGTACCAAACATCAGTAGGCTACAGTATTGTTATTCTTCGTATTGTCCATATTTAATCAATTCTATGATATCCGAACTCTAACCTACTAACAAATATGTTTGCCACATCCGTAGGCTATTCTTTCATTGCAATCTTTTGCACCCTTTCATATTTACAGTGTGTTTATTTCTATATATTATTTAAAGGTTTTTGTATTCTGCATTAGTTCATAATTCCTTTCTTCTGTTAACATTTTTAAAAATTGGTAATAAAGTGTCACTGTAATGTCAAATGTATTCCACTAGATGGCAGCAAAAGTATTTCATTATTGTGGATGACATGAAGCAAAAGCAGTCTTTCATCAATTAACAGATAGAATAGCATTACTATTATTATTATTATTATTGTTATTATTATACACAATACAACTGCAAAAATACACAAATTGACAACAAAAATAAACACAACAACCAAATAACTACAGAATATACAGAATGATGGAAAACTCTTGTTCTTTTCTGTTAATGCTCAGATTGGTCATTATTCTAAATGCTGACATGAATGTTGGATAATGGGGACGTCAAAACAGATACAATCACATTTTTGTGGCCCTCACTGTGATGAAAGTTGACTATTATTGACTTAATTTAACTCAACTAAAACCGATATTGTCCTAACTTATCTCGTTTTGTCTCATCTTACCGTATGTGTCTCATTTTATCTGGATTTACTTTTCTTTCTCTACTATCTTTACCTAATTTGTGTTTTTTGGAGCGCTTGTGTGTGTTTTTGGAGTAATTTTGTATATTTTTAATTGTAATTTCATGTGTACGAGTATACGAGTGGTTTAGGTGTGATTTTTTTGGTATTGTCTTGTAGTTTTGTGAGTTTTTGGGTCATTTTATGTTGTTTTGGTGTAAACTTGTCTTTTTTGTTTTAACTAATCTTGTCTTATTTTATCTGGACCTGACTCAACCTCATCTTTTTGCACTGTATCAACTTAACAGAACTCACCAAATCTTCTGCTCTCTTCTCTTGTCTCTTCTGGTCTAGTCTAATCTTGTTTCATCTCGAGAATTATTTGATTTGATCTTTTCTTGTCTTGTTTTAACTAATCTTATTTTATCTGGACCTGATAGGATTTTTCAATCCCAGCTTATTTTGTATCCTATCAACTCAACTCAACTTATCCAATCACCTGTTCTGTTCTGTTCTCTTGTCTTAACTTAACTAGCCTTATATGATCTTATCAAGAACTATTTTGAATAGATAGTTAATGCTGAAGGAGCCTCTGAAGAAAGCAGGCGTCTTGTTCTTGTTTCTTCATCCGTTGACTCGTTTTCTCTTTTCCATTCTAAACTGTTCTTTTCTAGATTCACAAAAACTTGTCTTCTCTCAGCTCGACTGAGCTTGTTTACGCTCTACAAGTCTCTAGACTTGTCTCATCAAAATTAGTCATTTTTTGTTTTGTCTAGTCACGTCTGCACTCCTTTCATCTCACTTTGCCTCATCTTGTTTAAAGGTCCAGTATTATGCTATTTTTCATCCATCTCCATGTGTTCTAAGAACCCCAACAACATAGTATTTGAGGTTTATTTTCCCGAACTTGCCTGTTTTCTGGAGTTTTAGCCTCTGAAAATCACTGACGCTTCTAAAAACAGGCTGTTTTGGGGCCTTCATGCATATGCATGAGTGGGCGTGTCTATAAATGCAGAATTCATGCCTCGCTCTGAGAGGATCACCACCATAGCAAATTTATTTTGCTATCCGCACACTCTTATTATTGTTTTCAGCCTAAACACTGCACATTACAGTAAAACACATGGATATTTAAGCGGCTTTTGTGATTGTGAGTCAGACAAACGCTGCTCACACCATGGTGTGTGTTTATCAGATGTTTCAAACACTCAACACAGCTGCTACGTCAATTTCTTGTCATCCACACATATTCTGACTACATGAACTAGTCCATTTAAGATAATAGTCCTCTGTTTTGTCCAACCGCTGTGTCGCATTGCGTCACAAACACGTTGGATCATGTCAAAGGTGATACGAGGCAGTATAACGGACACTAAAAATGGAACTGCTCCCTGGGCGCTACTCTTACTGTGCTACTTAAATGCAGAGAACACATTTCATGTATGTAGCCTTACATATATGACAAAGTATAATGTATATTATACCGCAGTGTTTGTTTTTCCTGTGAAGTAGTTTGAGAGGGAGGAGCTCACATTCTCACATTCTTATAGGGTAGGAAGAGCCAGGATTGTCAAGAGGAGGAATTTCCGCGTTGTGACGTCACAACGCGGAAAAATCCAACTGGCCCATTTGGAGCTGACTTTTTACAAAATGTGGAATAACATTTTTAAACTTTGGCCCTCTGAATGAGGCTGAAGGAATGTATATCACACAATTCACAAATGACAAATGATAAAACACAGGTAAATTGTACATATATTTGTGAATATTTTTTAGACAAATCTCTCCCTACATTATATAGATAATGATGAAATTATTTATTTGAATTTAAAGAACCTCATTTTGTAAATAACGGGAATGAAACAGTATTTAGTGCCTCCTGAAAAGATTTATTTCTATAGTTTTTATCATTTTCGGTCATCTGCCTCCTGATGTGGGACCAAGAATGACTCTTGTATTTTCAGTTCATGTTCTAATCAAGATCATGTCCATCATCATTATTCTGATTAGCATTTTAACTAAAAAATAAACATGATAAAACCCCATATTTTCCACTCTATCTCCCTTAAGTACCCCCTGTAGTGCCATCGTGTACCCCCATTTGAGAAACACTGGTTTAGACCACGGGTCGGCAACCAGTGTCTCACCTTGTCTTGTCCGAGCTCATCTCATCTGCCCTTATTTATCAATCGTTTGTATGTTCAGATCTGAGCGTTCGACCGAATTAACACAAATGTCACTATTTATCAATTGTGACGTGATTAAGGCTGCAATGATTAGTCAACGTAATCGATTATGTCGACTACAAAAATTTGTTGATGCGGATTTTATAGCGTCGACACGTCGTTTAGTCTTGTAAATGAATGATAAAATCAGCCTGTGGCCGCTTCCTGCTTTCTTTCTTTCTGCTGCAGTACCCTACATTGACCACCAGGGGCAGTGTTGCGCTACCAACTTTGTGCACGTAAACAGCGAAGAAGAAGAATGGCGGCGAGAGGAAAAAACTGAAGAATCTTAACGCAACTTAAAGTTTCTAAAGCTTCAGAATTTTTCACTGAAAACTAACACTTTAAGTGTAAACTCTGAAGTTCACCCCCAAACTGAACCACAGTGGAGCCCCCCTTTGTGCTTGGACCGAGAGAGGAGTGACATCACTACCGCTGATATTTCCCCAATCTGTCATTTCTAATCAGATGCATATGTGTTTTAGTCGACAGTCTGTGACTTTAAAAGGAGAGAAAGCATGTTTATCCCTGCACTCAGGGCCGGCCTTTCCGCCAGGCAACCCAGGCGGTTGCTGGAGGGGCACCAACTTACAATAACTGTACAGGTTTTCTCTTAATTGATGATTAATATTAAAAATCTGAAACTATACCTACTAATCTTCTGCCCATATTTATATTTTTTATTTTAATTATTGTTCTATTCTATATAATTCTATTGTGTCGTTTGCACATTGTGTTCTTTGTGTTACTGACTAATGTACTGAAACTTTTATATTCTATTTTAACTTTTGATTGCACTGTTTTGTATTGCTTTTGGATTTTTCATCATTGTTGTTATTGTTCCCTCGAGACATTTGCACTATACCTGTAGGTGTTATATTATATTTTAGTGCATTATTATGCATTTTAAAATAAACATTTTTCTTCCAATGGTTTGTTTCGCGGAATTGCATTGTTTTGTGTTGATATTTGACTTGAAAAAATAAAAAAATATTTTAGTCATTCATGGGGGGGGGCGTAAAAAGGAGCTCTGTGATTGGTTTGATCCTCATTACCTTCACAACCTACAGGTTAGCTCCAGTATTTTAAAGTTACTTATTTAGACTCTTTGTTTACTATTACTACTATGATCAAGACAACTTACACTTCAACTTTGTGATATTTAATAAAGTGTCTCAGTAGTCGGACTCGTCTGAAAACTCTCCCTGCTGCGTCCAGTGAAGACCTTTCTTCTTCTTCTTCCTCTTCCTCTCGCCCATCACCATGGCAGCCAGTACGGTGATGAGCACTGTGATTGTGATGATGAGGACGGTGACCGTCTCTGCCACGCACAGCTCGGCGTCCACGTCCATCAGCCGGTAGTGGCGTAGCACTGGTGGCGTCCTGCAGCTCAGGTTGTGGTAGTCGTCCAGGAACAGCCTGTGGATGCTGCGCAGCTTTCGGAAAACTCTCTGCAGGTCGCAGTCGCAGTGCCAGGGGTTTCCCTCCAGCAGGATGTGCGTGCTGTAGGTGTGGATGCTCAGGAAGCTCTTAAAGTCAATGCGGGACAGCTGGTTTCCAGCAAGGTTCAGTAAAGTCATGCTGGTGAGCGGCTTGAATACGCCCGTCTCCGTCTGCACAGGAAGAGACAATGTTTAGTTATTTTGCTTTATTTCACATTTTATACATTTGTTTCTTATTTAGTACTTATGTAATCACAGAATTACCTAATATCATGTATCTAAAATTGTTATCTCCTATATCATCTCATTCTATTTTTACTTATTTCAAGGAATACCCACACAGCATAACGGGAATATACAGACTTACATGAAAATACTCTTTCAGTCCCGATATGATACCGATATTGCAGCCTTGCGTATCAGCCGATACCGATATTGATCCGATATCAGCATGAATCATACATACTTTTATTACTTATTTTGTAGTGTGAAATGTTAGAAAAGGCTTGATCACGTGATGTTACTCAAACAGAGAACAATAGTCAGCAACAGTAGGTATGAGGAAAACTGACCCATTTATTATTAACCAATTGGTTACATGAGTTTTAACCTCCAACATAATATCTACAGTATTCTACAATTGAATATAATATTAAAAAAAATTAATTTGAAAGAAAAAAAAAATTGTAAATTCGGAAATTTGAATCCGATATTTGTTTTCAGGCTGATATCGACACCCCTAATGCTGCGTTCACACCAAATGCGTCTTCTGCGGCACCGGACGCGTCTGCTGCACGAAACATTCCGCAGGTTTCGCAGAATCAAAAAATGTCCCCACATGCTTCATATGCATGTTTGAAGTGAAGCCCCGCCCACCCGCGACACATCCAACTCGGTGAGTTTCACCGCCAGCTGAAGCGAGGAGCTGCACACCTTTTTCTCCTCTCATAAACATAAACCACAAGTGAAAAAAGCCGGTGTGATTAGCGGCTAATGCTATCCTAGCTTAGTGCCGACTTTCAAATATGAAAACTGCAGCGATAACTTTTACCTGCTACTCAGATTCTCCTCCACGCCGAATCCTTCCTGGTACGGGCCCAGTTATAAAGGCCGTGTCATACAGCTCCAGGTGGTCACACACAGCTTCTACTCCATGGTTGAATGGGTGAACAGACCGGTGTCCGTGCTGACAGCCTGTGACGTCATCATCAACAAGGACTCTGATTGGCTTTTGTCATGCGAAACAGCCGCAGGAGTTCAATATTTTCAGCTCTTGCGAATGTGCGGATATATGACGAAAAAAATCAGGAGCGCACTCGCGCGGCCAACGCTCTTAACGTGCGGACCGCACTGCAGGACAGATTTCGCATCTGGGACACATCTATCCATTGACTTTGTATGTAATCTGGACGTACGGACATTTTGTGATGCATTCGGTGTGAACGCAGCATAAGGGTCACATTAGCTGCGTTTCCATTACCCTTGGAAATGCGCAAAATTTAAATAGCGCAATAAAAACACCCAAATTAAAAAAAAAAAAAAAAAACACAAATATTAAAAGTTGTTACGCTTTCATAAGGAATTTCGTACACACAGTTGAATAGTGTCTGGCTGTATTCTTTCGCATTCAAAACTTTTGCGGCCTGATTACAGCTCTATCTTATCCTATCTTACCTGGCTGATGTGATTCCCGGCTAGATCGAGTACTTCCAGCGAGCGCAGCATTGAAAAGATGCCGCTGTGCAGCGCGGTGAGCTGGTTGTCCTGCAGGTGGAGCTGTCTCAGGCTGCTCATGGAGGCGAATGACCTCACCTGCACGCTTCGGATGCTGTTAGCACTGAGGTTTAGCCTCTGCAGGGCGTCGAGGTGAAGGAAGCAGCGTCTGTCCAAGATGAGCAGCTGGTTGTGAGCGAGCTGCAGCTCTCGGAGCAGAGACAGTCCCACGGTGAAACCTTCTGTCAACACGGAGATGCTGTTCCAGCTCAGATCCAGCTTCTGCAGGAACTCCATGTATGAGAAGGCTCCATCGTGCACGACGCTGATGTTGTTGTTCTGCAGCAGGAGGACTCTCAGTTTGCGGTTGTTGCTGAAGGACTGCGGGAGAATGAAGGTCAGGTTGTTGTCGGACAGATCCAGCAGCTCCGTGATGGACGGGATCCGCTCTGGAAGCTGAGTGAAGCCGGCCCGGGAGCAGATGGAGAACCTGAGCTCTCCCCTGCAGTCGCAGCCTGTTTCACACCAACTGCTGCGTGAGCTGCAGCTCACCAAGGTCAGATAGGTCAGCAGCAGGAGCAGCGACATCATGGCTGTGAACGGCTCTGAAAGACAGAAGAAAACATGACAAGATATTTAATTTCACCTACAACCTCCATGCATTGCCACAAATTACACACTGATGTAAGACCAACCATGGATACAGACTATTAGTGACGATGCACATCTCCATTTTGTCAAATAAGCTATCAAAACATTCTGAAAAATCACGAGATTTATGCTAATTGGGAACTTTTAAATTTTTACCTTATTAAATTTTTTCTTTCCCATTAATTTCTATTTAAAATTTCAAGCCTTTCATCCTCCAGCCATTTTTCAACCCATTTCAACTTTTTTTCAACCTTTTTGCTAATTTTCAGCTAATGCTGTTAATGCTATTGCTAGGTTAATGCCAATGCTAGGCTAATGCTAACGTTAAAATAATGCTAACATGAGGCTAATGCTAACCCTAGATTAATGCTAACACTAGGCTAATGCTAAGGCTTGGTTTATGCTAATGCTAGGTTAGTGCAAACACTCGGTTAATGCTAATGCTAAGATAATGTTAATGCTAGGTTAGTGCTAATGCTAGGTTTGTGTTCATGCTAGGTTTATGCTGTTTGGTTAATGCTAATACTAGGTTAGCGTTAATGCTAGCGAATGCTAAGCTATTTCAAATGTATGCTAATTCTAACTAATGCTAAGCTAATACAGTGTGACGTGAGCCAGCACCTGTATCTTCACTTGGATATTTTTTCAGGAAATGCAAATATTCTAGTTATTATTATTATTGTTGTTTATTTGTATACTGTATATACAACAGGATAGGTAAAATTCAGAGACAAACTTAACTTCAGGGCGTCATTGTATATGACATTACATCAGTGGTTCCCAACTTTTAATTAATACAAATTTACTTAATGAGTAAAATCAAAACAAAAAAGAAAACTATATAATATTTATACAAAAAGTACACAAAACGACAACAGAAATGCACAAAAATATATAAAAACGCTACAAAAACACACAAAATGATTCCAAAAAACATACACTGCAGAAAAATACACCAAACGAATACAAAATGGCTGAAAACTACACAAAAAAAGATACAAAAAATGCACAAAAAGACAACAGAAAGATACAAAAATACACATAATGACTGCAAAAAACATACATTGCAGAAAAATACACCAAACAAAAAAAATACAAAAATGAGTAAAAAAGAAAAAAAGTGAAGACATTTATAATGCACATGTCCCATACAATTAAACCAGGGAAATTGCACACGCTATTTTACTTTGCACCCACAATTATACCCCTTTATATCACTACAGAGTACAGAGTATGTACACCTCTTTGTACATCCAACCTTCAAACACATACTCATTTGGTCATAACTGACAACTCTACTTAAGCTCCTCCCACTATATGAATACATACTTCCGACGGGCACTGTACTAGTAAATAATGAAAAAAAAATAAACATTAAAATGTGATAAATAGGCACAGGTCACGAAATGTATAACATTACTTTACACAATAATGATGAGGAGGATTACTTTTACGGTAACTAAAGAAATTGCATAAGAAGGATTGACCCACAAACAGGAAAATAGATCATAAAACAGGCTGACACGTTCAAAAAGTCTGTTTAAAAGGAAAATAAAAGAGGTTTAAACATTTTCTCCACATTACTCTAAACAACACAGAGTCATGGGCCCAATATAAATATGAAAAAAAATGGCTCTAAAAAACAAAAATACACACAAGGAAAACAGAAAATGCCCAAAATGAAAGAAAAATAAACCAAAATAACGAAAATATATACATGACATTCAAAACAAACAAACAACAACATAATACAAAATGAAAGAAAAATTTACAAAATACCACCAGAAACAAACAAAACGACAACAAAACCACACAAAATTTGAGAAAAAAAAAATACTAAATAAAGCTAAGAACACAGATAAAACAACTAAAATACACAAATGACACAAAATACATGAAAAAAAAACAATAAACACTCACAAAATGACAGTAAAAACACACAAAATGAGAGAAAAACACAAAAAACAAAGGCAAATACACACAAACGGCAACAAGAATTTACAAAAAAGACAGTAATAAATGCTCAGATTGGTGACTATTCTAAATGCTGAAATGAACGTTAATAATGTGACCCTCAGATCAGAGACAACAACATTCATGTGGCCCTGCTGGTTAAAGGTTTATACTTAAAATAAAGAACAGAAGTAATCCCAGTGATGAACAGGACTCACCAGCAGCTGCTCCTGTTTCCATCCAACATGACCAAGCAATGAAAAGAAGAGCAGACAGAGCAAAAACTCGTCAATTATTGACTAGCAGAGCTGCTCTGAGCTGGTGACGGTGATTGGACTCAAACTGGAGCACACAGACAATCTATCTGCACTTATTTATAGTTGGGACACGTTTAATCCCCAAAAGGAGGAGCATCAACAGGTTTTCCTGTGTGTTTCCACATGGATTATCAGAGAGGATAAAAGCTCCTCATACATGGCTTTGTAAAACTTCAACAGAGAAAGTGTGGATGGGCAGGGGACAAGCATCTACAGCAGACAAAGTGACAAAGAGACTCCAAAAGCACACAAAACAACAAGATACACACACAAAATGACTGCAAAAATACACAAATGACAGAAAAATACCCAAAATGACTTCAAAAACATCCTAAATGACTCCAAAAGCACAGAAAACAACAAGAAACACACACAAAATGACTGCAAAAATACACAAATGACAGAAAAATAGCCAAAATGACTCCAAAAGCACACGAAACAACAAGAAACACACATGAAATGACTGCAAAAACACACAAAACAACAAGAAACACACACAAAATGACTGCAAAAATACACAAATGACACAAAAAATACAAGTGACTTCAAAAATAGCCACAATGACTTCAAAAACATCCTAAATGACCCCAAAAGCACAGAAAACAACAAGAAACACACACAAAATGACTGCAAAAATACACAAATGACACAAAACATTCAAGTGACTTCAAAAAAACCCAAGATGACTTCAAATACAGCCAAAATGACTCTAAAAGCACACAAAACAACAATAAACACCTATAAAATAACAACAAAAAAGACAGAATGACTGTAAAAGTACACAAACAACACACAAATACACAAAATGACTCAAAATACACACAAAATGACAAATATTCATTAAAATGACTCCAAACAAAGACAAAATAACACAAAATGCTCAACAAAAACACTCTAAATAAAAGGATAAGATACATATAGACAACAAAAATACATAAATCTACTCAAAAACCACAGCTAATACACACAAAACATCAACCAAAATATTAAAAAACACACAAAACCTTTTTTTTTTTCTCCCGTGTTAATACTCAAATTGGTCATTATTATTAAAATGCTGACACAAATGTTGATCATGTGACCCTCAGATCAGATATGATCGCATTTTTGTGACTTTGCTGCAATAAAAGTTGCATGTCTCTGATCCGAAGGAATATTTCAAAATAAAAACCCAAAATAGAAAACGTGCAGTGACTCCAACTATGAGTATCAAAGGGGGTCAAAGGTCAGGACGAGATGGATATTATTATTATTATTATTATTATTATTATTATTATTATTATTATTATTATTACAACAATGGGTCTAAATGCTGTTCCTAAATGCTGCAGGGGGTAAGAAGCATGTGGTCGTGCACATATTTGGTGACTGAGGTTCAGGTTTCAAACATAGATCCAGTTACTGTGTTCTCTTCTTCATCATCATCATCATCATCATCACTAGGGTGCATCAAACCCCACAATGTTTTAAAACCAATCTGTCCCTAAAAGTTTAATTATATTCCAATAACCAAAATAAGAAGCCTTGCTAACTATTTGGTAAATCATGGTATATTAAAGGTTAAAATCACTCATAATGGGGTAAAAATGTGAACATTTCAACCTTGATGTGAACCCCATAAATATAAATTGATTTACCAAATATTTAGCAAGGCATCTTATTTTGGTAATTGGAATATAATTCGACTATAGGGACGGATTGATTTTAAAACATTGTGGGGTTTGATGCACCCCATTCTTCATCATCATCATCATCATCATCATGAGCTCCAGGTACTTCAGCACATCCACATGTTAGCAGATGTGTGTGGGATTAGGAGCGTTGATGTGATGAAGGATCTTAATCCCTGTGGAGGATTAAACCTGTGACCTCCTTCCTCCTCTGATCCCACGAAAGCATTCACGCCTCGGCAATGGTAACAATCGCATTTCATTCATTTGAAAAGTAAATTAAACAATATCAACTAACTAATAAATACAATTCCTTTTATTTATTATTTAATAGATACAAATATTTCAAAAATTGATTAAAAACAATTCAAAATTAATGAATTAATCTACTTTATAATAATAATAATAATATAATTCATATTTTTTTAAATGTTTAAATTTGTGACATTTCTACATTTTCAGAGAAAAATATAGATTATTTTACACGTTTTAAAGTCACAAACTTAAATTCATAAACAATATGTTTTTCAGGTTTCTTACTATAACATAATTGATGTTTTTATTTTTTTTAACACGTTTTACTGCGTTTTTTTTTTTTTTTTTTTTTTTTTTAATTGTTATTGTTTACATCTGTCGTGTTTTAATCGTTCAGCCTTAATTTGAAACGCTTGAATGACATCATTTCCTGTCCTACAAACTGTGAGATGAGTGGACACAATTGAACTTTTAAACTTTTAAAGGTCGTCTAAAAATATCAAATACGCAAACCACGTGGCGTTAAACTAACTGATATAAATAATATCAAACATACAGGAAAATAAATCCTATTTCACAATAAAATTACACCCAGCGGAAAAGCAATTTGCAACTCGCATTTTAAAAATATAAAGTGGGAAAAAGCTTGTTTATGCCACTTTAAATTTTGTATGTATAATAAAATCAGCAAAATACATTTAAAAATTTTACATAACATGTTAATTTGCAAATATACCAATAAGAGCGACAAATGCAAATTTTGTTTAAATGAACCTCAAAACGGTTTTACATTTATTTGACCAATTCAGGTTATTATTCTGGAATTTTGTTAAGAATTATGTTTACAACACAACTCAAAACATGATAGAAATAACGCCAAAATATGTAGATTTTTTTATTTTTAATAACAAAAATAAATCTATAACTTTCATAACTGGTCTCGTAATATTATTGGCAAAATTCCATATTCATAAATCGAAATTCTCAAACACCCTTTTGTTCCTTTGAGGTTGTATTACTGATTTATAAACTTGCAATAAGTCAATAAAATGTGTAAAATCAAAATAAAATCAATAAATAAATGAGTGGATGAAAGTGTAACTCACAGAGAATCCAGCAGAGGGCGCCACAGGACACATGAAAACAAAGAGTAAACAGAACAGCGACCATAACAGGAAAGATGAATAAATGAGTGAATAAAGGACTTTTTTTTTTTTTAATGTAAATTTAGATTTAAATCTGTAGCATAAATGTGTTATTGTGTGTACAGTGATTCAGTGTCGATGTAAAGTATGATTTAAGGATGAAAAGCAGTGATAAATGTTTGGCCTTTTTTTGTTAGATGAAAGTACACAAGACATGACCTTTGACCTTTGTGTGTCACACACACACACACACACACACACACACACACACACACACACACACACACACACACACACACACACACACACACACACACACACACACACACACACACACACACACACACACACACACACACAGCTTTTAGGTCAGGTGGATGTGTCAGCCTCAGCAGCTTCCTGGAAAACGCTGCAAAAGCGCTGCAATATTTATCAGCTTCATATCAAAGCAAACACACAACAAACACACAAACGCAACAACAAACGCAACAACAAATACACAACAATACAACAGAGAGCAGCTGCTACACAAACAAAAAAACGCAGGAACTGTTCACCTGTTGGTGATTCCAACGCTCCTGTGTTATAGACGTTTACAGTATAGATCTGCTACTGTCCTGTGTTACAGACATATAAGAATAGATCTGTTCCTGTCCTTTGTTATAGACATATAAAGAATACATCTATTCTTTATACATCTGTAACAAAGGACAGTTACTGTAATTTACAGTTACTGTAATTTACTACAAGCATATAAAGAACAGATCTGTTCCTGTCCTCTGTTACAGATGTATAAAGAACAGATCTGTTCCTGTCCTTTGTTACAGACATAAAGATTAGATCTGTTCCTGTCCTTTGATACAGACATATAGAGAACAGATCTGTTCCTGTCCTTTGTTACAGACATATAAACAATAGATCTGTTCCTGTCCTTTGCTACAGACATAAAGATTAGATCTGTTCCTGTCCTTTGTTACAGACATATAGAGAACAGATCTGTTCCTGTCCTTTGTTACAGACATATAAACAATAGATCTGTTCCTGTCCTTTGTTACAGACATAAAGATTAGATCGGTTCCTGTCCTTTGTTTCAGACATATAAAGAATAGATCTGTTCCTGTCCTTTGATACAGACATATAAAGATTAGATCTGTTCCTGTCCTTTGTTTCAGACATATAAAGAATAGATCTGTTCCTGTCCTTTGTTACAGACATATAAAGAACAGATCTGTTAATGTCCTTTGTTACAGACATATAAAGAACAGATCTGTTCCTGTCCTTTGTTACAGACATATAAAGAACAGATTTGTTCCTGTAATTTACTACAAGCATATAAACAAACACAATGGTGATTCCAACGCTCCTGTGTAACAGACGTATGAAGAATAGATCTGCTACTGTCCTGTGTAACAGACGTATGAAGAATAGATCTATTCCTGTCCTTTGTTACAGTTGTATAAATAATAGATCTGACCTTATTTTCTTTCAGAGCTAGCATTTATTTTGGGGGCGGAGCTTCGGGTGATTTGCTAATGTAGCCGTCGGCGAGCTAACAACTGGGACGGACCCTATCCGTGATGTACAGTTCGTGTTTTACACATTTGGTTGTCACCGATCACACACCATCGCCATGGTAACAACTAGGCTTTACACAATCAGGATTTTTGGGGTCAATCACCGACCGAAGTCCTTCGTTACTACCTGATACAAATTCGCGAAAAATCAAACGGTACCATGTTTCTGGACCTCAACACAGCCTTGTGACTGTGAGGGAGTGGAAGAGTTGAATAATTTCCATACAGGACCTGAACATAACATTGCACGCACAGGAGCGTCATGGCGATGCAGACCGAGCACTTGCAGGTGTAAATGTGAGCTAAACTGTTTAATTTAGTCCCTGAACAGCAGCTGTGTCGACTACAAGAGAGTTGGAGATGAAGCTGTGATGCCGACCACACTGGAACTATGTGAAGCCCACATCAGCATTAGCATTAGGAGCAATTACATATTTCCGTTCACTTACACGTTTTCACCTTTGTGCACAAAAATTAGTAAAATAAAGCTGTGTCACGTAAGGCAAACAACTCTTTGGTGTAAATAAGACAATAAAACAAGGCAGTGGCTATCCGTACGGTTGCCCTATCAATATACCGACATTCCATCCGTATGCAGCGCCCCTATTTGGCCAGTTTAGGTCATGTGACTAAGACTAAACGTTACCCTAAACCTAACCAATTGTTGCGATATTGGGTTATAACCTAACCCTAAACCTAAACCTAACGCTAACCCTTACCCTAAGATGCTACGTAGGTGTACTTCGGTAACCGAACCGATAGCACAGGGGGTTGTCTGTACGGCAACCGTACAAATCGAGACTTTCATAAAACAACGCAATGAAAGCAACTACAGAAAGTTTCATCACGACAATGACGTCATTGATTGGATCGGCGAATTAAGACATTACGGCCGATCACATTACTTGCATAAAATGCAAAATATCGGTCGATCCGATATAGCCGATCAGATCGGTTTAAAGCCGAGTAACAACTACATTAGTTGGATGATGATGATGACGACGATGACGACTGAGGACAACCCTCTGTAAAGATCTTCTCACTTTCTTAAAGGACGCAGGTGGAGGGAAAACAAACCGAGTCGGTGAGGCTTCATTATTTGACGACCTCTGAACCAAAACAAACGCGCTGATCCAAAATGTCTGACAGGTCGATGTGACGGACGATTGCTACTGACAGCGCACACGCAAACACAAGCAAGGCCCATGTGTTTGCATGTGTGTGTGTGTGTGTGTGTGTGTGTGTGTGAGCTGGTGTCAAAGGTCATTGATGATCAGTGAAGCGTACCATGACGGGCAAACACAGAGCGTAAACAGCCGTGTGCTGGCCATCTGTTGTTTACATACCAACACTAAGTGTAAACAGCCCCACCGTCTTCTTTATGAAACCTTTACTTACACTAAATGTCTTCCAATAAAACACTTTTTGCCCATTGTGTCAAAACTCATCAAAGCATAAACTCTTTAGTTTTCATTGGTTTTATTCGGTTTCACAGAAGGCACGAGAAAAGAAAGAAAAAGAAGGAAAAAAAAGGGGGAAAAGAAGAAAAATGTGTTTCCATTGAAGGTTCCTTTGTTCTGGAGCTTCCGTGAAATCTCATCCCACGAGACTTCGCCGCAGAAAGACGGACGCCCCAAACTTCGTTATCACACTTTGTATTCCTTTGCAATTTCACGTCTAATGAGGCACTAATCATTTTTAGGTGTAGTGCTAAGAAACGTCCCAGCCTCCTCTTCTGTTTACACGTACTGCATCATGCTTTCTCGGAGAGAAGTGGTCATGTGACCAGGTACGTCACGTTCTCTGACGTATAGTTGCAGATAGGGGTGGGAACCTCACGATAACGATTATCTCACAATATGACGATACTGCGATTATTGATATATTGGTCAGAAATCAATCTACGCTAATCAATGACATAACAAGAAAAAAAAAAAGATTAAGTGAAAAAAAACAGTTTTTATTTTATATCTCTGAAAGACAATAAATTGAAAAAGTGTCCTATGAACAGTGACACTATTTTAGTGCAACATTTATGTAAACAAAAAATAGTGTCTTTCTTACCAGTGACACCATTATAGTGCAATATTCCAGTAAACAATATATCGGTTCCTTCAACAAGACCTACCTGCACATTATAGTGAAAAAACAGAAAAGTTTGTGAAAATAATAAAATAAATCTTAAATCCCAAAAAAAAAAAAAAAAAAAAAAAAAAAAAATCGATAGTGCGAGCATATCGATAATTGATTGTGCGAAAAATTGCGATATATCGCTGTATCAAGATATCGTCACCTAAAAAAAGGGAATCTTTTTAATTCCTTTTTACCTTGTAATCCCATTTTGGCCCCTTTTCCAAAACATTTGACAATTTTTAGTTTTTTTCAGATTTTAGCTGAATTTCTTTTGCCAATAAATTAAAAATGTTCCCATTTTTTGTCCATTTTTGCAAGTTCCTTTTGACACTTTTATCCAATTTTTGTAATTTCTTTCTTTTTTTTCATTTGTCTGCACATGCTGTCAAAGGTTAACACGACAACAAAAAAAACATTTAAAAAAAAAAAATCGATACTTCGCGCGAGCATATCAATAATTGATCGTGCGAAAAAATATTGCGATATATCGCCGTATCGAGATATCGTCACGCTGATATTTGCAGAACACATTTTAATATCGGGACGTCTGAAACGCCTCCTCATGAAAGCGTAAAAACATTTTAGGGATATTTGAGTGTTTTTTTCAAAATTCAGGTGTTTCCATTACCAGTTTTTATTGCGCTATTTAGATGTTGCGCATTTCCAAGTGTAATGGAAACACAGCTTCTGTCTACCTCTACCTCTACCTACCGCCATGCTTACAAAGTTCTCCAAATGGCTTAAGCTGTGTTCAACTTTGTCACTAAGTGTTTTAAATTACTTAATGTGTGTTGTGTTTTTGAATAGACGTGTTTTCACAATGGTACCCTGAAATTTTCCTTTTAGAACTTAGCGTCTTATGTATGAAATAGTGTGTAGTGTGCAGGAGCAAGTGCAAAGCAGCGCTTTTGTTTAAGGTATGGTAACAACAACTTCAAGTTATGTTACTTTGGTTTAAGTATGTGTCTATAGTGTTCAAGCAATGGGTAAAAACTGTAATACAACCCCTTTCAAAATAAAGGCAGCTGCCCTTTAAAATATAATTAGAAAGATTTTCATTTTCACCCAGAACAACATAATCAGAATTAAATAGAAAATCTTCTTTCATCTTTTTTTCCTGTAATAATTAAACATTTAAAATTCCTTTAGATGTGGGCGTGGCTATTTTATTTGGCTTCTACCATTGAATTTGAATCAGTATTACCCCATGCTTGGCTTTTAGTTATTCAGTCATTGTTTTTGTTGTCAGTGTCACAAATAAAGGTCATGTTCATTATTCATCAGGTACACACACGCACACACACACACACGCACACACACACACACACACGCACACACACACGCACACACACACACACACACACAGTGGGTTCCACCTTGGTGCAGGAGAAAGTGTCTGTGTTTGATGAGCTGGAGATAACACACACTGACAGCTCAACGGGTGGATACACACACACACAGAGAGACACACACACACGCACACGCACACGCACACGCACACGCACACGCACACGCACACGCACACGCACACGCACACGCACACACACACGCACACACACACACACACACACACACACACACACACACACACACACACACACACACACACACAGAGATAGAGAAGGGAAGGGTGTGCGTTTTAGGCACAGGGTCAAATAAAGGGAATGATCAGGTGAAAAGGTGGAAAAACAGAACTTCTCTATTATAGATAATGCTGTAATTAAGTCAGTGATACTCAACATGTGGTATTTTATGTCTTAATTTTAATAATTGTTCCCCCAGAAAACCTAAAAAAAGGAAAAAAAATTTTAATCCCTTTTCACCTTTTAATCCCATTTTGGCCCCTTTTCCAAAACATTTGACCATTTTTAGCTTTTTCAGATTTTAGCGGAATTTCTTTTGCCAATAAATAAAAATTTGTCCTATTTTTTTGTCCATTTTTGCAAGTTCCTTTTCACACTTTTATCCAATTTTTGCGATTTCTTTACCCATATTTTGCCACTTTTCATCCAAATAAGCTACCCTTTGGTCCAATAAATAACACTAGTTTGCACAATTTTGCCCTTTTTCACTATTTTATGCCACATTTTGCTCATTTATTCGACATTTTACCACCTGTTTCCTCTTTTTTGTATTTTTTTTTGCAACTCATGACTGCCTTTGGCCAATTTGAGTCACTTTTCACTCTTTTCTTACCACTTTTGGACCATTTCTTGCCAACTGTTACTCTTTTTTTTTCTATCACTTTACTCATTGCTGTTAACTCTGTTCATCTTCTTGGAACGGCAGCTTCATCAAATGGCTGGCTGTGATTGGCTTGATCACATTCAGCAGGCAGGAATGATTTTAATCATGACTAACAACAAGAAGTGACAGTAAATGTCAGGTTTGGCGCTCCACAGGGCTCTGTGTTGGGACCGCTGTTGTTTGGCTTAATGTTATGGATACTTGCGAGATCAAAAATCTGAGCTCAAATTCAGAGCAGTTTTAAGATGCTGTGAGTATTAGTAATGTAATAAGAAAAGAAAATAAAAAAATAAAAAAATAAATAAATCAATAAAATAATTATTTTAAGGACTTATTTTAACGACTACTACTAAAAACATAAAACTAGATTTCAAATATTACTCACACATTTTACCCTTGGGGTCAATCTGATTTGTATTTGTTGAATACATGAATAACCCCTTAATAATGAAACCTCAACGTGCTTTCTAGCGCCACCATCTGGCCAAATCTCTCAATTACAATGAATTTATCTTGAATAGTTTTCATACAAATCTTCTCAACATTAATGACACGAGACTATGAACCCTATTGGTTGTGGTGATGATATGACCTATGACCTTTCCCGCAGTGCCATCATCAGGTCAAACTTTCAGTTTTAGAGTTGGTTTTATCTTGAAAATCTTTCATCCAAATCTTTTTTTTTTTTCAAATTTGCGGCGCACATTCATGACTCTCACGAAAGTGTTGTTGTTTTCATGACAGAATATAGTCAACTCTGCACCTGCGGGTGTGGGGATGTAAGGTCGGCTAAAACACTTTGGGGTCAAACTGACCCCAGACAAACACCAATAAAAAATGTCATTGTGATGATTTCATGCTTAATCAATGTTGGAAAAGTCATGAAATATGACAACTATTATTACTAATTATTATCACTAACATTGAATGGGGTCAAATTTATGACGTATAATAATTTTCACCTCACGACATTTCATGAAATGGGCATCATCGGACAAAGTTTGCACAAATATTTTGATGGAAATAAAAATAAAATGACTTTGAATTTGTAAACAGGACGACAAAATACTTAGGAAATCATACCAAATAGGGCAGCAAATAGACTGAAATTTTTGAAATGGTTGTAAAGATAAATAATAAAGGACTAACTAATTATAAATTGAAGTGAAACATAATCTTGGTTTTTTTTTGGTAATCGCTCATTAAATCAGACAAAAGAATAATGCTAAATAATGTGGGAAAAAAGTGACAAAGACACATCTGAATTACATCCGAACAAAAACTCCAAAGGTACTCAATTAAACATCACTATAAACACTTTATTCTGCCACGCCTCTGTGTACATCAATAACAGAGGAACCATCATCCTGTTCTCTATGTTATGGTTCTAAGGAGTATTTTTAAAACCTGCGCCACTAATAAAAAAAAAAAAAGCCTCTCAGTGAGATCTGAAAGCAGGTCAGTGTCCGTGTTCTCCATCAGAGGAAGGACCTGAGTGCTTATAGATGGATCATATTAAATATTTCAGACACACACATACACATCTGTGGATCATTGTGTCAAACTCAGGGTTTGAGGGCCAAAAGAGGCCCACTCAGTAAACGTTAAAGGACGTCCTGTTCGACGATGGCCTCTTCATTCATTGGAGTTTGTTTGAAAAAATAAGTGACACACATATTGCATCAAAACCGCATGTAGATGTTGGTAATTTGATTATAACAATGATTTATTGGCTCCATTAGTAAAAAGAAGAAAAAAAAAACGCCGATGTTTAAAAAATGCGATAGCAAGGTTTAACAGTTTTTGATAAAAACAGAGGGATGGTCTTCATTATTTGCAATAAGTTTAGAATGAGTTTTGAAATGGGGTCTATATTTAGGTGAAAGTTGCAATCTGGGATGTTAGCACCGCTTTGTGTTCACTTTTAACACCAATCTGTCCTTTTTCTGCTGCAAAGACGAAGAGGCAGCTGAGTTGTACCTGACTAATCGACTAAACTGATGTTTACCTCACGACGAGTCGACCGCAGGTGCGCTGGGGGTAGCCCCCCCTCAAGTGGTGTCCTGAGGTGCTATAGTCTGCGGGTTGTCTCGGGCTGGGCGCCAAGAGTGGAGAGTGATGGGCGTGGGTCTCTGCCCCAGTGAGCCCCTCACCCATTGGGCACAGTTGGTGGGTTGCTTTGGGGCGGGTGCCGCTTCTTGGCCTGGGTCAGATACCTTTGTGGAAAATAAATTACGTTCCAATTGTGTAAGATTTGGTCTCTTATTTTATAAATGTTTACATGAGATGTTTACTGTATGCAAGGGAACCGTGGCAAAATTTTATACCAACAAATAACATTAGGGGTGAAAGTAACTCGTAACTTTTACTCTAAGTACTATTAAATTGAGCTACTTTTTACTTGTACTCTAGTATTTTGTGTATGACTTACTTGTTCTTGCATAAAATCAAGTAACAGTACTTCTACTTGAGTAGGATAGTATTCAGTACACTTTACACTAGTGTTTCTCAAATGGGGATACGCAATGGCACTACGGGGGGGAGAGAGAGAGAGAGAGAGAGAGAGAGAGAGAGAGAGAGAGAAAAAGGGAAATTTACAAATGGAAGTATGAAAAATATGGGGTTTTATAATGTTTGATTTTTAAATAATTTTGATATTCACACTGAATATTTCCAGCAACTCACCAAACGACCGCAAAAAACACACAAAATAACAGAAAAATATACTGAATAATAAAAAGAACAAAGAACAACAAAATACACAAAATTACAGTTAAAAATACTTAGCTTCACCAGCAACACACAAAACGACAACAAAGACCCACTAAATGAAAGAAAAATATACAAGATCACTTTAAAATACACAAAAATAACAGAGAAACATACAAAATGACATTAAAAAACACAAAAACAACTAAAAAAAATAGACAATAAACAAACAACAACAAAATACACAAAATGACACAAAAACACACAAAGTGATGATAGAAATGATCTTGATTAGAACATGAACTGAAAATACAAGGGATAAAAACTATAAAAATGAATCTATTCAGGAGGCTTTA
Source organism: Gouania willdenowi (assembly GCF_900634775.1). Taxonomy (NCBI): domain Eukaryota; kingdom Metazoa; phylum Chordata; class Actinopteri; order Blenniiformes; family Gobiesocidae; genus Gouania; species Gouania willdenowi. The sequence goes on from NC_041045.1 coordinate 12,929,504, forward strand.
AATACTGTTTCATTCACTTCATTACAAAATGTGATTCTTTAAAATGTGTGTTTTCACTCATTCTTTCCATCATTTTGCTCTATAGTTGTTTTTTCACAGAATTCTGAACAAAATGTAATAGTCGGACATAAGGAGGTACTTGGATTCAAAAGTAAAAGAAAGGGGTACATGAGCCAAAACAGATTGATAACTATTGCTTTACACCTCTAATAGTATCTCAAAATTATGACTTAGTACCTCATAATTATGACTTAGTATCTTATAATTAGCACTTAGCATATGATAATTATAATTTAGTATCTCATGAATATGACTTAGTATCTTATAATTAGGACTTAGCATATCATAATTAGAACTTAGTATCTTATAATTATGACTTAGTATCTTATAATTAGGACTTAGCATATCATAACTATAACTTAGTCTCTTATAATTATGATGTAGTATCTCATAATTATGACAGCATATCATGATTATAACTTAGTATCTCATAATTATAGCTTAATATCTCATAATCATAACTTAGTATCTTATAATTAGGACTTAGCATATCATAACTATCATAACAGTATCTCATGGTTAGGACTTAGAATATCATAATTATGATGTAACATATCATGATTATAACTTAGTATCTTATAATTATGACATAGTATCTTATAATTAGGACTTAGCATATCATAACTATCATAACAGTATCTCATGGTTAGGACTTAGAATATCATAATTATGATGTAACATATCATGATTATAACTTAGTATCTCATAATTATAGCTTAATATCTCATAATTATAACTTAGTATCTTATAATTATGATGTAGTATCTCATAATTATAACAGCATATCATGATTATAACTTAGTATCTCATAATTATAGCTTAATATCTCATAATCATAACTTAGTATCTTATAATTAGGACTTAGTATATCATAATTATAACAGTATCTCATGGTTAGGACTTAGAATATCATAATTATGACATAGCATATCATGATTATAACTTAGTATCTCATAATTATGACTTAGTATCTTATAATTAGGACTTAGCATATCATAACTATCATAACAGTATCTCATGGTTAAGACTTAGAATATCATAATTATGATGTAACATATGATTATAACTTAGTATCTCATAATTATAGCTTAATATCTCATAATTATAACTTAGTATCTTATAATTATGATGTAGTATCTCATAATTATGACAGCATATCATGATTATAACTTAGAATATCATAATTATGACATAGCATATCATGATTATAACTTAGTATCTCATAATTATGACTTAGTATCTTATAATTAGGACTTAGCATATCATAACTATCATAACAGTATCTCATGGTTAAGACTTAGAATATCATAATTATGATGTAACATATGATTATAACTTAGTATCTCATAATTATAGCTTAATATCTCATAATTATAACTTAGTATCTCATAACCCCTGTTGCTCAAACACGTACCCCCATTTGAGAAACACTGATGTAAAGGAGCACCACCTAGAAAAAATCTTGCCTCGCTGTAGACGTCTTTACTCTGACAATCTGAACCAATGACACGCTACATTCATAAATCCAAGCCTAACTTCACCCACTGGAGGAACAAGCTTACATTTTTGGCCAATTCTTTCCCACCCAGTAAAATAATGTCTTGCATAGTGGTGGTCTCTGCTCTGCCAGCGTCAAGCTTTCCCGGCGGGCCGAGCGACGAGGAAGCTAAAGTGGGACACACAACATCTTGCTTGGATGATTGATCACGTCACAAACAGGCAAAGTTAACCGGCTGAAGACTGCGGGAGAAGAAAAACTCTCATAAATGATTCGGGCTGGCTCATTAAAGATGCAGAGTCAGCAGCACATGGAGCTCAGAGAGCAGAGCTCAGCTTTACATTACACTCACACTCATTTGGTTTAGAGTAAACACACAAAAGGACAACAAAAACAAACAAAATGAGAGAAAATATACAAAATTACTCCAAAAATACACAACATGTAAGGAAAATATACAAAATCAGAGAAAATTAACAAAACATTTCCAAAACACACACAAAATGCCAACAAAATGGGAACAAAATATCCAAAGTGACAACAAAACACAGAAAATGAGATGTGAGAGAACAAAAAAAATGAATCTGAAAACACACAAGATGAGAGAAAATATACAAAATTAATCTGAAAACACACAAGATGCACAAAATGTCAACAGATACTATAATAATACTTACTAGTACAGTGCTTGTTGGAAGTATGTATTTATATAGTGGGAGGAGCTTAAGTAGAGTTGTCAACTGTGGCCAAATGAGTATGTGTTTGAAGGTTGGATGTACAAAGAGGTGTACATACTCTGTACTCTGTAGTGTTATAAAGGGGTTTATTTGCGGGTGCAAAGTAAAATAGCGTGTGCAATTTCCCTGGTTTAATTCTATGGGACATGTGTAGGATAAATAAAGTTTGCACCAATGTTTGCTGGACTTAAGCAAATAGATAATAAACGTCATCCCCTGTCCTTAGACCCTCCTTCGGCAAGGAAAAACTAAAAAAATTGAATTACACACAAACATGTCATGTACATCGAAGGTGCTCATGAGGCTATAAAGACGTGGTGAAAATATCAGCATTGATAATGACTTGTTCGTGGAGAAATGTGTATGTGTCGCTGTTCGCTTTGAGCACATTGAGCGGTAATAACTTCTGGGAACTATATGAGTCTGGCTCTGTGTGCGTGCCGCATGTACATCCAAGGCACACATTATTGTGGATTGTGAATGAATACACGAGGCAGCAGCGCAGTTTGACTGTGTGTGTTAACAAAAATATTTACAAAAAGGACAACCAATACAAACAATACACTATTCCAGAAAAAAAAAAAATGGATTACCCACAATAGAGCAAACGCTCAGTTCAGTACAAACGTTCAGTTCATATCCTTTTAATCCAAAGAAAGGTTTGTCCACAGCGGTATGTGTGAGACTTTGTCATACCAGTTTGTTGATCTAGCTCACCAAAGTCAAAGTTAAAGTCAAAGTTAAGGTCAAAGTTAAGGTCAGAGTTAAGGTCAAAGTGCACCTTTTAAAACCACTCCAGCAGAGTGAGACTCAAGTGTTTCAATAATTGCGCAATATTCATTCATTCAATATGTACGTGTTCATCAATGTCAATAATGACCAAACTCCATAGCCCATGTAGCGCCAATCAGAAAAGTAACAAAAAAAAGTCAAAACAAAAAGTAAAGCTCCAAACTACATGAGTGAGTAAGTAAATTAAAGTATTATCTACAATTTGGCTGTCTTTTTTTTTTTTTTTTTTAAACAAAAATCATTGTTTACCTTCAAACCGAGCGGTCAGAGCTGAGCTTCCATGCACGGCACCACAGAGAATCAGCAGTTTTCCAGATGGAGTATTGAACGGGTTGAGTTCAATACCGACTCTAGTGAAACAGTGCGTTATTGTGCAATTACACAGACAGTTCTATGGTTTAAACAATGGGAAACTTGACGGCAAAAGACTCACCAGTGGCTGACGATTTCAAACGATCTATTCAGAGAGCTCCCGTTTTTGAGACGCTGACGATAGCATGGTGCAGTGATGGAGACAGAGGAGGAGTGGAGTCCGTGACCTGTGATTTAAAGGTAGTTTGGGGTCACGGGAATAATTTGAAATAACCATGAAATATTAACTTTCTTTTAAACCCAAACAAACTGCGACACAGTCACATCATGAACCGGAACCGGAAATAGTGCGCTCATTACAGAGAGGGAGCCGTAATCTCTAAATAAAATTAAAACTAACATTTTCCAACACCAACTTACTCCAAAATAACGGATGCACACACTTGGGGTAAGTGGAAGCTGTTGACAAAGTTTCAGGTCGAACAGACACCGCGTCGGGGGAGAAATTCGCTCCACAAACGCACACACACAAGCAGTACTTCCTTGCTTTTATAGATAGATAATAGAGTCAGGTTAACTGAACAGTTTTTAGATAAATGTAAATTGATAATCATATATGATATCATAATAATGATTGGAGCCTGAAGCCTTTTTCTGTCTCTGTGTGTGTGTGTGTGTGTGTGTGTGTGTGTGTGTGTGTGTGTGTGTGTGTGTGTGTGTGTGTGTGTGTGTGCGTGTGCGTGTGTGTGTGTGTGTGTGTGTGTGTGTGTGTGTGTTTGTTTGCCTTCACACACACAGATGGGCGCGAGTTCACACATCTGTGGGTGTAAAAAGCGTGAGGACGGAGCAGCTAAAAGCCTCCTGTGCCTGTGCGTGCGTCACCTGAGTGACTGGGACCCACAGGACCAATGATGATTTGATAATAATCATGATCACAAGCTGCTTTTAAGATCAAAATGACTGAATGAAATCACTTCCCACACATTAACCCACTGTTATTTACCTGATGGAACCTGTTCCATTAAAAAGAGGCGTGATTGGGAACAAGCCACACCTGGGTGGAAACATGAGGCAGCTGATCACTCACAACCCAAACACGCTGACATCACTAGGAGGAGGAGACACATTCAGGAATACCTGGAACACAAAGACAAGAGTTAACACAAGAGGCCAGACTTAAAAACACAATAAAAAGAGAAGCACAAGGGCTACTCACAAACAAAACTATACACAGATGTCTATTAATGTGTGTTGTCCCTATCAAATAATAAGATCCATATAGGTCTATAAAGGTCTATAAAAGCCTATAAAGGTCTATAAAGCTCTGTAAAGGTCTTTAAAGGCCTACACAGATCTATAAAGGCCTATAAAAATCAATAAAGGTCTATAAAAGCCTATAAAGGTCTATAAAGCTCTGTAAAGGTCTTTAAAGGCCTACACAGATCTATAAAGGCCTATAAAAATCAATAAAGGTCTATAAAAGCCTATAAAGATCTTTAAAGATCTATAGAGGCATTTAAAGACCTGTATTGGCTTTTATAGACCTTTATAAACTCTTTATAGGCCTTTAGAGACCTTTATAGGCCTCTAAAGGTCTAAAGGACCTTTAAAGGTCGTTAAAGGTCTATAAAGCTCTATAAAAGTCTTAAAAGGCCTAAAAGGTCTTTAAAGGCATATAAAGGTCTTTAAAGGTTTGTAAAGCTCTATAAAAGCCTATAAAGGTATATAAAGGTCTTTAAAGAGCTATAAAAGTCTTTAAAGGCATATAAAGGTCTATAAAGGCCTATAAAGGTCTATAAAAGCATATAAAAGTCTATAAAGATCAGTAAAAGTATTTGAAATATCTATAAAGGTATATTCAGGTCTAGAAAGGCCTATACAAGTCTTTGAAGGCCTATACAGGTATTTAAAGGCCTATAAAGGTCTTTAAAGGTCTATAAAAGTCATAAAAGACCTAAAAGGTCTTTAAAGGCATATAAAGGTCTTTAAAGGTTTGTAAAGGTCTATAAAGGCCTATAAAGGTATATAAAGGCCTTTAAAGAGCTATAAAAGTCTTTAAAGGCATATAAAGGCCTATAAAGATCTATAAAGGTCTCTAAAGGTCTATCAATATTTATAAAGGTCTTTAAAGATCCATAAAAGTCTTTAAAGGTATATAAAGGCCTATAAAGGTCTTTAAAAGTCTATAAAGGCCTCTATAGGTCAATCAAGATTTATAAAGGTCTATAAAAGCCTACAAAGGTCTTTAAATGCCTATAAAGGTTTTTAAAGGTCTAAAAAGGTCTAAAAAGGCCTATAAAGATCTATAAAAATCTTTAAAGATCTATAAATGTATATTCAGGTCTATAAAGGCCTATAAAGACCTTTAAAGATCTATGCATGCCGATAAAGATCTATAAAGGTATATAAAGGTCTTTAAACATACATGTCTATAAAGGCCTATAAATATATATATAAAGGTATAATAAGGTCTATAAAGGTTCATAAAGGTCTAAAAAAAGGTCTTTAAAGATTTATACAAGGCCTATAAATGTATATAAAGGTATAATAAGGTCTATAAAGGTTAATGAAGGTCTAAAAAAGGTCCAGAGGCTGATTTTGATGTTGTGAAATTCCTCCAAAACAACTACAATTTCACCATGTGTGATGATGATGATATGCATTTAATGATGATATCCATGTATGAAGATGTCTCAGCCACTTCAACTGTTGTTTTGGTGCATCACATGGAAGACCATTTAGATAGTATCTTATAATTAGAACTTAGCATCCCATAATTATGACTTAATCTCATAATATCAAATAGTATCTTATAATTATGACTTAGTATCTTATAATTAGAACTTAGCATCCCATAATTATGACTTAAGATTTGTATTTTTTCCTGTTTTGGGTTTTTTTTTTACTGGTGGGAATGGGCTTCCATAGTAATTAGATTGATTCATTGTTATATTACATTTTAGATGAATTTAGGCGAAGTATTTGATGAAAATGTGTCTGATTGGCTCATTTCACATCCCTTCTGAGTGTATGATCTGCCTTTTATGATCCAGAATTGCACTGTGGCCAGTGTGTGGCACAGTGCCACCTGCTGGACAGGTGAGGAGCAGCATGAACAGGAGAATGAGAGCATGAATAAACAGAATCCTTTAATACATAACACACTGCATTATTAGAAACCCTGGAAACACACACCAACACATTCAGTGAGAAAAAAGAACAAAACAAAGCATGTGTCCCATAAAAAAAAAAAAAAAACATACAGTTTGGTTTCAGAGTTTCCTCAACGTGCGAAAGACGTAAAAGTACTTCCTGTTTTGGCACCTTTTATTGTTGCACCAAAATATGTGGGCAATCAGATCATGTGACCTCATTCATCTACTCCGCCCACTAAGGGTTCATCAGGGACACTTTGACGCCCCCTGGTGGGAAACACTGAGGGTATGTTCACGACTTCTATTTACACCAACCCGGGGGGTATTTCAGAGAGGAGGTTCAACAAACTCTGAATCTATCAATAAACTCTGGGTTAACATACCCCGCAATGTGAAACTCTGAGTATCTGGTTCTATCACAGCTGGTGGGTCAATCAACTCTGAGTATGTAAACCTTAAATTACCCATGTGCACGAGCGCGATAAAAAGCTATCATCAATGGAGCGAAGCTACCATGAGCTACCATGGCAACAAACCATAAGAGACTGGCTTATTTCACCCCGATGAGGCTAGAAGTTCTCCTGCATCATTCAGAATGCATATCATCAACCTTTCTGATTGCTCTGCATACAGAGACAGAAAGAAAAAATATCCAGTCTTGGATGCAAACGCCTCTCGCGAGTCGCAACTTAGAGCATCTCTAATTATTGGAGCCTCAACATCGATCAGATTTGGAATGAACGTACAATCCATGACTGACTGGGGTTCAGGTGGGCGTAGCCAAGTGGAAACCTTATTTAAAACGTTAGCGCGCAGGTTCAGTTCAAGGTGTATGTTACCGTGATAACAGTGTATAATGGTGGCACCGGCTCTACTCGGCTTGGCTCTACTCTCTTTTTTCCCGTTTCCACTGGGAAAAAGTACCTCCTCCGTGTCACCTGGTGCTGCTTTTTTGAGGTTCCAAAACCGTGTAGAGCCGATGCCGCCAATGGAAACGCGTCAAAACTCACCTCGCTTTCTACAACCATAAACTCAAGAGTTTCCCTTTTTTGAGCCCGAACATACTCAAAGTTTGAATATAACCTGCTTTTCTGAAATCCCAGTTTTGCATTATTTATGTGCTGATGATGTAATCAGAGAAAAGCCATACGGAAACATCACTGTCACACATAATGTTGTCACAGAATCACACAGGTCACCGATTTTGGTGCAACACTGTCTCCTAATCACACACACAACTCCTGGGAACAATATTCAGACGCATCAATAAACACTTTGTACTACTTTCAGTGCTGGAGCTTTTAAAGAGCCATGATTTTTAAAGTAGTGCCCGCACGGAAACACACGCACACACACACACACACACACACTTGATTTCTTTCACACATCATCTGAGCTCACAACAAGGTTGAACATTTAAATAATGGCTCACATATGAACACCAAGAGTAAATGCATATTTGTGTTGAGGTGGAAGTGCGAGACATTCGATGAGAGAGAAACTGCTCTCCGGTTTTAGGATCCCACTCGGTACTAAATGCTAACGCTTCCGGCTCCGCCCCCTGTCCAGACCACGCCCCAAACATGATGATCCAAAGCCCACTGGCAGACACTGCTGAGCAGGAAACCTCAGTCTCATCAGAAACCACTGAGAGCTGACAAACTGCTTGTTCTCCTGCTTTGGTTTGAGACTAACAGAGGTTCTCAACTTGTGGTTTGGGACCCCGAAAAGGTGTTTGTCACAGGAATGGGAGGACTGAGATCTGTTGCTTTGATTTTCTTAAAAACATGGCATCCACTCATTTCTCACACAACAAGGAATGACACATTGGTTGCTCTCTTTGATACTGCTGAGGAGAAACAACCTGCTCACATGCTGATGTCATTTGTTTCCATGGCAACATGCAAACTATGTTTGACAATTTCTTCATAAGTCACTCTCACCTGTATTTATATCACTTTCACCTGTATTTACATCACTTTCACCTGTATTTATATCACTTTCACCTGTATTTATATCACTCATACCTGTATTTACATCACTTTCACCTGTATTTATATCACTTTCACCTGTATTTACATCACTCTCACCTGTATTTATATCACTCATACCTGTATTTATATCACTTTCACCTGTATTTATATCACTCATCCCTGTATTTACATCACTTTCACCTGTATTTATATCACTCATACCTGTATTTACATCACTTTCACGTGTATTTATATCACTCTCACCTGTATTTTCTTTGTAAATGTAGTTTTTTTTATCAAGTTAATGATAATCAATCAATAGTGGTCGATTTGTGTTGCCTGCTTAGCTAGCGGTTGCCTTTAATGTGCTTTAATGATGCATGCTGTGATATTCTATATTATGTTGGGTCCGAACGCTCCTTCCCATTTAATATTTGTTATGTTTATTAATAAGGGGTCACGGTGCTTCCCAAAGCCACATCAGTTGAGAGCCTGAGCAGAATCTAAAGTCAGCAAATGTCCAGCGTACGTGTTGGAGGCTTTTCTCCTCACTATTGGAACTTGAATAAATGCCTCTGGGATCACAACATAACGGCTGATGTCAGAGTGTATATGCACTTCCTCTGCCATCTATTATTTACACACAGCTCCTTAATGGCTCAGTGTATGGGGATGTTCCCTCTCTCTCTCTCACACACACACACACACACACACAGTGGAAACACTGGGAGTCAGAACGAAGGCAGGAACAGAACCTATTCACAGTGTCAGGAAACCAGAAAATGCTTTTTGACATCAGACTGCAGATCACATCCATTCTGAGTGTGCACATCAGATCTTCTCTGAGCGTGCACGGCGTTGAAATGCAACGTTTGGCGTAAAGTGTGCTGAGAAGAAATGCTAAAAATCAAGTCTTTTAAAGGATTTGCAGCGCGGCTTGTTTCCACTTTGAAGTGTTCCACGTATCCTTTCATCTTTAAATGTTGCTCATCACATCCTGCAGCTTTGGAGGATTTCTGTCTCAACACTGATGGACACAGAATGGCACTGTCAGTGTTGCTGCTTACAGGCAGATGTTTAATTCTTGTGTCAGAGGACAACAATCCCATTCTTTCTGCTTTAAACTTTCAGGTGTTCTGTTTTTCTGTTCCCTAAGTTCTTTGGTTTGTCTTCACTACACCTGTAACCTGACTTTGGAGCATGAGTAGTGGTGCATTGTGGTCGGCGAAGGTCTGAATCCTTCAGAGTGACTGCAGTGAGTAAGCCCCGATGGCAATGAAAGGTTCTGTGATGACGCAGATAGGAAGCTCCTCCCCCTCAGCCTCAGAGGAAATAACCAGACTTGTCCTGCAGAGCCGGGAGTCCGTCGGTGTTCCCGTTGGGAAGCAGACACGTCCTGACGTAGGCTGCGTTTGTGGCAGAGATGAGGTGAGCGTTCTCCAGCTGAAAGGACAACAACACACGGTTACACACAGAATGTTCCAGTTGGTAACTGTAAAGTAAACGCACAAAACAACAGTAAAAGCACACAAGATGACAACAAAAACATACAAAGTTACAGAAAAGGACAAGAAAATAACACAAAACAGCAAAAAATACTGGATGACAAGAAAACGTGGCCCATGGACACTACAATCACATTGTTGTGGTCTCCATCGCTGGTGAGATTAACTTTGTGCAAAGGTTTAATGACGACTGAGCGATTGGACGACATACACCAGTCATCTTAAAGTGATCAGGCTCCCAGTCAGCACTGGGAACCGATTAAACCAGTGGTCCTCAACCTTTTCAGCCCACGACCCCCAAAATAAAGGCTCCAGAGACCAGGGACCCCCATTGTAGCTGAAAGTGGTTGAACACAGACATGAACATTGAAGAACAGTCATGAGGAGACAGGGTCATCTAAAAGGGGGAATAAAGGGGAGAGATTTTTGGGGTCCATCCATAAAGTCAGCAAAATGATGGTCCATTGTTCTATGAATCTGTGATAACCACAATAATTTATTTAGATGAATAATATCCAATGTTATACAGGAAGTTTATTATTATTTGCACCATAGTACATAGTCATCTTAAAGATGTAAACCCTTGTTTTAATCAGAAATAGTATGGGTTAAAAGTGACCAAAAATGGTGGAAAAGGTAGTGAAATGGGATTTAGGGTGAATTAGAGTGGCCAAATACTGACAGAAAAAGTGGCAAAAAGGGTTTCAAAGTGTCAATATTGGAACAATTAGAAGAAAGAATTAGTAAAACCTGCGAATAATGGGCATGACAAATCGAGAATGTGGTTAAATTGGCAAAAATCAGCAACGAATATGGTGAAAAGAGGTTAAAAGTGACAATAATGGGTCAACATATGCGACATTAGGTGTGTATAATGGTGGAAAGGGTTTATAGGTGCTGAAAATGTCTTGAAAGTGGAAAGAATGTGCAGAAAAGGCATTGAAATTTGATGAAATGGCAGAAATGGGAGTAATGTCGCAAAAATGCATCAAAATGAGCAAAAAAAATGGCAAAAAAAGTGGGAAAAGTGATGAAAATAGGTTCAAATATGGCAAGTTTGGTGTCGTTGCAGAAAAATTGTAAAAAAAAAAAAAAAGCAAAAATGGACTCATAAAAAATGATACTTCTGGCGACCCTTTCCCAGTGTCTCGCTACCCCAAATGGGGTCCTGACCCTCAGGGTTGAGAGCCCCTGGATTAGAGCAACACTACAGTGTATAGCAGCTCATTATTTACACTTCACCTTTGTGTTCAACCATCCCTGGTTATGGGCATGGGACCAAACCGTGGTTGTGTTAGCTTAGCTTTGCTTAGCACATAGCGGCGACGTTAAAGCAGGACGCTAGCAACGTTAGCACACAGTGGATGTAGATCCAGTGAGTCTTGTTCCACACGTGAACACATGCCCTGATGTTTACTCATGTCCACCTTTGCATTAATGTGACTCGACTTTAGTCGTCTCTTCAAATCAGGTGCAATAAGGTGGTTTTGGCCTCATACGATGACGACGATGATGATAATGATGATGTGCTGCTGAGCTGCGAGCAAGACCCGGGTTCACCCCCCGCGCAGCCCTGCTCCGCATTAGGTAATGATGACAGTCAAATTGTAGGTCATGCTCTCCTGGATAGCCTGCCAGCATTCCTCTTTCAGCGACAGCCACTGACCCTGAAGAATAACAGAGGAGGCTGAATGGATGCCTGCTGGGGCCGACCTTATTCTGTTCGTTAGGCTTTCTTTACCGCCTCTTTGTGGAGCCTCAGTTTGTTTTTCCTCTAAACTGCAGCGATGATCTTCACGCTCGGACGCACACAAATATGTACACACACACAGTCCAACACTAAGGAAGTTATCTCCAGTAAAAACATGGCTCATTGAGTGTAAATAAACAAACAAACATTTTTTTCTGAACCTGACAGGCTTTTGATCGTTGCTAACGTGGTCTTATTGTAATTTTCTGTATTATTAACTTCAAACATCAAACCTTGGGATGAAACAATTCACTCATCTCCAGATACGATTCGATTCACGATACTGGGTTCACGATACGATTCTCTCATGATTTATTTCACAAAATGGGACTGTAGACAAATTATGACTGAAAAATATGCCATTATTTTTTTTGGGAAAATTGTCAAAAGAATCCCTTGATAAACTATTCAAAACAATGCAATTTAACAAAAAATAAATCATGAAATGAATAAAGGAATAATACAAATGAATTTGCCTCTTAATTTAAATTCTAGTTCTATAGTAAACAATGAAAAACTGCATAGTAGTTCTTTTTCTTTTTAAAAGTGCAACTGAAAATGTATTTTGTGCCTTAACAATTGGACTTTAAAAAAAAAAAAACAGTCTGCACTGTATTTACGTCAGATATGTTTGAACCAGCAGAGGGCGCTGGTAACCCAGTGGTCGGTTGGCATGCAGCTTTTCCAGCAGTGAAGAAGAGATGCTATGAGCTAGCAGACAGAGCTAATAGAAAAAGGTGACTTTTACAGATATTCACGTTATATTACTGATATTGTTTCGGTGCTAAAGGGGTAAGGAATCATATATGAACATGCTTAAGAGTAGAAGGCGGCCAGAAAGAAAGTAATAGCAGATTCTGCCCGCCGCCTCAGCATTTGGACAAGAGAAGGATAAATATATATCATCCTCTGCTATTTAAAAAAATTACTGCGACTCAATTTTCAGAGAATCGATGTGAACCGTGGTACCTATGAATCAATTTTTAACTGCTGTAGGAACCCTGGTCGATGGTCAAAAGGCGGTAAAAACACTGTCGCACGTTTGGAATTTTATTACACTTTTATGACTCAAAAACAGACAATGGAAAAATGGACCAAGGAACATTTCTTCAAATCCCAGCCCTTCTCCCTGCAGACTCTTTGCTGACACCCATCCTCCCCAAAGAACAGACATTCCACAGAGATAACAGGGATGTAACCTGACACCCTACACCAGAGACATCCTCTTCAACATGAAGATTAAAAAGGAAGAAATAAAAATAAAACCTATACACCATCTGATGCTTTAAAGGCAGAAATGTGATTTAAACGAATTTCAGACATGGGACCTCGATTTTAACCATTTTTCTACAGGAAAGAGACTCATCGTGTGCCTCCATCTGATATATTTAAGCACTAATGCAATCACATATCAAGGGAAATGTTTATAACTTCATATTCCATGATCATTGATCAAAGTGTATTTGTCCTCTTTTGTCATGGTTCAAGCTAGAAATAATTCAAATCAGTCATTTAAGGGATAATCAATTGTAAGTCATTTTTCAAGGGTTCATACAATTGGCACACATGCTCCATTTTAGACCTAACATGGTAACACCCTGTCTAGTTTTATGACTCTTTGTTTAAGAAGCACATGTGGGACAGCCCCACCATCTTGTCCAAGCAGTTTTTAATTTTTGGAGCAAATCAATTTTTATAGCCTCCCATGACTGAGCTTTAACAAACTCTAGCATCTTTGATTTGAGAACATGTTAGTTAAACTACCCATTGACGTCCAGGAGTGGTGCCGTGTAGGAGAACCAGAACCCCAGCCAGGCCGACAGTATCCCGTGGGCCCGTACAGTGAATGAGCGGAAAAACGTCTTCGGAAAAACGCAGGAAAAACTTTTTCCCCACACACTGCTGGTTACGCAGAAGGAGCTGTCATCATCACGCCTGTTCGAAGGAGGGTAAAACTGCACGCACACACAATTCTGACAAAAAGGTGGTTTATAACTTAACAAATTCTCTCAATCGAAAATTCTAGATTCATAGTCCATAATTTTCATTTTGGACTATGAGCGTTAGAAAATCCCTATAAATGCCAAATTCACACAAACATCTAAAACACTCAGAATGTGTAGATACCATACAGCTGTGTTAAAATGTACATTTTGTGTGATACCAATGAGTCAAAACAACTGTGAATAATTGTGAAACTGCCTAATTTATCATCATGTTAATAGCCTGTAAAACAAACATGTACATATTGTAAACGCTGTGTTTTTATTGACATTTAAACTTTTATTAAACCTCTATTCTGACGTCAAGAACCCACTACAAAAACAGGGAACTGTAACAATTAATTAAAATATAGTGATCTACGACACTTAAAACTCAATTCTTGATGGCACCTCAATGAACATATTAAAAATGAATAATTCATATTTTTGTATATTAATCACCCTTTGTTCCCCTACACTGCCTTACGATTAATCGTTACATCCCTAATCAAGTCTATAATCAAAGACATTGAAAAACTATCCTTCAATATCTGATGATAATAATTGGGGTTAATAGTCTAATGCAGGGTTTTTCAACCTTGGGGTTGTGACCCCATGTAAATTTGCCTGAATTTTGTAGTAATAATAAAACAAAATAAATACTGATTAGAATTATGTATTGTGTTTATTAATTAGTTGAGTATGAGGCTATTTTTCACCCATCTCCAATTGTTCTAAGAACCCTAACAACAAAGTATTTGAGGTTCATTTTCCCAAACTCGCCTGTTTTCTAGAGTTTTAGCCTCTGAAAACACAATTTCGGAGCGCTCCTAAAAACAGGCAGTTTTTTGGGCCTTCAAGCATATGCATGAGTTGGCATAAACACACAGCAGCAGCAGCAGCAGCAGTAAAACTTAAACAGTCGCTTTCTTCTCCTCCTCACCTCTACTGACCACATACAGTAAATAGTCCATTTAAGGTGATAGTCCAATGTTTTGTCTGACCACTGCGTCGCATTGGGTCACAAACACGTCAGATCATCCCATAAAAGCAATACGAGGTGGTGTAACGGCTACTAAAAGTGAAACTGATTGTGAGCGCTCAAGCTACTCTTCGGATTATCTTTAAACTGAACGTAAAGATATTAACTGTAATATCAACCTGCCTTTGTCCTGTTTGTTTTAGCTGTGATAGTTTGAGAGGGAGGAGCTCACATTCTTATAGGGTAGGAGGAGCACGGATTGTCAGGAGGAGGAGTTTCCACCTTATGATGGATTGGGGGGTGGGGAATCCCAACTGGCCCGTTTGGAGCTGACTTTTTACAAAATGTGAAATAACAAGAGAGGGAGGAAACAACTTTTTCAACTTTGGCCTCTGAATGAGGCTAAAGGAATGTATATCACTGTAGCAAAACCATTATAAAGTGAATTTTTCCATCATACTGCCCCTTTAAATAATTAGGGTCCGAGGGCCATACTGGCCGTAGGAACCTATCGTTTTTGCTTTTCTAGGGTATTTTCAGTTTTACCCCTTAGAATGCCCAAAGTCTCACCAAAATTTGCACGCACCTCAGGCCTGCTGAACAATTCGATATTTTGGCGCATTATAGACGCCAAAAATAGAACGGAACCGCACGACCGGCAGGTTTGCCCGATGTATACGAAATTCGCCACATGTAATCTTGACCCCAAGATGAGCAAAAAGTTATGAATGACCCACGCCCAAAACCAAACAGGAAGTAAGCCATCTTGAGTCAAAGGTCAAAAATGAAGAAACGCATTTGCGCGAACTAGTCTGAGGGGCTTCATCCGATTCACTTCAAACTCAGCCAGAACACTTACGACCCACTGAAGATGAAAAATTAGCGAAATAATTTGCGTATCCCTGATGGTTTGGTCGTGGCGCGGCCACAAAGTTGCAATGCTAATTTCTGAAGCATGCCACAATCAAAAAAAAAAAAAAAACATAACTCCGACACAAAGTTCAATCAGCATCAAAATTCACGCAAATGACATTTGTCCAAGCCTATTCATGACTGCCTTGAAACATTTCCCATCATGCCTTGCATTTTCGACAGGCGCCATTTACGGTCATCATCACTGTTAGCAACTATGGCACGCCAAAATAGAAAAATGCATTTAACTCTAATATACAAAGTTCAAACTGCTTCATATTTGATACACATGATGACTGTCCAGCCCTAAAACAACAATCAATGTTAAAACTACCCATCATGCCTTGCTTTCTCAGAGGACGCCGCTTTTAGTGGAAAGACAATATATCGTGTTGACTTCAAAATAGTGTTGGATGAGTCTTATAAGATGGGAGCAGGTTGCTAATGAAGAAAAAACAGGATGTGATCAGTGGGAGGGGCCTATAATGTCACTGGAAAATCCTTCGCCATCACATTCTAAATGCTGTATCTTGGCTATTTTCTAATGGATTTGCATCAAATTTACTGGGAGTAATTTTTAACTGGTTTTCCCTTTCATACTGGGTTTTTTCGACTGGTGCCAGTTTGCACGCCATAATAGAAAAAACGTTATAACTCTCATATACAACGTTCAAACAGCCTCATATTTGATACACATGATGACTCTCCAGCCCTAAACAAGAATCGATGTGAAAATTACCCGTCATGCTTTGCGTTCTCAGATGCCGCACGCCATAATAGAAAACCGCGATGCCTCTCATATACAATGTTCAAACAGTCTCATATTTGATACACATGGGTTACCGACCCCGGCCACTCCTTCGTGGCTTTAATTGTTATTCTTTACTCAAATTAAAACATCGCACACAATCTCAAACAACTGTATTCTATACTTTCACTTTGTCAACTATAAATCTAGTTAAAATAAAATGCAGTATAAAATTATCTGAATTGGCACATAATGTCACTTTGTCCACTAATCCTGGCTACTCTGTATTTGTATAAAAGAAAACAAATATGATCAAAAAACTCATTTTAGAGGAAAATAATTGCTCTGGGGTTGCCAGAAATTTGCTATATTAAAACAGGGTCACGACCCCAAAAAACCCTGGTCTAATGGCTAATAAATCCTCTCACTAACATGATCAACCAAAAGCTTCAGTTTTGACCTCATTTGTTAACATGTGTGTAACATGTGATCATTACATAAAGCTGCGTCACAAAGACCATCAGCTATGCCATCGCTGAAGTTTTTTTTCACCATCTTTGATACACATATGAATAAACTTCAGTGAAAACATGGAAGTAAACACAGACAACGAAGAAGGCTCTGACTGCTTTCACCGGTCTCTCCCTCGTCTTATTTACATGTACTGTCTGCTCACATCAGCACAGTTTCATCTGAGCTCTGTGTGCGCCCCAGGCCTGTGTGTGCCGACTCGTGATAAAATCCCTGACAGTGAGCGTTGGAGGGCCAACGGCTGATATCTAAGGACAAAAAGCCACTTCAGGCTGCATCAATGAGTGTGATCCCTGGGTAAGAATGTGCGATATGTCGTCAAATACATTCTCACTGGTAAGAATATGTCATCCCACGACAGAAACGATAAATTCCCATGTCGTAAAATAGCAAGGGCCGTGGGCCATTTGTCCCACAATTTAGCCAAGAATGATCCTAAAAACATTGTTCCAGGGGCTAAAATGTTTATGGTCAGATTTAACACTTGTATGGAAGGATAAAAGCTAAACACGTCACACGTCATGTGAAAGAAATGTTAGCATTAAGCTAACGTCACTATTCATCCGTCCCAACTTGTGGAATGCAATATTTTTAATTATATTTCATGAAGCTGGTCCCATTAGACTGACGTAACTATTGAGTAGGGATGTAACGATTCACTCAACTCCCGATACGATTCGATTCACGATACTGGGTTCACTATACGATTCTCTCACGATTTATTCTACAAAGTGGGACTGTAGACAAATGATGACTGAAAAATATTCCTTCATTTTTTTCGGGAAAAAACTAGAAAATACTGTACTATTTTCCTTTTATTTTTCATTGTCGAAAGAATCCCTTGATAAACTATTCAAAACAATACAATTTAACTAAAAATAAATCTTGAATGAAATAAATATAGGAATAATACAAATGAAGAAGAAACCTATTAATCTAAATTCTGGTTCTATAGTAAACAATGCAAAACTGCATAATAGTTCTTTTTTCTTTTTAAAAGTGCAACTGAAAATGTATTTTGTGCCTTGGCAATTCGACTTAAAAACAACAGTCATTTCACTGTATTTACGTCAGATATTTGTTTGGAACAGCAGAGGGCGCTGGTAACCCAGTGGTCGGTTGACATGCAGATATTCATGCAGTGAAGAAGAGATGCTACGCGCTAGGAGACAGAGCTAATAGAAAAATGACTTTTACAGATATTCACGTAATATTACAGATATTCTTTTGGTGCTAAAGGGGTAAGGAATCATTTATGAACATGTTTAAGAGTAGAAGGCGTTATGATACGTGATATGAACCGTGATACCTATGAATTGATTTTTAACTGCCTTACAATTAATCGTTACATCCCTACTATTGAGATTATTAGACCTAAATATCCCGAATGATTAAATCATCAGCTTGATCTGGTTTGATTACAGGAAATCAGAGACATTTATCAACCACAACTTTATGTAACTCATTATCAGATATAAAATAAACAAGATTCAGCAGCAGTAAAAACACTAATGGAGTTAATTTTGCTTCTGATGTGCTTTTTTTTAAGGAAATAATTTCATTTTAACTGAGGAAATAAATGAATTACATACATTAACACTAGGGCCGGGATAACGCGTCGACGTAATCAATGACGTCGACGCAAAATATGCCCGCCGATGCGTCGTCCGACCAAAACAGAGATGGCGGTGCCGGAGAATAACTAATGCGAGTGGCTCCTCCGAATCTCAAAAGTGCAAGGCAGTGAAGGCGCACTCGTTCATTGAAGGTAGCTGTTCCCCGTAACCCTCGTTCTTTATCCCGGGTATGACTGAACGGCAGCGCGTCGACGAGACAAGGAAGAAATGCCCGCCGTGACATCAGCGGTAGCAGCAGCAACAGCAGCCGCACGCACGCACGGAATAAACATATATGTTTAGGAATTCACGTTTTTTTTAATTTCAGATATGTAAATCAACACTTTTAGTCAATTAATGGGGAGACAATCGAACTGGAAAAATTAATCGTTAGATTAATCGATGCATCGAAAAAATAATCGCAAGATTATTTGCTTAAAAAATAATTGTTTATCCCAGCCCTAAATAACACTAATAAAGTGACCCACATGCACTAATATAATCCATAAAATATCAGCCCATGAGCTGTTTGAGTCAGCTATTATACCTTTTTTTAATGTGTCTAGTGTTGATGTATTCAAATGAATTTGTGTGTAAGGAACCTGTTTATACTTTAAGTTGGGAATTGTTTTATTTATTTATTGTTTTTATTTATCGTCATTTTTTTTGTTACCGTGATAAATACCATAAATTGTCGGGATAATTTATTTTTTAGTGTATATCGCCCATCCCTTTACCTTGCTGTGCGCTGAGTCCTGGGAGCTGCTGAACACACTGTAAGCCTCTAAGGACGGCTGCGTCAGAGCCAGGAGCTGCTCCAGCTCCAGAGCCGAGCCGGGGGCCTGAGAGCTCTGAGGAACTGGGAGCTGGAAGGAGGGCGAGTCCGCTACAGCCTGGTAGTGACGCTGATCCTCCAGGGCCACGTAGTGTCTGTTGGTGCTCAGGGGGCTCTGGGTGATGTTGGTGCTCACTTGGTTCTGCTGCACAGGCCAGTGCGAGTTCATGTGTGTGTGTTTCCCATTCACATGTGTGTGTTTGACAGCAGAGGAGTCTGTGTGGTTGTGTGCGGTGAGCAGCCAGTGGTTGTTGCTCGTGAGCGGGGCCCCCGCGTGCTGCTGCATCTGCTGGGACAGCTGTACTATGGGGGCTCGTCCGGGATCAGGAGGAATGAAACCCCCCGTGTTGCCACCCGCGTCGCTCTGCAGGGAGTCGTGAATGTAGGAGAGGATCTCGTTGTTGGTGAGGATGTCGCTGAGTGAGGGCGTGCGGTCGGGGTCCAGCTCCACCTGAATCATCCGCTCGTCCAACAGCAGCAGCTCCAGGTCCTCCGCGTTGAGGCCCAGGTTCTCCAGGGCGCTGAACAGCTCGCTGTTGGAGCACGTGTCCTCTGCGTCCAGTGTCAGAGAGTCCAGCGTGGACAGCAGCGGGTCGCAGCCTGACACGGTCTCCGCCCCAGGCCGGCCTTCGGCCACCCACGCTCCGCTGAGTCCTTCCTGGGACGGCCGAGGCTCCGCATCTGGCTGGCAGATGTACACGGACCCATCCTGGCTCATTAGCGCCCCCAGCAGGGACTTTGGGTCCAGCTCGTCTGAGGAGCTGCTGTCCACTCGCCCCTTCTTGGATCTGCTGCCTTTAGCTTTCCCGCGCGCTGAGTCGGGGAAGCCGTGCAGTGGGTGACCCGTCTGGTAGAGCAGAGCCTCTCCTGTGGCGAACGTGAAAGGAAGGTGCATGGAACGCTTCCTCAGGTGCTCCGCCCCTTCCTCCTCCCTGCCGACGCACACACACACACACCAAGGTCAATTATAATTGTTATAGCGTAACTGACAACTAATTACAATTATGGCGTAATTGTACTTGTCAATTGAAAATTGTCAAGTACATTGTTCTCGTTGGAGTTCTCTATTATTTTTCTTCCCCAACTCCTTTGTCGTGGAACTCCTCTTGGGCTATTAATGCAGCACTAATGACACATATGTCATCTCATAGGGGCAATGTCAAGGATGTAAAGTTGACCTTTTCAGGAGTCAAAATGTCAAGTTCAAGGTCAAGGTTGTGTCAAGAGTGGAAAAACCAAAATTTGCCATACTCTATGAATATTTATCAAACATGTTTGATGCTTACATTTATGAAAAGCTCATGTGGAGTGTTTCATTTCATTGGACCAAAGCTGTACGCCCTACCAGTAAAAAGGTAGGGGTCAAAGTTCATGACATCACAAAAAAAAAATAAAAATATTTTTCCCTATAACAAATTGAGGTACAGCGCTCAGACGGGTACCATTGAACAACATTTCCTTTCAATGTGTGACCTTGACCTTTGCTCAAGGTCATTCTTATGTTTTTTCTGCATTATATAACTTGTCAACTTGTCGTAAAAAAATATTAAAAGCTATATTTTCATTGATTAGGAAGCCTTACAAGGTAACCAATAGATAAGAAATTAGATGATAGATATTAGTTTTTAGTGCATTTTACAGCTGATTTAGGACCTGTTAGGATAAGAGATGCTTACAGAAAGCTAACACAAAATAAGGTTAACTTTTATTATTATTCCAGGCTCAGTAATTGTGATTACTTGTAATTGAACTTTAGTAATTGAGAACATAATTGTAGGATACAAAAATAATTGAAATGTAATGGTAAAAATGCTGGTCACTGTAATCACAACTGAACATGGGCAATTGAAAATGTAATTGTAGCTGGAAAAATGTAATTGACCCCAACCCTGACACACAAACACACACACACCCTCTCAGCACCAAAGACGAGATATTACAGAAAACGCAGAGAGTTGATCTGTGTAAAGCACGTACGCCAAAGGCCTCTGGGTGGCAATGATGTAATCTGGTCGTCCGTTCTTGTAGACGAGTCTGGCGTTGGCCTGAACCCACTTCCAGCGATTCTCCTTAGTGAGCAGCCTGAAGACGGTGAGGCCGCTCTCGCCCGTCTTCATCACTGAAATCAAAGCAGAGGACACAGGAAGTCAATAGCTGGGTTTCCATTACAGATTTTCACAAAATAAAAGCGATATTTCTAAATGTCGACAAAGTATAATTGCGCTTTGAACGTGTTACCATTGAACGTTGTTTTGGGAAGGCGCCTCGTAACTCTCGTAAAATCTCATCCCGCGAGACTTTGCTGCAGAAAGATGGACGCTCCAAACCTCCTTATAACTACGGGTGTGGGGAAAAATTGATTTCACGATACAGTATATCGCAATTTTTTGGGTGCTGATTTTAAATCAATATTTAAAATTTTTTTTTATTTAAACATAAAAACCTTGAAAATTGTGCCACTTCCGCACCTCCACTCAAGTAGATGGCGCCGTAGATATAATAATAATAATAATAATAATAATAATAATAATAATAATAATAATAATAATAAATAGGATGTCTTGAAGCAATTTGTCCTCTCAATGACCAATATCTTCTGATGAACATGTACAGCAACTTGATTTTCAATCTCTACGTTTAATTTTGATATTAACTGGGTATAACATCGCAAGATATTATCACAATATCATATCGTGATATTGTGATAATATCGTATCGTGATACGTATCGTATTGCAACATCCTTGCCAATACTCACCCCTACTTATAACACTCTAGTCCTTTATTGTTTCACGTCTAATGTGGCCGTAATAATTAAGTATAATGCTACGATATGTCCTTTTCTGAGGTGTGGATATTCTTTAAATTGAATTGACCTATTGATCATCACTAATAATATTTTATAGGTATAACCTCAGTTTAGATTAGAGCACTGTATTAAAAGCTTCTATTGACTTATTTACGGTAACTGAGCGTATGTGTTGGCCCTAATCATGCAGTGACATCAGTATAGATGTACAGTACACACATCCCTCCACAGAAGCTCGTCGTGCTTTTTCTGCCTGAACAATGTTTTCCAGTCCTTGCTGCATATTTTAGCAGCTAAAGCCACGAAATGCTGACCTCGATCTACAATATTTATGCCCGTGGACAAACACTTAGCTTCTATATCCAGCAGCAGCTCCGAGGCTGCGTCACAGTGTGCTGAACACTCCCACTGTGGAGGGAAATTAGAATAATGACCAATCTGTGCATCCACATCTATTTTTTTTTTTGTCCTATTTTTCTTTAGTTTTTTTGTGCATTATTATTATTTTTATATTTCATATTTTTGTACGAGATTTTAATGTATATTATTGGTATCTTTATTTTTGTGTATTCTTGTAGTTGTCTTGTTTGTTTTTGGTGGCATTTTTGTGCAATTTTTGTTGTCGTTTTGGATATTTGTTTTTAGTTTTGCGTATTATATTTTAACGCATATCAACAGTATTTTTGTGTATTCTTGTAGTTGTCTTGTGTGTTTAGTTGAGTTGTTTTGTGTATTTTTCTTTTCTTTTTGTGCAATGTATTTTAATATTTGATATTTTTTGCATTAAGCTGTTGTTGTCGTTTTGGATATTTGTCTTTTGGTTTTGTGTATTATATTTTCCTACTTTATTTTTTGTATATTATATCATATTTTAATGTAATATAATGAATGAATGTAATGTAATGTATAATGTATATTTCTGTATTTTTGTTAGAATTTTGTATATTTTTCTTTTATTTCTGTGCATTACATTTAATGTATATATAATGTATTTTTTGAGTATTCTATTTGTTTTAGACATTTTTGGAGTAGTTTTGTATATTTTTCTTTTCTTTTTGTGCATTTTATCTTAATATTTTATATTTTTGTGCATTATATTTTAGTGTGTACCTTTTGAACAATATTAAACCTCCACCAAGTGCTAAATATCCTCTTTGCCAGATATTGATCATTGATACAGATCATTCACACTTTAAAGGCTTGTATAAAAATGTTTTACACATGGCTGTGCTGTTGTGTAATGAAAACAGGGTAGGCTAATGCTACTGCTAGATTAATGCTAACGCTATGCTAATGCAATTGATTGGTGAATGCTAATGCTATTGCTAGGCAAATGCTAATGCTTTGTTGGTGCTATTGCTAGACTAATGCTAATTCTACTGATAGGTGAATGCTAATGCTAGGCTAATGTTATTGATAGATGAATGCTAATGCTAGGCTAATGCTATTGCTAGACCAATGTTAATGCTAGGCTAATGCTATTGATGGTGAATGCTAATGCTAGGCTTATCCTACTGCTAGGCTAACACTGTTGATAGGTGAATGTTAAGGCTAGGCTAATGCTATTGCTAGATGAATGCTAAAGCTAGACTAATGCTTGTGCTATTGATAGGTGAATGTTAATATTAGGCTAATGCTATTGGTAGATGAATGCCAATGGTAGGCTAATACTATTTCTAGGTGAATGCTAATGCTTTGTTTGTGCTAATGCTAGATTAATGCTAAAGCTAGGTAATGTTAGTTAATGCTAATGCTAGTTAATGCTTATGCTAGTTAATGTTAATGCCAGCTAATGCTGATGATAATGTCAATGCTAGTTAATGCTAATGCTAACTTATACTCGTGACAGCAAGTTTTTAATGGTAGCTAATGCTAATAGTAAGCTAATGCATTGTGAACCAGCACCTGTATCCTCACTTGCATTTTCTTCAGGAAATGCAAATACTCTATATATAATTGTAATAATGATATATAATTATAAACTAGATATTTCATTTTTTATTTTAATTATTGCAGACTCAACACTTTGATGCTGAAAGGAATAAATACACTTCAAAATAAAAGCATGACATTTTTTTCACTGAGCCCCAGTTGTAAATATCTGGACTAAAAGATGAAACATGGAGGTGAAGCAGTGTATTACTGTTCCTATTCACGCCAATACAACATGGAGAAAAACCCTCCAAAATAAAAGCTCAGGACACCAATCCTCTCCATAGGTGACGAATGAGTGTGTTATCTTCAGTTTGTGTGTGCACACAACATGTATATAGCATACACACGTGCAGTATATATGCAGCGAAGCATGAATACCTTGCATGCAGTGCACATGTGTGTGTGTGTGTGTGTGTGTAGATGTGAGCATGCAGCTCCATGGTAACCACTAACCGGGTCATCTGGTACACAGGCTAAGTAGGACACACACTCATGCTTCGAGATCCATCAGCCATTACGGTGGCACACACACGTACACACAAACACAGACACACACACACACACACACACATACACAAACACACACATGCACACGTACACAGGGTCATTGGACAGACTTTGGCTGCTGTCCTGACCACGGTGACCCTCCAGTGTGTGTGTGTGTGTGTGTGTGTGTTGCTGCTCGTACTCACTGCGGACGTGGTTCTCAGCACAGTACAGCATGTCAGCAGCGTGGATGAACTGATAGCCTGAACCCCGGACCCTCAGCTCAGCCTCTGTGTATCCCAGGACGATCTTACCCCTGAAAACAACACAGCAGCAGTTAGGCCTGGGCGGTAAAACCATAAAGATATATATCACAATAGAAATGTAATCAAGATCGATAGAAACTATGAGCGATTGAATGTTCGGTAATTTCACTGAACTCTGTTAACAGGGAAACAAAACCTGTGTGTCGGTGTTTTAGCTTAGCTTAGATAGCTTTTGTTGAGTTTCCAAATGGCCCGTGGCACTCGCTAAATTCCGACAAGGGAATTTATCGTTTCTATCGTGGGATGACAATGTTTTTGAAAATATATCGTAAACAATAACATATCGCACATACTTACGAGGGCTGAACGATTTTGGCAAATAATCTAATTGCGTTTTTTCTCAATATTGCAATTAAATATGCGATTATTCTTGTCATGTATTTTTCAATGAACACAAGCAATAAATCAATCTGTTTCATAGTAGACAATTTCTGATTCATGTAAACTATAGACAAATATAAAATATAATATTTAAAGCACAGATTACAGCAATAAAGCAAACAAACCTGCGGTTTTACCTCTTCAACATATCTAACAAACTTTGAAACATGTGAACATGTGGACTGCACTTCTTAAACACTCTCTGAACTTAACAGGACAGTACAAGACAGGACAAGGAAAAAAATAAAAATTAAAATAAAAATAAAAAATTGCTTGATTGATTTATGGTCAGATTTAACACTTGTTCACAGACAACACTGGTCTCATGTAAAAGTCATGTAAATATTGTGATTATTACTACTAAATATCCTGTTAGTAATTAATGATTAAATCATCAAGTCTGAACTGGTTTAATTAGAGAAAATTAGATATTTATCAACTATAACTTTATGTGACGTATTATCACATATAAAATAAACAAGATTTAGCAGTAATGATTTATATTAAACAGTAAAAACACTATTAGAGTTATTTTTTAATTCATATTTTTCTTAATACACACCCTGCTGTTTGTTTCATGTCAGGTCTGCACCGATTTATTATTTGCAAACTTGCGCTGCACATTTTCTTTGATTAAGCATCTATTTAATGTCTATATATGTACATTTAACAGTTTATTATGATATTATAATAAGCTTTTTTTTTTTTTTCCATAGTTTTGTTGAGCTCTTTTTAAATAAAAGTATTTAAATTTGGCCTTTTTTCTTCTGGACCTTATTTTGAAAAGGTAAAATGAAAAAAATTTAAAAAAAAGAATAAATAATTATTGATATGAAACACTTATATCATGATACACTTTTCAGGCATGTCGCCCAGCCCTAGCAGCACTGACATGGGGCCCGAGGCGCTTTGCATTATGGGTAGCTCCTTAAGCAGAGTGAGAGGACCTACTTTGCGTCACAGGCCATGGGGGTAAAGTCCAGCTTGTGTTTGGTCCTGAAGATCATGTTCCTGGTCCTGATTTCCAGGATGGCGGGAGGTTGGAGGGGTGTGGCTACGGCGAAGAGTGCCAGCTGAGGCGGGCGGCGGCCCACGGCGTCTCCGTTCTGACGCTGCTGACCGTGGAGGAACTTGAGGCGGCCCTGGATGGTCAGCGCCTACAAGGGATTCAGCATAGTCCTGGGTATTATACATCGAGTTTTATACTATCGCGATATATAGAATATATATATTTTTTCTGTTATTTTGTGTGTTTTTGGAGTCATTTTGTGTGTTTTTGATGTTGTTTTAAGTTTTTGGAGCCGATTTTGTGTATTTATGTTGTCTTTTGGGAATTTTAGAGTAATTTTTTGTATTTTCAGTATTAAGGGGGTTTTATTCTGTCATTTTGTGTGTGTTTTTGTTGAACTTTTAAGTTTTTGGAGTGGATTTTGTGTATTATGTCTACTTTTGGGGTTTTTGGAGTACTTTTTTGTATTTATCTTTTTGTTTTTTTCTGTTATTTTGTGTGTTTTTAGAGACATTTTGTGTGTTTTTGTTTTAAGTTTTTGAATTCAATTTTGAGTAATTATGTTTACTTTTGGGGTTTTTGGAGTCATTTTTTTGTATTTTTGTTGTTTTGGGCTTTTTTTCTGCCATTTTATGTGTTTTTGGAGTCATTTTGTGCATTTGCTTTTGGTGCCGCAGGAAATTAGAACGAGGGCCACCCTCGGGCCACCAGTTGCCCATGTCTGAGCTGGAACAAACTGTACTCCATCAGCGTGACAACATGACGGAGTGAACCTCAGACTTTGGGAAGCTGACTGCTGTCCCCACCTCCTGTCTTGTATAGACCCCGCCTCCTCTGTTAGCTCTGCCTAATTGACCTTGGTGGGTTTAAGAGGCTGCAGCCGTCATGTCAGGAATCTCGCCCCGAATAGCAGGAGGGATTACAAAAACAAAGCCATGGCCACCAGCAGACAGAAGCCCAAACTTGGCTTACTGCTCACGCAAACACGAGCTGCAGGTTCACAGCTGCAGGAGTGCCTCAGAGCAAGGCCACAAAGCACACACCTCATACACCCCAGGCACCAGAAAGTGGGACCTGAACTGAAAACAACCAAGATTGGGCTTTTATTTTGAAGGGGATCGATTCATGCTGACTATACATAAAGAATAAAAAGAAATATCATCATTACCTTAGGATATCAAAACGTGTCAAAAATTTACTACAGTAATGTTTGTACTTTCGTGATTTGTAACTTTTCTATATATTTTTTTATAATTTTTTTGTTAAAAAATTTCCCCATTTCAGCGTTTTAAGATTTAGCAGCTTCAGCTTTGAACTTCAGCTGTTCAGCCATTCTTCAACGGATTTCAATCATATTCAGCTGTCTGTTGTCTTTTAACTGTTTTTTAGCTGATCCAATTTTTACTTAAACAAAATGCTATTGCTAGGTTAATCATCAGCAAATGCTAGCTAATGATATTGCTAGGGTAATGCTAGCTAATGCTATTGCTAAGTTAATGCTAGGCAAATACTAGCTAATGCTATTGCTAGGCTAATGCTCGGCAAATAATAGCTAATGCTATTGTTAAGTTAATGCTAGGCAAATGCAAGCTAATGCTATTGCTAGGCTAATGCTAGGTTAATGCTAATGCTAGGTTAATTATAATGCTAGGTTAATGCTAAGCTAATGCTAATATTAAAGTTAGCTAATGCTAGTAATTGTAATGCTAGGCGGATGCAAGCAAATGTTAGTGCTAGGTTGATGTTAATGCTAGGCCAATGCTAGATAATGCTAATAATAGATTAATGCTCATGTTTGGCTAATGCTAGTAAATGGTAATGCTAGGTTAATGCTAATGCTAGTAAATGGCAATGCTAAGTTAATGCTAATGCTAGATAATGCTAATAATAGGTTAATGTTAATGCTAGCCAATGCTAATGTTAGGCTAATTCTAAATAATGCTAATAATAGGTTAATATTAATGCTCAGCTAATGCTAGCAAATGTTAGTGCTAATGCTAATAATAGATTAATGCTAATGCTAGGCTAATGCTAATGCAGTGTTCAATGACATGGGCCAGCACCTGCATCCTCACTAGCACAAATGCAAATAGTCGGGTTTACTTTATTATCATATAAATAAGAACCTTAGTTTTGGGTGCAGCTTGTCATCCAGGGTGGTTTTTGGGGGTGTCTGTTTCCCAGTATCCACCCCCAGCTTCAGAACAAGCCTGACTAAGCAACTTTGCTGCTGCCTTCCTGGGTTGTGGGAGGATTAAGGCCTTTTCCCCATGACCCCGAGGTTCTCCAAAGGCGGATTATAGAGTAAACGCAGGCTCCTGAGCGCAGACACGCCATTCTGCTGGAGACTCCATCATCCTGCAGATCAAAACTGGCCCTTCTTAGATTCTAATACGGCCTGCAGGACTTTTAATCTGTAATCTCACTCACTCAACACTCCGTAAATATTTGAAAAATGAAAATGGGCCTTTACCTGGAATATTGTTACAGCCGTTCTTTGAGCATTTTTTAGTTTTTGGCCAATCAGGTACAAAGAAACAATGTTCGGAAAAAAAGAAATGGTTGGATGTGTTATTTTTTAATTCCAAATTTCAGGGTTGGGGTCAATTACATTTTTCAATTACAATTACGTCTACAATTATCTACAGTATGTTCAATTGCAACTCAATTATGACTACAGTCACTGGTATTTTTTCCAACAACAATTAGGATTACAATTATAATGTTTCCCCTGAAAGTCAATTACAATTATATTCTCAATTACTAAAGATTAATTACAATTAATCACAATTACTGAGCCTGAAAAAAAAAAAACCATAAAGTTTATCCTTCCTGTTGTGCTAGCTTTCTGTTAGCATCATTGATATAACGGGTCAGTTTGACCCATGTTACACTATAAAATATTATCTTTCATCTAATTTGTTTATTAGGGATGGGCAACTGTTATCACAGCGGGGTCACATGATCAACATTCATGTCTGTATTTAAAATAACGATCAATCAATTAACACAGGAAACTAATTTTTATATTTTGCTCTTATGTTATATGTTTCTTTTATAGTTTTGTGTGTTTTTGTTGTGTTCTTTGAGTCATTCTGTCTGTATTATTGTAGTGTATTTTTCTCCTATGTCGTATGTATTGTTTTATGTAGGTTTGTCCTATATTTTTTGTTGTTTTGTCTTAATTTTGTGATTTTTTTTTTGTCATTTTGCGTGTTTTTTTGGGGGCAATGTAGGATAGAGACATTTTTTTTGTTAATATTTAATAAAAATCCACCTTTTTCACACTGATAATGTTTTATTCTGCACTCTGTGTGTGTGTGTGTGTGTGTGTGTGTGTGTGTGTGCATCTCCTATTCTGCGCTTGTTTTGGATTGAATGTGATGATCTGTTGCTGATCTGATCGTTTAAATGTGATTTGAGATGGAAAGTGAGGGAGTTGATGGTCTCACCAGGAAGCCAGAGGAGTTGTCCAACAAGCAGCGGAAGCGACAGATGAAACTCCTTTCCAGGAAGGACGAGTTCTCAGGAGGAAGCTGCTCTGGGTTGTAGCTCACCAGACAGGAAGAGGCCGTCACTAGGTCGCCGTCTGTGCACAGGGAACGCTCACGTTAGAGCAGTGCAACTAACGATTATTTTTATAATCAATTAATCAGTCAATAAATAAATAAATCGATTAATCAGATTTTTTTTAAAATGAAAACAGTTAATTAATAAAGCACATTTAAACCCTGCTTTAGCAGATTAAACTGAAATACTAGTGTCTGTCACGCACACACAAACACTTGTGGTGCGCGCAGACACAATAACACACAATCACTTGTGTGCGCGCACACAAAAACACACAATCACTCGTGCGCGCAGACTTTGTGCACACTTGTGGTGCGCACACACAGTAACACTCATGGTACGCGCACACAAACACTCGTGGTGCGCACACACCCAAACACACAATCACTCGTTGTGCGTGCATACAAACCATCTGCGCGCCCACACACAAAACACTCGTGGTGCGCGCACACACACACAAACTTGTGGAGCGCGCACACGATCACTCGTGGTGCGCGCATACACAAACACTCATGGTGTGCGCACACAAACCATCTGCGCGCCCACACACAAACACTCGTGGGGCACGCACACACAGGAACACTCGTGGTGCTCGCACACATACACAAACTCATGGTTCGCTCACACACAAACACTTGTACGCGCACACACAAACACTCGTGGTACGCACACAAACACTTGTGGTGCGCGCACACACACAAACACTGCGCGCACACACTAACACTCGTTCAAGCACACACAAAAACACACAATCACTCGTTGTACGTGCACACAAACACTCGTTCAAGCACACACAAAAACACACAATCACTCGTGGTGCGTACACACAAACACTTGTGCACGCACACACAAACACTCGCGGTGCGCACAAACACACAAACACCTGTGGTGCGCAAACACACAAACACTTGTGGTGCGTGCAAACACACAAACACTTGTGGTGCGCGCAAACACACAAACACTTGTGGTACATGCACACACAAGCACTCGCGGTGCGCGCAAACACGCTAACACTCGCGGAGCGCGCACACACAAACACTTGTGGCGCGTGCACACACAAACATGCGCACACACACAAACCATCTGCACGCCCCACAAACAAAAACTTGTGGTGCGCGTACACACACACACCAACACTCGTGGTGCATGCGCACACAAACACTCGTGGAGCGTGCACACACAAACACTTGTGGTGCGTGCACACACAAACACTTGTGGTGCGTGCACACACAAACATTCGCGGCACAAGCACACACAAACACTCGTGGTGCGCGCACACACAAACACTCGTGGAGCGCGCACACAAACAGGTTCTGCAGGTGAATCAAACGATTGTGCATCACGGTCAGTGACACTTACAGTAAATCACACGACGCAGCAAATCGATAATGAAATTCGTTGCCAACTACAGAACATAATGATGGAATTAACGAGTGATTACACACATTTTAAAGAATCAAGTTTTTTTAAATAAGTGGAAAGAAACAATATTTAGTGCAGTGGTTCCCAACCTTTTTTGGATGGTGACCCCATTTTTATGTCAAGAATTTCTGGCGATCCTTAAGACATTTTATTCTCTAATTTGTTTTTGATCATGTTTGAGCTCCGATATGTATATATACACTGATTAAGTGGCTCCTGGATAGATTTATTTCTATAGTTTGTATAATTTCCAGTCATCTCACGCCTGGGCTGGGAGTGGGACCAAGACTGACTCTTTATTTGTTAATTTTCCTCTACCTCTCGTTCTCAAGTACCTCCTGGTAGTGCCATCGCGTACCTCCATTTGAGAAACACTATGTTAGAGGACGCCCAGCCTGCATCTGCTTTCACTGTGGAAGCTGTCAGCAGGTGAACACCACTGACCCTGACCTAATTCCCACTGACAGATATGTGTGTGTACAGTGTGCACATCTCAGGGGGTTCCAGCAAAGGTCGCCTCCCCTCCCCACATTGACCTGCTGCTAGTTCATCTTTACGCTGCGCTGGGTTTAAAGCTACAGAGTTTCACATGGTCCACATCTGTCAGCATCCAATTGTGTCCCCTCACGTTTCTCCTCTATCTTCTGAAGCAAGAAACTACTCCCGCTGGTGTTACAGCCACAGTCTGACAAAGATCCCGATAATGAGAATGACAGATATGTTTTATAAATGCATAGCTGTCATCTAAAGTTCTAGATTAATGTAAACCAGGGTTGGGATCAATTATAATAGATAATTAATTACAATTATGGAGTAAATATAATTATAATTGTAATTTTAGCCCTAAACACATACATTTATAGAAACAGTCAAACAGTTGCTCCAAAGAGCTCACTTAGTGGCACATGAAAGCCTTTGTTCTCACTTGGTCTCTACAGCAGATACAAACCTGAAACTGTGAAAAAAATATACAAACGTAATGTGGTGTAATGATTTGATGAGCTTGTAAACCTAAAATATCCATTTCTGGCAGAAATGTGAAGACATCCTTGAAATCCCATCTTATTTAGAACAGTTTTAAACAAGTTATGGACATGCTACGCCCTGTACGTGCAGCAGAAAGCACTTAGGAGCCACCACAGTTAAGATCATTAGGGAAGGCAGAACTACACGTTCTAACTAAAATTTAAACTTCCTACGTTAAAAAGGGAAAAATTAATTTTTTTTTTTAATTTGGACCCAAAACAAATCCCCCAAAAATTGGAATAAACAAAGTTGGAAGCCAACAAAATACAGAAAATGACAGAAAACACAGAAAATGACAACAAAAAAAACACATAATTATGACAAAAACACACAAAATGCCAATACAAAGCATCAAAAATGCAGACAATGAGTCCAAAAACACAAATCGAGAACAAAAATGACAAGAAAAACACACAATAATGACTGGAAAAACACACAAAAATGACCACAAAACTGATCATATTGAAAGAGAAATAAAATACACATATTGGCCCGTTTGTACGTTCAGATCTGAGACAGCCTCACACGTCTAAACGTAAATAATTGTCTTGATGAGGCTGTGGATGAGTAACATTTCATTTAAACCATCATTTGCCGTTATTGAGGATTTAATTCAAACCTCAGCCTGTCGCACGTTTTCACGCAAGGTTGATAAATGAGGGCCAATGACTCGAAAAAACACACAAAATAACAAAGAACGCACACACAACAGCAACCAACCACCAAAACTCATTGTTGTTTCCTGTGTTAATGCTCATATCGGTTATTATAATAATTTTTACCCCAAAACACACAAGACGACTACAAGAATACAGAAAATGATGTAAAAATATACAAAATGACAACAAAAAAGCACAAAGTGACTCAAAAAATAGCCAAAACAATAACAAACGCACACAAAATGCCAGTAAAACAAACATATTTACCGCAAAAACACACATAAGGAGAAGAAAAATATGGTCATTTGTTTTAAATCATGTCACTCACCAGTATCAATCAATAATGTGTGCGTCTGTTCTTAAATGCTTACATGAATGTTGATCATGTGACCCTTGGATCAGAACCAACCACATTTGTGTGAGGAAAAGTTGCTGATCATGGGATGGGTGTCATTACTGAAACAGACCTGGGGGGTCGGTGGTGGCGCCGAGGCTGACGGGGGGGTCGAGGGCCCAGTGCAGGTTCCTCCTGAACTCCTGCTGGTCCTCAGTGTGGATCAGCTCAAACACACTCTGGTGCATCACATCGGTCTGTGGAGGAAACAGCAGTGGGATCAGCTCAACATGACTCCACCCCTTTACCCTTTGACCCTGCTCAGGTATTGGCCATAGAAGCTGAAATTAATCAGTCAGTGCATCATGGATAACCAGGTGCATATGAGGACGGGAGGAAAAACAGGGAGGGGGGGGGGCACTTCCTGTCTGCGGGAACCCCAAGGGGTGCCTTTGATTTTGTGTTCTTTGAAGTGGAGCCAAGAGAAATCAAGTGTCGCTGAGCGTTTAAGCTGAGCCAGAGCCGCGGTGACTGTGAGATGTGTCGTTCAGACTCAGCGTGACTTGGCTGCGAACCAGAGGAGGGTCAGCACGGGGTCGCCTCCACGATTCACACACGCACACACACAAGTGTGGCATGAAGGCTTTGCACAGAGCAACATGGGACAGAATATCAGACTTTCACTTTCACTCAACGCTCTCCCTCTTTAGCTCGGTCCATCTGACGCCTGCGGCTGAATGAAACACACACCAACATGTGTTTGAGTCTAATTCTAGGGTCAACATCCGTTTGTCGTCATTGTGTATGTTTCTGTCAATGTGTGGAATTTTTTGTCAGTTTGCCTATTTTTTTTTTTGCTCATTTTGTGCCTTTTTGGAGTCATTTTGTGTACTCTTTGAGTCATTTTGGGTATTCTTGGAGTCATTTTGTGTATTTCTGTTGTTACTTTGTATATAAATTTCTTGTTTTGTGTATTTAGGAGTCATTTTATGTCATTTTGATGTCACTTTGGGTTTTTTCATCTCATTTTGTGCATTTTTTTGTTGTCATTTAGCCTATTTTTGTTGCTTAATTTGGGTCTTTTTGGAGTCATTTTGTATATTTTTTTTGTTACTTTGTATATAAATTTCTTGTTTTGTGTATTTAGGAGTCGTTTTGTGTACTTTTGATGTCACTTTGAAGTTTTTTTCTCTCATTTTGTGCATTTTTTTTGTCATTTACCCTATTTTGGTTGCTTATTTTGTGTATTTTTGTTATTACTTTGTATATTTCTCTCTTCTTGTGTGTAATGTTTTTTTCTTCTTTTGTTATTGCCGTCCTTTTTAGTATTTTTCTGTCATTTTGTGTATTTCCTTTGAGGGCCACGGTGACAGTTGCCTACCTAACTTCTGATTGGCTTGTTAGACATGTCCCGCCCTTAAAGTTTGCTCACTGATTGGACATTTATGAGAGGTTAAAAAAACAAACATTTGATAGAATTGAGGGAAATGTTTTCTGATGTGAATTTAACCAGCGTTAGGTTAGCTCAGATGCTAACACTAAGCTATGCTATGCTTGTGTTTGTGTCGGTTGGACGGACTGGCTTTGGATAATTTGATAATCACATTTTATGAAATGGGATTAGAGCTCTGTTGTGAAGCCAATTGGATTAAAGTGCATCTATTTCAATCCTCTAAACACCTCTGTCCGCTTTCAGCTACACGTCCAACACTGTGGTTCGCTGAATAGCGCCCTACTAACTTTAATACACAGGTGAATACCTGATGGAAGCCCAGATAATCCTGGATGGTGTGTGAGCAGTAGAAGATGACTCCCTCCGCCGTCGCTACCAGGACGAAGCCGTTCAGTGCCTGCAGAGAGAAAAAAAAAAAAAAAAAAACACTCTTTAACCTTAACAACAGTCATCCACACAGGGAGAGGTGAGGGCAGGATGACTAACACCTCCTCAGGGCTCCTGGACCAGGTGATTGACAATGTTTCCCCAACATGGCTTCCTCGTGCACGACTGCACAGGGAACAGTTCTCCATCTTTACACACCAGGGTAGGGTGCATCAAACCCCACAATGGTTTAAAATCAATTCATTACGTTCCATTGACCAAAATAAAAAGCCCTGCAAAATATTTGGTATATCAATTTTGGTTGAAATGTTCACATATGCCCCATTATGAGTGATTTTTACCTTTAATATAGCATTTGGGTTATTTATTTGCTGGAATAAACGATATAAAAATGGATAACATATGTTTAGCTTTGGATAATGAAGCCTAATAAGGCACTATTGTAGGGCGATATATCGAATATACTCGATATATCGCAGCTTGTAGTCTGTGCGGTGTTGAAAATGACCATACCGTTAAACTCGCGGACTTTTTTTTTTTTTTTTTTTTTTTGAAATGTCATTGTAACCCACGTCATAAAGAAATGTATTATATTTATATTATTTAATTATATTATATTTAGCAGAAGTAAATTTATTATAACATCTACTCTTCAGTTATTTATATACAATATTATTTCACCGCACTAATATACTGCACTGACGTCACTCATCCAAACGCACACACGCCAGCCAATCACAGACCAGTATCCTAGTATAAACAGGAAGCATGAGATACGGGTGGAGAAGGCTTGAATACGGGAAACGATCAAGCAGCAGCTGAAAACGCAGCATATGAACGGTAGCACGCACACCCGGTGCTCAGCAGACAGCACTTTACTAACTGTGCAGACCAGCGGTTGTGCCTTGCACCTGACAAAAGGAGCGATCGGCAGCAGAACGGAGGACTTTGTATAGGCGACTCAGATTGCATCGGCCAGGTTTTTTAAACCCCCCATGGATCTAAAGATGGTGAACTACCCACGGAGATGACGTAGTGGACGGTGAACTGCAGGTCTACCAGAGCGGTAGGACCGCCGCACCGATCCTCTTACCAGGAACGCATGAACTTCAATCCTACCAGGGTGGTAGGATCAACTTTATTTAATTAGGTTCTCTTCCAGTGGACCAACCCAACGAACTTCAGTCCTACCAGGGTGGTAGGACTGACTTCATTTTTCGTTTGAGTGGAACTATTTTTTTTCCCAGGCTGTGACGCCTTATGAACTGAGCTAAATCCCAGCGGGTGAACTGGAGTCTGTTTTGAGACCACTTTTGTTTATTATTATTTTCTGTAATATAATAAATCCATGGTACTTATTTTCTATAAACAACAAATTGTCTGTCTATTCTCTGCACATCTTAGTAATCATTCCCAACTCACACTTGAACCTAGAAACTAATCTCAGAGAAAAAAATTATTAACCAACAGTAAATGTACAATTGGCTACATCATCTTAATGACAACATGCACAAAAGGGCACTATTTGTTTTAAAATATTGTAGTGGCATTATGTACAAAAAGTGCACTTTAATTTTGTGTTTTGAAATGCCATGTGAGTTGCATCCTGCACTAATGTCTTGTTTTGAAATGTCTCTGTGACAATTTTGCACAGAACGTGCACTTTCTGTTGACAATTTTATGTTTGAGCCACTCACTGTTTAATAAATACAGTTATGTCAACTTTGACTTAGTTGTGATATCCCCTTTTTTGCATGAAAGTTTAAAATTGGCATATATTAATGCAGTATGATCAAGAATGTTTTAATGTAGACATATAGAATCATCATACTGGTGTGATTTTGTGCATCAAAGTGTTAATTCAAGGGTAATGCAAAATATCGAGATATATATCGTGTATCGTGACATGGCCTAAAAATATCGCGGTATTTATAAAAGGCCATATCGCCCAGCCCTACACTATTGACATATTTACACAATTAGAATGATAAATTAATGATCGAGCATTAATAATGCATATTTTCTGTTATTATTGCTGCTTTCTCACTGGCTTGTTGAAACCCTTAAACAATGATGGAACTAGGTCCATCGAACCCCACATAATAAAAAAATATTTTTAATATCTTTCTGTACCCAATATAAATTTGTTCCAATACCAAAAAAATGAAAATATTAGCCAATTCTATCATTGAAGTAACTATCTAACACTACATTCATCGTGACCCTTCATCAATTCAATAAATACATTTTGGCTTTAAAGTAACACATTTTTTTTTTTAAACTTAAGATTTTATATATTTTCTTAATATATATTGTATATATATATATATATTTTTTTTTTTTTAACCGTTATTATTTATGCTACTCACAATATGCTCAGTACTGTTGTTGTGTAAGTGTCGTTCCCAGTTTAACCAGCTGACATGTGGAATAGTTCAAACTACGGTGTGTATAGTTTGTGTGACCTGCAGCAGCAGCTCTCCCTCAGACATGGGGCTCAGCGCTCGCGCCGCTGTCGGACGCTCGCTCATCTTCTCCACGCCATTGGACGGCTTGTTGCTCAGCGTCACTGCAGAGAGGAACACACACACACCACACAGATTCATGTTCACGACTGGAATGAAGGAATCGCCTAATAACAAAGCCCCGCCCCTTTACCCTTTGACCCACATGTAGATATGCAAAGATCTATAAAAGTCTATAAAAACACATGAAAATCTAAAAACAACGGGAAAATCAAGGAACAAAAATGATAACAGAAAACACACAATAATCTACCATTTTTTTCAACATCTACTGTATCTAAAAAGCAAGGCACGTCTGTGTGTGTGTGTGTGTGCGCGCGTGTGTGTGTGTGTGACAACACCAAACAACAAAAATATAAAAATGACTCAAAATACACAAAACGAAATATTCATACAAAAAAATGACAACAGAATCACATGACAATGGCAACGAAAAACTATAATTATACAAGAACACAACAGAAAGATACAAAAATACACATATTTACTCCA
This sequence comes from Gouania willdenowi, assembly GCF_900634775.1. NCBI lineage: Eukaryota > Metazoa > Chordata > Actinopteri > Blenniiformes > Gobiesocidae > Gouania > Gouania willdenowi. The sequence goes on from NC_041045.1 coordinate 12,967,705, forward strand.
AAAAACAAACATTACAGAAAAATACACCAAACAAAAAATTTAAAGTGAGTAAAAAAAACAAAAAACACACATTTATCATGTGCATGTCTCATAGAATTAAACCATTACTCCAAGAAAACATACATTACAGAAAAATACACCAAACAACAACAAACATGTAAATGACTCAAAATACACAAAACTAAATATTTATACAAAAATACACAAAATAACAAGAGAAATGCACAAAACTGCATTAAAAAAGATACAAAAATACACAAAATGATTCCAGAATCACACTGCAATGTCAACAAAAAACAATAATTATACAAAAAATGCACAAAAACACAACAGAAAGATACAAAAATACGCAATTATACCCCTTATGCTCCCACATGAATGCATACTTCCGACGGGCACTGTACTAGTCTAATATACTCACTTTTTGTTCATTTTTTTTCCTTCTGCCTTCAACAAATTACTGTCTCGTTTCATTCAATTAACTAATTTTTGGGCATTTTTGTAAAATTAATGGCACATTTATTGAATTATTTGAATAAATGGTTTCAACAGCGTGCTGTAAATACTTTCAGAGGACATCCTGTGACACACATAGACCACAAAGCATAATACTGTTGTGTTGCATAAGTACGCCCTAATCTGCTTTGAGTACTTGGCAGATGGCTCCGCATGGGCAGATGTGGCACACACACACACACACACACCAGGATGACACCAGTCCAACCAGTCGGAGACCTCAGGCTCCCATTTCAAAGCAGGAAAAACATGGTATCAGGCATGAGCATCTAATCACGTAAATGTTTTGTTTTATCCTCCATTTTTATTATTTTGGCTGTCAAAAGCAACATCTTTTATTACAGCAGGGCCACAAACATGTGACTGTTTCTGATCTGATGGTCACATGATCAATATTCACGTCAGCATTTAGAATAATGACCAATCTGAGCATTAACACAGGAACCAACACTTTGTGTTTGTTGCAGTTTTGTATATTTTCTGCCATTCTGTGTATTTTTAAGAGTGTTATTGATCATTTTTGTATTCATTTTGTGTATTTTTCGGCCATTCTGTGTATTTCCATTGTTGTTTAGATTGTTATTGGTCATTTTTGTTGTCATTTTGTGCATTTTTCTGCCATTCGGCGTATTTTTGTTGGTGTTTAGATTGGTCATTTTTGTGTATTTCTGTGTTCATTTTGTGTATTTTTGTTGCCATTTTGTGAACTTTTCTGCCTTTCTGTGTATTTTTGTTGGTGTTTAGAGTCTTACTGGTCATTTTTGTGTATTTCTGTGTTCATTTTGTGTATTTTTGTTGCCATTTTGTGTATTTTTGTTGCCATTTTGTGAACTTTTCTGCCTTTCTGTGTATTTTTGTTGGTGTTTAGATTGGTGATTTTTGTGTATTTCTGTGTTCATTTTGTGTATTTTTCTGCCATTCTCGTATTTACGTTGGTGTTTAGATTGGTCATTTTTGTGTATTTCTGTGTTCATTTTGTGTATTTTTGTTGCCATTTTGTGAACTTTTCTGCCTTTCTGTGTATTTTTGTTGGTGTTTAGAGTGTTATTGGTCATTTTTGTGTATTTCTGTTGTCATTTTGTGTATTTTTCTGCCATTCTGCGTATTTTTGTTGGTGTTGAGAGTCTTATTGGTCATTTTTGTGTATTTCTGTTGTCATTTTGTGTATTTTTCTGCCATTCTGCGTATTTTTGTTGGTGTTGAGAGTCTTATTGGTCATTTTTGTGTATTTCTGTTGTCATTTTGTGTATTTTTCTGCCATTCTGCGTATTTTTGTTGGTGTTGAGAGTCTTATTGGTCATTTTTGTGTATTTCTGTTGTCATTTTGTGCATTTTTCTGCCATTTGGCGTATTTTTGTTGGTGTTTAGATTGGTCATTTTTGTGTATTTCTTTGTTCATTTTGTGTATTTTTGTTGCCATTTTGTGAACTTTTCTGCCTTTCTGTGTATTTTTGTTGGTGTTTAGAGTCTAATTGGTCATTTTTGAGTATTTCTGTTGTCATTTTGTGCATTTTTCTGCCATTTGGCGTATTTTTGTTGGCGATTAGTGTGTTGTGAGATATTTCTGTTGTTACATATACTGTATCCTTCTGTTGATTTTGTGTATTTTTTGTGTAATTCTGTTCTGTATATTTTTGTTGATGTTTTGTATATTTTTCTGTTTAGCATTGTTGTCATATTGCATGTTCTTGGTGTAGTTTTGTGTGTTTGTTTGCGGGATTACACAACATTAGACCGAGGGCCACCTCTGCTCTGTACACATTTATCCTGATGAGAGGCTGTGACTGTGTCAGTGGATTAGTCTTTGCTCTCTCCCTCTCAAAGACCTAGATTACTGTGAGTTGTCTCGGAGGTGGGGGGGGTGGGGGGTCACGTTGTGGCCACGGGCGAGGGGAGGTGACCTACAATAGTTGGAGCTGTATATAAGAGGGTTGCCCAGGGGTCAGGGGCTGCTAAGTGTGTGTTGGACACTTCCAGGCTGCTCTTACAGAAACTCATAAAAAGTGTGTGTGAATTAAACATGGGGTCACTGAGGGTTCGAGCAGCACTTTAAACAGTCATCCAATCAGACGGCCCCGCCTTGGACGCCCAGCTCACCCTTTGTACCTGACACACACACACACACACACACACAGGCTGCTCTGTGCATTAAACCCCACCACTGTATATATGTGTGTATTATCAGACTTTGGAGCTAATATCCGGACTGATGTTATCTGTGCTCTATGTTCTCCTCACCAACTCCGCCCAGTCTCCATCACGGAGTCCACTCCTGCTAAAGACGTCTATGACTGGGACAATCTCACACATTTCCACCATATTTTTCACAGTTAAACTGTTGGTCTAAGATGAAGCTTTAGCAAGTGCATTTTTTTGCTGTGAATCAATCGATGAATGAATGTCAAAAGTTAACCCCATGAACCAAATCAAGCTTGTAACCTCTTAAGCTCCAGCCACTTTTCACCATAACTCACATACCCATAACAAAACATGTTTTTCTAAGCTTCAACATGACCTACATGGTACTGAGTGACATAAAATCATCATATAAATACAAAAATCTCTAGTCCGCCCAAAAAAAAAACAGAGATTTACATCAAATATAAAGCCAATTCTCATTATCGAAGGCTATAAAAGCAGAAATAATTCAACCAATGTATGGACATCAACTGCAGCAAGTTTGGTGATTAACAATAGGCCAAAGATACAGACGTTTTTGTTCAAAAAAGTTCAGGAAGCCCACTTTGCCACAACTGTGCCAAAGTTTTCCACAACCTTGGGAACAAGTGTGTAACTGTAATATGTCAGTCATATTGACTCCAATCATTGTTAGTCTTATGTTTGACCACTAGGTGTTGCAATTTGGCTTGAAATAAACGCATCCATTTTTATTCAGGTTTCTGCTGTGCCATGCGTAATGCTATTTTTGGTTCCACTCTTTGGTGCCGTTACGCATGTGCGTTATTGAGCAATGCTTTGACCAATTAGAATGTTTGACACGGCGTTGCAAAGCTAAGCGCCTGTAGAAATTGGTGATATCAAACACTATGGGACTGGGCTTTAGCCCTGGCCAATCAGAGCTGGATAAAAGAGCTGGTACCACTGCCTTAATGGATGGTTTGGTTGTAGTTTATGCATTCAGCCATCAGTGGTATTGCTAATAAATTGCCATCTTCCGATGTTACGTAGCCTTAGTCATCATGTTATGTTGGTACTGTTCGGTAATGTCCGACTCCTCAGGTTTGATTGAAATCCCCATCATGTTTGAAGGTGTGACTGTGTTTGGTTTGAACCAGGACGGAGGGCTTCCCTGAATATGTAAAACCCTGGATTTTCTGAAGGCTGACTGTTGTTTTTGGAATGAAGTGGAACCTGCTGCTATAAGCACCTCTGCACACACATTAACCCACAAATCCATGTGCTCTGCCTGTACGCCTGCTAACTCCTCCCTAAACACAGACGCAGAGGTCATGACCTTGCCACACCCTCCCTCTAGCGCGGTCACGGTGCTGCAATTTCCTACACACTGACCTTCTCTCGGTGTCTCTGGGTGTTTTCTGCTCCTTTTCAAAGTGTGAAAAGCTATTTGTGTTGGTAAGCCAGCAGGGATGGAAAAGAGCATGCAGTGTTTTTAAAGCTGAGGCTCATTCAGTGCCACTACGTGCTAAAGCTAACCCAAACATGCGGGACTGGCTGCTACGTGCTAAGCTTACCCCAACATGTAAGACTGGTTGCTATATGCTAAGCTAACCCAAAACATGTGGGACTGAATACCACATGCTAAGCTAACCCAAAACATGTGAGACTGGTCACTACATGCTAAGCTAACCCAAAACATGTGAGACTGGTTACTACATGCTAAGCTAACGCAAATGTGGGATTGGTTGCTATGTGCTAAGCTAACCCAAAACATGTGGGACTGGTTGCTACGTGCTAAGCTAACCCCAACATGTAAGACTGGTTGCTACATGCTAAGCTATCCCAAAAATATGTGGGACTAAACACCACATGCTAAGCTAACACAAAACATGTGGGCCTGGTTGCTATATGCTATGCTAACCCAAACATTTGGGAGTGGTTGCTACATGTTAAGTTAATGCAAACATGTGGGACTGGTTGCTACAAGCTGAGCTAACTCAAACATGTAGGACTGGTTGCTACATGCTAAGCTAACCCAAAACATGCGGAACTGGTCGCCACACGCTAAGCTAACCCAAAACATGCATGACTGGTTGCTCCGTGCTAAGCTAACCCCAACATGTAAGACTGGTTGCTATATGCTAAGCTATCCCAAAAATATGTGGGACTAAACACCACATGCTAAGCTAACACAAAACATGTGGGCCTGGTTGCTATATGCTATGCTAACCCAAACATTTGGGAGTGGTTGCTACATGTTAAGTTAACGCAAACATGTGGGACTGGTTGCTACAAGCTGAGCTAACTTAAACATGTAGGACTGGTTGCTATATGCTAAGCTGACCCAAAACATGCGGAACTGGTCGCCACACGCTAAGCTAACCCAAAACATGCATGACTGGTTGCTCCGTGCTAAGCTAACCCAAACATGTGAGACTGGTCGCTACGTGCTAAGCAAACCCAAACATGTGGGACTGGTTGCTACATGCTAAGCAAACCCAAACAAGTGGGACTGGTCGCTTCGTGCTAAGCTAACCCAAACATGTGAGACTGGTCGCTACGTGCTAAGCAAACCCAAACATGTGGGACTGGTTGCTACATGCTAAGCAAACCCAAACAAGTGAGACTGGTTGCTACGTGCTAAGCTAACCCAAACATGTTGGACAGGTTGCTATGTGCTAAGCTAACACCAACATATAAGACCTGTTGCTACATGCTAAGCTAACTCAAAACATGTGAGACTGGCCACTACATGCTAAGCTAACACAAACATGGGACTGGTTGCTACGTGCTAGGCTAACCCAAAACATGTGGGACTGAACGCCATATGGTAACCCAAAACATGTGGGACTGGCTGCTACATGCTAAGCTAACCCAAACATGTTGGACTGGTTCCTACGTGCTAAGCTAACCTAAACATCTGGGTCTGATCGCAAGACGCTAAGCTAACCCAAACACACAAAATGTTCTTTACCTCCGCCAAGGATGTAATATTTTTGTTGGTGTTTATTTATTTGTTTGTTTGTCTGTCAGCAAGATTATGTCAAAAAACATTTTCTTTGTTCTTTTAAAGTCAACACTGGGGAGAAATTATGGTCTACCTGAGAAGAAGCTTTTGGTTCGCAGGTAGCTGACGCTCAGCCTCAGGATGGACAGTTTGTCCAGGCTGGAGATCACATCCTCAGGGAAAGGCAGGAGACTGGCCAGACGGTCCAGCTCAGAGTTCAGGCGGTCGCGGTGACGTTTGGACGGGTTGGACTTGGCACCTTCAGCAGGGGTCGCTTTGACTCTGAAGTCAAACAATAGATATTTTACCTCCAGATGTTTGGGTTTGGGAATTAATGCAGATTTTTTGGATTTTTTTTTTTTTTTTGTTTTTTTTATCTTCTGACCAAAAGTTGGGTTTAGTCAACATTTAGTCATCAAAATTCTTCCTATGTTTGAATATGATGTTTTCCCCTCATGGTTCAGGACCTAAAAGTGGGTTGTACACTTATTGTCAGTTAGGTCGTAAGCTTTGGCCACAATCAAACAATGTTAATTTAATTTTTTTCCTGTTGATTATCAAAACAAATAGATGTTTCTTAAACGTGTGGCTTGTGTTCAGGTATTGATTAATGTTAAATTCCTGGTCCTTTTATTTTGAAAATCTTTCCATATAACAATAACAACTTTAATACTTTCTATAAGTACATGTTTTAATGAAATAACAATTACTAAACCATTTACATGTTATTAAGAGTGAGGATAGAAGCGTAATGACAGAATTCAATGACAGAATTGAATTACGGTATTTAACGCCTTCACATGGATTAACAGATTAATGGAAATAGAAACCATAAATCCAAAATATTACATAAATATATTTACCGTCATAAGCAGTCATTCTTACTGTTTTTTTTTTTTTTTTTAATCTTTATCAGTTTATTTGGATTTCCTTACTTAAATTATTACAATGGTCATTATTTTGTGGCCATCCATTACCATTACTAATATTGTTATTTATTATTGCTGGAATTATTATTTTTATCACTACTGTTGTGATTATTATCTAGTGTTTTACTTTTGTGTATATTTATGGAATAAACAGATTGAAAAAAAATAAATAAATAAAAGTGGGAAAAGTACATTTACAAATGTGTTTTCTTACCCCTTCTGCACCGGTTTTCTCCGTTTGCGTCCCGCGTACATGTTTAATTCCGTTACAGTCAGGCTGTCAGCAGCAGTTGCTCCATTCACCAAGTTCGGTACAAACAAATCCCGGTTTTAAACCGAGTATCGTGGAGAAACCGTCACACCGTCCTTCTCTAATAGATGATAAATAATAAAACTGTCTTAGTGTTTAACTGGACTTCAAGCGGTTTAAAGGTGAACTTCAATGAGATCCCAAGACACAAATAGTATTAAATACCAACATAAAGTAAGTATATGGAATAAAATCACAGCAGTCTCGTGCACGGAGCGTTAAATCCAGTAAATCCCACCGATGTACCGTAGCAAACCGGCCCGGTTCCGACTTCCCATCCTGGGGTAAAGCTGTGCTGGAGTCCCGGTGGAAGCTGGAGAACCGTCCCCGGTCTCTGTGCTTGTCCTCCCGGTGTAACCGTTGTTTGTTAAGAGTCCCGTGGCCGGACCTTCTCCCTCCGCGCGCGCGCTCCAGCTCCACTCAGTCAGGCGCGCGCACCCTGCATCCTGGGCACGGATTTACCATCGGGAGCGCGCAGTTTGACGAGAGGTGACGTCACGAAACATTTAGTTTTAAATGAAATTCAATTAAAGGACGATTTGTGAATTTCATAATAACGATACCGATTTAAAATTGATACAATTCAGGTCGAAATATTAAAATACAATGACATATTTTAAAATGTAATAAATATAAAAAGATTTAAACTACAAATACATTTATTTCTTCAAATTCAGGTTAAATGCTATTGTTATAGTTGTTCTATCATCATTAAGAATTACGGATTAACATGACATTAACATTAAAAAAAACAAAAAAAAAAAACTACCTTTAAAAATAAAGCATTTTAGAAAGACATTCAAGTGAACACAAAGTTTAAACTGAAATTGAAAATTTGTAATTTGATGAAAACGCAGAGAAGTCTAGTTTTTGTATTTATTTAACACAAAATAAGGACTTTTTTTTTTTTTTTTAATCTACATAGTTCAAAAAAGATATACCAATAAAGTTCATATATTATTTGCAGGATTAGCTTCGTTAAGTCTTCTTTTTTTTAAGTCAACAAACGTCATTTTAATTACATTAAAAAGATTGTTTTTTGCCAATAATTTCTTCAAATTGCTGGATATGGTTGCACTGCCATCTAGCGGATAAAAACCACATTACATTATTAACCCTAAGGAAATCCAAATGTTGATTATACATTATATCTATATATTTTTACAGTACTCTTAGCAATAAGGTGGCTATGTGTAAATATGAGCCTCCGGCATGAATTATTTTCAAATTGTAAAAAAAAAGTATCCACCTGAGCACATGATAGGAGAATATATGATAAAAGAACTTAAAAAAAAAGTTTAATGTAGAATATTTGCATTTCCTGAGGAAAAGACAAGTGAGGATGCAGGTGCTGGCCCACATTGCACTGCATTAGCTTTAGCATTCATTTGCACTAGCATTAATTTAAGTTGGGGTGATGGTGGATCAGTGGTAGAGTGGGTCGTCCAATAACCAAACAGTTTTGAGTTTGAATCCTGCTCCAGCCAAGTCATTGTCCTTGGGCAAGGCATTTTACCCAAATTGCGTAGTATGAATGTAGTGTGTGAGTGTTGGTGGTGGTCGAAGGGACCGATGGCGCACCATGGCAGCCTCGCCTCTGTCAGCCTGTGGCTATAATAGTAGCTTACCACCACTAAGTGTGGAGTGAAAGAATAATGCACATCAATGTAAAGCGCTTTGAGTGTCTATGATGAAGTGCTATACAAAATCCAATGCATTATTATCATTAGCATTAACTAACATTAGCATATTATTAGCTTAGCAATAGCATTCCATTAGCCTAACGTCAGCATCAACATTAGCTTTAACATTGGCATTAGCAGAGCATGAACATTCCACTTGCCTCGTGTTAGCATGAGCCCAACAATAGCATTAACCTAGCATTAGCATCAGTCTAGCAATAGCTGAACATTAGCAATAAAGCTGAAAAAGTTGAAATGGGTTGAAAAGGCTGATAAAGGTTGTAGCTGAACACGCTATAGGTTGAATGGTCTAAATCAGTTGAAGAATGGCTGGAGCTGAAGGGGTTAAAAGTTGAAAAATCGAAAATTTCCAATAGAAATGAATGGGAAAGAAAAAAATGTAATAAGTGAAAAAGGTTTAAAAGTTACAAATGATAAAAGTACAAGCACAAATCTCAGGAACTTTCTGAATTCCCTCCTGCATCCTCACTAATTGCAGTAATTATATCACTTTATTAAGGCATCCATGTGAAGGCCAACACTCATATAGAAGCAAACATGTTCAAGGCAAATCCACAGAATGACACGCTACAGTTAAAAAAAACAGAGAAAAGCTCCTAACATGAGGCTACAAATGGATACACTGTGCAGAAAATGTACAAAAACAGTTATAAGGCGTGGGTCGATATTCAAACACAATAAATGACATTACATGTTGGGATAAAAAGACAAATATAATGATGTATATACACATAGACAAAGATACTGCATGTGGGAGCCTTGGCCTCCGCCGAGTAGAAAACAGACAATGATAACAGGTAAAAAGGCCTTTCGAACATGTATAGTTTCTATAATACTTTGACAGAAATGTCCACCATGTCTCCTTTGTCGGGGAAGAAATCCTCCATTTTTTTTTAGACACCAAACTTCTTCGAAAATGTTAAAATGTTGACTTTGAAACAAAAGAAGTGAGAAATCACCTCCAGGGAGAAACGTAAAGGCTTATTTCAGGCACTTTAACTCATTCTCATGTTTATTGAACACTAAAGATGTGTTTACCGTGTTTAAAAAACACATTTAAAAATGAAAAAAATAAAATAAATTTGCACTTCTTCACGGAATAAAAATGAAGTCAAAACATGTGCAATATTTTCCAATCGCAGCCTTTTTGTGATTCCAAGATGACAATTGTTTTAGTTTAATGCCAACCTTAAATGTAACTGGTCAGCGGTCATAATGATATGGTTGATGATGTAGTGAAAAGTATTTAGATGATTTACTAATCTGCTAAAGTAAAGTTATAGAGGAAAGAAACATGAAGAAAAAGATAATATAATTAAATATAGTTCATGTATGAAGACACTTGTATATTTGGTAGTTTTTATTTTATGACTTTATTTAAGAAAAATAAAAAAATGCAACTATTTTTTCACTTGAAAAATAATGAAAAAAAAAATATTTTAACCTAATAAAGAAAAAAAAAGTTTTTCTTTTTCATACCTTCTTTAAAAACTATTTAATTATCTTTTTCTTTTTTTTAAATGTTAACATAAAATAAAGATAATTTGTAGAGGTAGAAAAAAAAAATTTTTGAGAATTTTTTTTTCTTTTTCAACTTAAAAATAGAAGTTTTTGGTTTTTTGCTCTTTAAACAATGTTAGTTTTTTATTGTAAAAGTAAAAAAAGGTACTTTTTCTTTTATGACTTTATTTAAGAAAAAGAAAAAATGCATCTCTATTCATAAAATGTGATTTTTTTTTTTAACGTGAATAATAACAATTTAGAAAAAAAGTGTTTTAACCTAATAAAGAAAAAAATTTTTTTCTAAATATCATGTTAACATAAAATGAAGATAATTTTTTTTAAAAAAGAAAAAAAAGATTTTTTTTCTTAAAACAAAAAAAAAAATGCTTTGTTTTTCTTTTTTTTTTTTACCAAAAAATAGAATTTTTTTTGTTTTTTGCTGTTTTAAAAATTATATTTTCTTCCCGTAAAAGTAAAAAAAAAAAAAAGTTGTTTTTCTTTTTTTCACCTTATCAAAAAATTATCTTTATTGTTTTTGACATTTTCCATTTTTAAAAACATGGCTAAATAAGTGACTTGAGGCACTTTGGGGTGTTTTCCATTCCATTTCCTCTTTGGTTTAATAACGTAGCTGCCTTTGAACGTCTCACGTCGATGGTTACATATGATAATATAAATTAATTTCAGATCTTAAAGAGCTTTGTTTGGGGTTTTTTTTTTTTTTTTAAAAGTGAAATTTGTGCCAACTTCCTTTCTGTCACTAGATTCATTAAAAAGAAGGTTTTTTTGTGCTTTGGCAAGTGACCCACAGTAAAGACTAGTGCAAATAATCTGAATAATTGGCTTTGTGAGGGGAAAGAAGCTGGGGCTGCTATCTAAAAACCATCATTGTGTTGGAAACGGTCCCTTTGTGTCGTCCTTAAGGCACCGTCACTATTTTCTCCCTCTGCGACAACTTAAAAAAAAAAAAGGGAAAAAAGTAACAACATCAAAGAAGAAGACGTGAAGTGTGTTAAATTGTCTTTGAAACACATAGAGAAAGTCACATGGTCCATGTGTTGGGTCTCGGTGTGTTTCTTTGCAGCGAGAGTTTAAATGAAGCTAAAAGAGGATTTGAAAAGGACTAAAAGTAGGTCTGTGTTTTCCTTCCGAGGGTTCCAACGGGAAGCAGGAACTTCTTCTCTTTAGCTCCTCCCCCTGAGGAGTAGGTGGGAGAATCTGTAGTTGTATTTGTTAATTTAGGCTTCAGTGATTCATCATGTGGCTAATAAGCAGCAACCAGCAATGTCTATGTTCTCATTTCATTATTTCACTATGTACTGAGAACATAAATGATAATATACAGTAAGTGTGTGTGTGTGTGTGTGTGTGTGTGTGTGGCGATATATGATAAAAAGCTCGATATTTTTAACTTAATAAAGTCAGACCATAAAGACAATTCTGGGTTAAATTTGCTGATGCAATATTAATCAACAAACAGCTGCACAATAGGAGCCACTTTTCGCTTTTTCTCCTATAAGGGACATCATCATGTGCGATAACAAAAGTATATAATTATATAGACAATATTGTAATTTTCTATATCGCCAAAACAGAAATTGCGATATATCTTGGAATTTCAGATTCATCTTTAGCTTTTCAGGCTAAATGTGAAACTTTTAGTGCTAATTTCAAACCACAATGCTAATATAGCTAGCAAAATGATAGCCAGGGTTGGGGTCAATGATAATTGTATTAAAAAAAAAAAAAAAAAACAGTTGCTGTCATATTCGTAATTAAATTGTAATTGAATTCAGATAATTGACTTTGAAATTATAATTGCCATGAAAATTCTATTAAAAAAAATGGTCAATTATAATTTAACGCAAAACTGGGGAACCATGTTAAATTTCTATACATATGTAGTTAACAATTATTAAAATAAGTTTCAAATCAAGCTTTCGCACATTTTAGCATTTAAAAAAAAATTGTACAGTGCCGGTCGGAAGTATGTATTCATATAGTGGGAGCAGCTTAAGTAGAGTTGTCAATTATGGCCAAATGAGTTTGTGTTTGAAGGTTGGATGTACAAAGAGGTGTACATACTCTGTAGTGTTATAAAGGGGTTTATTTGCTGGTGCAAAATAAAATAGAGTGTGCAATTTCACTGGTTTAATTCTATGGGACATGCACATGACAAATTAAAAAAGTCTGCACCAATGTTTGCTGCAAATTGTTAATAATTCTAATCCCCTGTCCTTAAACCCTCCTTCAGCAAGGAAATCTCAAAACACCCAGTGGGAAAATTAATTACACACATCCAAGATGTGCATTAGGTTATAAAAATGGCGAAAATATTAGCATTTATGACAACGTGTTTGCGGAGAAATGTGAATGTTTTGCTGTTGGCTTTGAGCACAGGCGCCGCTATTGCCAGCCAATAACTTCCGGGAACTATTTGAGTTTATTTCGAACTTCCATTGTCGCAACTGTCTCTCTAAACGGCTGTGTGCGTGCCGCATGTACATTCAAGGTGCGCGTTAAAAAAGTTTCAGGTCGATCAGACATTGCCTCAGGGAGATTTGCGCTCCACACACACACACGCACACAGACGTTCCTTGTATTTATAGATAGAAGATATAAATCTAGTGATATACTGACACAAAAAAGGCTCAGATGTCCACACCATAAATATTAAAACCTATATTTTCAAGGTTAGGAAATAAATTAGATGATGGATATTTGTTTTTAGTGTATTTCACAGTTGATTTAAGACATGAGTCAAAATGGACCCGTTATCATAAGAAATGCTAACAGAAAGCTAACACAAGAATATTAAGTTTTACGGGGTTATTTACAGTATTTAAGGCTCAGTAATTGGGATTAATTGAATTTGAACTTCAGTAATTGAGAACGTAAATGTAACTCACTTTATTGTGGGAAAATAATAATTGTAATTTTAATTGAAATTGGGAAAAAATGCCAGTCACCGTAATCATAATTTAGTTGTAATTGAACATGGATAATTGAAGTCGTAATTATAAATGAAAAATGTAATTGACCCCAACCCTGACTCAGAGTTTATGGATAGACTCAGAGTTTGTTGAACATCCTTTCTGGAATACCCCTCTGGTGTAAAAAAGGGGTGTTTTGTTTGCTTTAAATGGGAGGAGCTTACAGCTCCTCCTTGTGGGGAAGAACTAAATGCAGATTTTAAAGTCTACTTTGTAGCTGCAAACACACCAGTTTACCCTCCCAGTTGTTGCAATCAAAAACCCTGCTTGTCCTTTTGTGTGGAATATTGAGTTAGAAAAGGAGAATGTATGAGGGAGTGGCTGGTTGATCTGCTTAACGTCACCGACTGAGTGGAAGCTTTGTTCCTATCAAACGCTAACCAAAGAATCTCCAGATTCACATCATTGCTTCTTCCATACTTCCTAAACTTTCTGCTCCATGGTTTCCCAACTGAATCCAACAAATGCAGAAGAAGAAGGAGGAGGAGGAGGAGGAGGAGGAGGAGGAGTGCTGTTTCTGCTCTTCTTCAGTCTGCTCTTCTATCTTTGCTTTTTTTATTTGTTCTCAGAGTAGCATGTGTTCCCGTTGGGCAGCGACGGAAATGCAAAGCCGGTGTTCCCCATGGGTGGATGAGTGTTGACCTGTGGGAGACAAAGGTTAGCATTGGCTTATCCTTCAGAGCAGTAACCATGGATACGGTGGTGTCAAAAGGTAATGGAAATAATCATGGCTGTTAATGTCATCACTTTAACTTTTGGTGTGGGTTTTTTTCTGTGTGAATTATTATTTTATTTGTTTTTTTTTTTTGTTTTGTGTTTTTCCTTATGAATTTTTTTTTGAAAAAAAAAAATACAACACAAGAGGATCCCGGAAGCCTGCGTGCAACACTTATACACTGGGAATAAGAACAAAAATACTGATACAAAATCATAATCATAATATCTATTTCGAAAAAAACAGCTTCTCTTTATTGCATTAATGTGCACAAACTGCTGTGCCTCAGCAGCTGAATGTAAAAGAGCAATAGTTTGTATTGGGGTTTTTTTCTGCATAAAATAAATAAATAAATAAACATATATATATATATATATATATTTTATTTTTTTTTTTCCTAAATTAGTTTTTTCTAGTCATTTTTGCTGACATAAAAGCTTTTTTTTAAAAAAAATATATACAATACAAGAGGAGCCCGGAAGCCTGCGTGCAACACATACACACTTGGAATAAGAACAGAAATACTGATACAAAATCATTATATATATATATATATATATATATATTTTTTATTTTTTTTTTTTTTAAATTAGTTTTTTTTAGTAATTTTTGCATATATAAAAGCTTTCTTGAAAAAAAATACAATGCAAGAGGATCCTGGAAGCCTGCGTAACACATCTACACAATGGGAATAGGAATAGGAATAGTTATTTAGAAAAAGAGAGCTTCTCTTTTTTGCATTAATGTGCACAGGCTGCTGTGGCTCAGCAGCTGAATATAAAAGAGCAATAGTTTGTGAGGGGTTTTTTTTCCTGCTAAAATTATTATTGTTTAATTATTTTTTTCTAGTTTTTGTTCCTAATAAAAAACATTTTTGAAAAAAATGTACAATACAAGAGGATCCCAGAAGCCTGCATGCAACACTTATACACTGGGAATAAAAACAGGAATACTGGTACAAAATCATAATTAATAGTTATTTAGAAAAAGAGAGCTTCTATTTCTTGCATTAATGTGCACAGATCGCTGTGACTCAGCAGCTGAATATATAATAGCAATAGTCTGTTGTTTTTTTTTCTGCGCAAAATATATATATGTAATTTAATTAGTTTTTTCTAGTTTTTTTTGCTCATAAAAAAGCTTTTTTGAAAAAAATATACAATACAAGGGGATCCCGAAATCCTGCATGCAACACTTATACACTGGGAATAAGAACAGGAATAGTGATTAAAAAAAAAAAATCATAATTAATAGTCATTTAGAAAAAGAGAGCTCGTCTTTCTTGCAATAATGTGCACAGACTACTGTGCCTCAGCAGCTGAATACAGTATAAAAGAGCAACAGTTTTTTTCTGAAAAGATTCTGCAGTTCTCTCATATTAGTTAGATTGTTAGTGCTCTTTATTTTAATGCACTCTTGTCTTTGTTTTTTTTGTTTTTCTAAAATTAGTACCAGTAATATTTATTGGTTATAAATGACTGGCCTTTAACAAAGCCAATACCTTTGAAGTCTATATGGTTCACACTATATTTTTCACTGTTTTTCTGTGCAACAACAAATTCAGTGTATCGTTTTCAATCAGATTTGGAATTAATGACATCTTTTTATCGTAATAATTTAGATTAATTATGGAATTACTATTTTAGTTCTACCAATGTTTTGTTTTGTTTTCTATTATTCATATCATTAATTAGTTTATAATTTGATCATTTTTTTTATGTCTTATGTTCTTTAAGTTGTTTCGTGAAAAAAAATGTGTTTTATTTGTTTGAACCAAATAATTTAGTACATTTGTTTTAGTTTTTCATACTTGTTAAAACTAATACTCATTTATTATCTAAATGTCAGGATACTTTCACTAAATAATATTATAGGCTTAATGCAACTAATAGACTGATTACATATATGGCCAGTGTTGTCTTTAAATGCGAATTGAACTGAATGGAATTTATTACCATTATTGGTATTTTTCTTTGTATTCTTGTACATCTTAGTCAGTTTTTTTAATTTCTCCAATTCTGTTTAGAATATTGTGTATTTCTAGGAGTCCAAACAGATGGAAGCAACATGATGAAACTGGTATGATTAAGAAATGGGGGTGGGATTACACAAGTCTTTCTTCTTCCCACTCCCTTTTCAGTACACATATTATTACAATTATAAGTGTACATGGATCTTATCTATTTTTTTGAACATCTTTAATTGTTTTTCTCTGTTGGAGTTTGCTTGTACACAAAGAGTCTTTTTGTTCCATTTTGTTTTTTTGATTTTCTTTGTCCCTGCTTGAAAAAAACAAATAAATGAAATGAATGCAGGTTTGGGGTCAATTACATTTTTTAGTTACAATTACGTTTTTAATTACAATTCAATTACGATTATAGTGACCAGCATTTGTTTTTTTCAACAGAAAGTCAATTACAATTGTATGTTTCTCAATTCTCAATTACTAAAGTTCAATTACAATTAATCACTCAATCACCTCAATTACTTGGCTTGAAATAAATAACCAAATAAAAGTTAACCCTCCTCTTGTGTTAGCTTTCTGTTAGCATCTCTTATGCTAATGGATCCAAAATCAGCTGTAAAATGCACAAAAAACAAATATCTATCATCTAGTTTATTTCATATCTGTTGGTTACCTTGTTAGGCTTCCTAATCAATTAAAATATAGCTTTTAATATTTCCGGTGTGGGCGTTTGAGCCTTTTTTTGTGTCAGTATACCCCTAGTTTTAAATTTTTTTAATGTATGAAAAAATGTATGAAAACTTGATATGAAACATATTTTAATAATTGTAATTGACCCCAACCCTAACAGTGGTTGATCTGACCTGTGTCTGGTTGGTGAAGCCCACGTACGGCTGATGCTGCTGCACCAGGAGTCCATTGGAGTTGAGCCCAGCCGCCATTTGACAGGACAGTGCCGCCATGTCTTGATTAGGGTTGGCCGACACGGCCGGCACCGGTTCGCTGGCCGGCAGCGACTGGTAGAAGCAGGAGGGTTTGGAGGCGCATTGGTTGAGGTACAGGCTGTTGACATGCTGCAGTGGCGCTACGTTCCCAAACATACAGCTGTTGGAAGGCTCCAGATTCTGCTGAACCGTAAAGGGAGCCACAGGAGCCTCTAAAGTCCGAATGGGGGGCTGGCTGCTGACGTCTGTGGGAATATTCTGGAATCCCGATATCTGGACCATGGGTCGCTGCTCCAAAGGCCACGACTGTCTTTGAGCGTCTCCGTTCTGCGGCGTGAGCGTGAAGCGGCCTTGTAGGCGGCACGATGGCGTCGCTTTAGAGAAAACGCTGTCGTTTGAAATATTGGAGTTGTACATTTCTACGGCCGGTTTGGAGCTAGACACCGTGGGGGTCCACGGGCCTCCCTGGAAGCTGAAGGCAGGGTCGAAGCATTGATCCGTGCTCTGAGGCGTACGCAGTGGAAGGTGAGTGGGTTGGTTGGCGTGGAGCTGAGGGAGCGGCGTGAGGCTGTTGTTGTTGTTGTGTGTCAGCAGCAAGTTGTGAGTCTGAGGGCAAGAGGTGGAGTTGAAGGCGCTCCCGTCAGCTGGGAGATGATGGAGTCCAACGGAACTCAGTGGAGGGAGGTCCAAGTGGCTCAGTTTGGGCAGCGCCATCAGCTGCTGGTCCTGGTTCTGGTTCTCCAGGCTCCAGCCGAAGCTCTGTTGTTGCTGTTGGGCGTTCTGACTTTGGAGGTCCATGGTGGACAGACACGTCGGGGCACCCTCTGACATTTCCTTCTGCAGCTGCTCTTCCACGTAGGACAGGATGTCGTTGTTCAGGATGTCGTTCAAGTCCTCCGGGAACTCTGCACTGTGGTTCATCTTCAGCAGCGTGCTCTCCCAGCTTTTCAGCTCATCAGAACCCACCTCTAGAACATCCGTCAGGTCTCCGTCTCCCAGGATCTGCTGGAGTGTGTCCATTATGTCCTGAACCGCTCCGTCCACCTTCAGCATCATGCCCTCGTCCGGCTTGGCCGTCATGTCCCCGAGGATGCTGACGGTGGCATGCGTGTCCTGGAAGGCCTGGTCGTTAAGGGCGGACATGGAGCTGGAGCTGCCTGGCTCGCAGTAGGCCGACTGGTCCTGGTTGAGCATGGAGCCCAGTATGGAGTGACTGGACACAGAGTTTTCGTCCAGCTTGGTCTGCTTGGGGGCGGAGCACGGGTCTTGGACGTCCACAGTTGGGAGGGTGTCGTAGAGCATGGCCTCGCCTGTGGTGAAGGTGAACGGCAGCTGCAGTCGGCGGAGGCGGAGCTGCTCCTCCCCCTCCTCGTCACTGAGCCAATCATAAACATTTTCAAATCTTTATTTCACAATTTTGACATTTACTTGGAATCAAAGTGAAGAAAGGGCAACGTAATAAAAAAAACATTCCAACACAATACTAGAATGTTTGCATTTCTTGAAGAAAATGTGGGGATGCAGGTGCTGGCCCGCGCGCACTGCATTAGAATAAGTTAGCATTAGCATCAGCATTTTAGCTAGAATTAACATTAGCTAGCATTAGCATTAACTAACATTAGCACCAACAAAGCATTAGCATTTACCAAGCAATAGCATTAGCCTAGCATTAATCTATCAATAGCATTAGCCTAATATTAGCATTCGCTTGGCAATAGCATTAGCCTAATATTAACATTCACTTATCAATAGCATTAACCTAGCATTAGCTGAATATTAGCAATAAGGTTGAAATGGGTTAAAAAAAAAGTTGTAAAAACTTTAAATGTGTTGCAGGTAGCAGCTGAACATGTTAAAGTTTGGATGGTTTGAATCAGTTGAAGAGTGGCTGGCGATGAAGGGGTTAAAAGTTGAAAAAGCTGAAATTTCCAATAGAAATTAATGAGAAAAAAAAAATGTAATAAGTCAAAAAGTTACCAATTATAAAAGTACAAGCATAAATATCGGCAACTTTCGGAATTTTTCAAGAGCTTATTTGTCAAATTTGGACAAACGGTGTAGGAGGAGTTATTGAAAAAACAGATAACAATAGTGAGGATACCTCCTCCATCCTCACTAATAAAGTCCCACTCACGTCAAAGCTCTCTGTCGGGCCACAATGAAATCTGGTTTCCCCGCTTTGAAGACTACCCGGGCGTTAGCCTGGACCCAAACCCATGTCAACCGTTTGGTCAGCAGACGGAAGAAGGTGAAACCAGTATCACCAGTCTTCATCACTGGGAAAAAGCGAGAGAGAGAAAGAGATCAACATCTATACAAACATATGAAGGATGTGTTGATTTGTTTAACCTCTTAAGCCCCACCCACGTTTCTTCAAAAATCAAATTCCCATAACAAATAACATTTTTCTAAGCTTCTACATGACCGACATGGCTAATTTTTGTTCAGATTGAAGTAGGACCCTTAGTGGTTACAGATGATGTGAAATTTTGGAAATACAGTATATGATACTGAGTGAGAATAAATCATGTATGGACATCAACTGCAGCAAGTTTGGTGATAATAAACAATAGGCTAAAGATACACATGTTTTTGTACAAAAAAAGTTTAGGCGGTAATGTGTCAGTCAAATTGATTCCAATCATTGTTAGTCTTATGTTTGGTCACTAGATGTTGCAATTTGACTTGAAATAAAACCATATCCATTTCTATTCAGGTTTCTGCTGTGCCATGCGTAATGCTATTTTTGGTTCCACTCTTTGGTGCCAATATGAATGTGTCTCGTTCAGCAATGCTTTGAGAAATGAACATTGACACAGTGTTGTAAAGCTGAGAGCCTGTAGAAATTGGTGATATCAAACACTATGGGGGTGGGCTTTAGCGCTGGCCAATCAGAGCCTGGTAAAGGAGGGACCAGTCATTTTACGCACGAGCGCGGTGCACTCATTGGATGGATTTCTTTACTGTAAAATGGCTGGGTATGTGTAATGGTGGTGTTTATATAATGACACAATTTTGATTTATCAATATATGGAGTTTTATGCACATTGGAGCAACTTTTGAAGGTAAGACACCATTTGTCATCATTGCTGACTTTTTCTGGGGTGTATTTTCTGATTTTGTACCCGACCTGTATATCAGTGGGTTCAGCTCAGCCTGTAGATTCACATAGTATCTTGTTACAGAGCTCTGTGTTTATTTTGTGAAGCAGAGGACTGAAAAAGGCTGGGTTTGCGGACTTTTCCCTCTTTGAACATAATAGCCTGGTGTGTGTGCTGTGGTCTTTTGTTCTGAATGTGGGTTGGCTACAGTTTTAGCTGAGTTTCTTAGGATTACGGAGAGGTATAGAATGTATGATTTCATTCATTCTTTACAACATTAAGACCCGTGAGAGTCACAGATGCTGGAGTTGCCCCCACCGGCGGGTCCATTGGGGCTGAAGAGGTTAATATTCTTTGACCATTTTTAATGTTGACTAAAAATATTTACACAATAATCACACGGTTAACTATTCTTGTGTTTTGGACTCAAATATCCAAACTATTTAAAGCTATCAAAATGTTGCTCTCTCAATCTATACCGTCAACGATTTTCTATCTTTCACATTTTTTGAAGTATACTTCCAGTACAATGTGGTTTTTCTATATGGTGTACAACTGGTTAAGACTGACTTAAAGTTGAGCATTTCTCATTTCTTCTTCCTTATTTCCCGAGAAAAAGATAGTTGTTAAGAGACTTTGTAATTAATCAATCGTGATTAATCTAAATTAATCACACAATATTTGACATAAGAAGCAACGTTTTTTTAATTTAAATGGATTTTGGTGTATGAAAACAAATGTGCTTTAACAACAAAATAGTGTTTATTATTTTCATCACTGAGTGTTAAGAATGTTATAATTGCATTCTTCACAAAGCACAAACTTAAAGTTAAATAAGCTACATTCATGGTTTTTTTTGTAAACTTTCCCAAACAAATGTGTTTTTGTGCAATAAAATAAAAAGCAGCACTTGGTGCAGAACATTCCAGAGAACAGTGCAAAATAGTTAGAATATCTGTGGAGATCATGAAATAAACAGAGCAACTGATGAAGATGATGAATTTAGTTTGAAATAGTCTTTTTACATATGTTATGGCAATTTTTATATTCATCATAATATCGTCAAATGTGTGTTCATGTGTACAATTTGTCATGTTTTAATACATGATGACTCCATTACTCTTCGCACTTTTGAACAGCTGAATCATGTTAGATTAAACAGTACAGATCGTATTGTACTCAGTGCAACACAGAGTCTCTGCTGAAGGCCATACACTCCTTCTCCTCACCTCAGGGTGGAACTTTTTCTGTTATCTGTATAAAAGCTTAAGCTGTGAAACTGTTAGTTAGAGTGGGTCTTGCCTTTTTGCTCTGCCACGAGCCTTTTGCCTTTCATTTTTTCAGGATGGAAGCTTCTTTTTTACTCCTTTTTTATTTAATTTTATAATAAATCTTTTTTATAAAATCATCAATGCCTCGCCTGGACTCCATCACTCAACCAGAGCAATAAATCATGTCTCCAAATGAGGTCGACCGCAAATTTGCCATGACACATAGCAGTTGATAAGTTGGGTCAGACGATGCTATCTGTAGCAGTGCTTCTAGCCCCGCCCACATCCTCTACCACTGAGTGGTCGACTGTCTACTACAATCATTTATTATTTTTGTGATGGATTAACTCTTTCTTGCACAATTTTGTTTTCCATTCGGTGTTATTATTATAAACTGAAATCAACGCCCACAAAGCGCAGCAACAACTTCTCCTTGGGTTCTCCTGCTTTTTGTGTTGTGGTTTGTGCATCAGTATTATGGGTATACCAGGAACTCGGAAAATGAATGTTTGGAGTGCAAAATTCCCAGCCTTTAAATGAATACATTTCAGCATTTCACTTGTCATTCACTTGACGTTCCTACTCTTCACTGTAGTGGGTGTTATACGTGTTTATTTGTTCTATTTAAGTGTTTGTAATGTAGCGATGTCTGCGTATAGCTTGAGTGAGGCCGTCTTACTGCGGAGGTGGTTGTCTGCGCAGTACATCATGTCAGCGGCGTGGATGAAGCTGTAACCAGAGCCTTTCATACACAGCTCTATCTCATTGTAGCCCAGGACCATCTTCCCTCTGTGGACGCAAACACCACAGTCACCATCACAAACACCACAGTCACCATCACAAACACCACAGTCACCATCATAGGTTAACGGCCATATCTCAAAAGGGATCATATTTGCGTATTTGGGGAGATACCCCCCCCCCCATAATAGAACAAAACGCAACTGTATTTTTACTTTTAAAGTACGATATATAATAGGTAAGAAAATGATTGTTGTGGTCTCCGGAATTGGTGGCAGGTCTATTATTGAGCGCATTTTAATGATATACCCTGTGGAAGATTTTAGCGATTTATCAAAAACACATAATTGTCAAATAAATTTACTTCAAAACATCTTGTGACGGTTTGGCAGTTTGTGAATGGTTATTGTTGCTATGAATGTTAGGTTCTGTTTTTATGGGTGCCAGCCAGGTTTCCCTCCTGACGTATAGGATATTTGTATTAGTATGAATTTTGTTTTGTCTGTACAGTCGATGAGTTTCCTTTAAAATGTCAAACCTCACTAGGACATATGCTCCTAGACATACACCCTGTTACATATGACATATAGACTGAAAAAAAACAACACACTCAGGAAATGTAATTCTTTACAAGTATATTGAAGTTGTCCACACCAAATAAATATACACACAGACAAGTGAGTGAGTCCTTTGCTCTCCAAAACACATCATACAGCTACAACTCAAATACATCCACAAAGGTCCAGAGGAGTCAGAAGTTCTCACTCCCCCAAATTTCCTTGCTCCACAGCATATCTAAATAAACAGAACTGTGTTTGAAATCATATTCTTTCTTTCAACATGAAATATAAAAATATTAAACATAACGTTTTTACGTACTGCAAAAAAAGTCAATGACGTCACACAGACGGCAGGCGGAAGTGTGAGTTGACTGCACAAAGCAGGCTAGAATAAACATATTCAATATTATTTTAACATACTTCCTTCAATATCATAACAGCAGTAAATAATAATATATGAAATAAAGGAAACACAAAACAAAAGAAACTCACAGACAGTCCAGTGTCTGGTCAGACGTGTACGTGCGGTGTGCGTCTGACGTCAGCGACGCTTTGCAGCTACCAGGAAGCGGTAATGTCTGGGTCTGCGGCTGACTGTTTCCAGCTCTAAAAACTATTTGCGGCAATGATTGGCACCGTGAGTGGATGGACTTCCTCCAGTAAGGACGCAACTGGTGAGGGCCTCGAACAATCCGGTATGCAGTCTCCACGGACACGCTCCGCTCCGACCCAGAAACCGATGCTGCTCCTCCACGGCTCTCTGAGGTATGCCATTTAACTACCGCAGGCAGGAGGCTTGCCCAGCGGAGGAACCGGGGATAAGCGAATAGGCGAGGAGACAGAGATGGGCGTTAGTGTGAGGTCAGAGTAAGAGGCTGAACAGGGGAGTGAACCGGTGGTGTGGGAAAAAAACGAGAAAAATAAGTGACTGATGCTGCAAAGGCATTTTGCAGGTTGTCACAATCTGTTCATGTCATATTTGGTACCAAAATGTCGACAATGATGAGACACATCTTCAACAAAACAATTTGGGCCACGTCTAAATCTATTTTGGATGTCAAATGACAAAAAGTGACAAAATTAAAGTCAAAAATATTTTGCGCAAAATCCTCACCAGTGTATATCACTAAAATGTGCAGAAATACACCCTTGCCACCAATTCCAGAGACCACAACAATCATTTTCTCACTTCTTATGTATCATACTTTAAAAATACAGTTGTGTTTTGTTCTACCATGGTCTATTAGCTCTTCCTCGTCTGAGTACCTGGAGTCGATGCCCATGGGCGTAAAGTCCATCTTGTGTTTGCTCTGAAAAATGAGGGTTTTGGTGCGGATCTCCAGGATGGACGGTGGCTGCAGGGGCGTGGCGATGGCGAACAGGGCGAGTTGCGGAGGAACCAACGTCCCGTCATCTGACACACGGTTCTGGCCGTGCAGGAACTTCAGCCGGCCATGGAAGTTCAGAGCCTTCAGAGGAAATGCACTGAGTGTGGCTGTCCACAGGGGGCACTGCTGTGTGTGTGTGCGTGGGTGTGTGTGTGTGTTACCAGGAAGCCAGAGGAGTTGTCCAGCAGACAGCGGAAACGGCAGCAGAAGTTTCTCTCCAGGAAGGAAGAGTTTTCTGGAGGAATGTCCAGAGGATTGTAGGTGGTGAGATTAGTGCTGACCTCAGCACTGCTATCCTCACCTGCACACAGAGGAATGCACATTTCACTACTTAACCGAGCAGAGCGCAGAGAATTTATAGATATTGTTAGATAAAAAACACAGAAAGAGATGAAAGATGGAAAGAAGTCAATGGGAGAAGTAAACGAGATGCAAAACATTTAATAAAACAGAAAAAGCGGGAAAGAAAACGACAAACAACTTGAAAAGACGAGAGCTTGGTGTGTGTGTGTGTGTGTGTGTGTGTGTGTGTGTGTGTGTGTGTGTGTGTGTGTGTGTGTCAGGCGAGCAAATATAGTGCAACAGACATTACGTTTACACCACAGAGTGCTACTGTAATTTAAGTTCCCAAAACAACAAAAATAAATTTACATTAAAATCACAGAGCAACGCAAAATGACAAAACAAAAACAAAATTACACAAAAACAACAAAATGTACATCAAAAAAAACGAAATGACAAAACAAAAAACAAAAAACAAAATGTACATCAAAAACACAAAACAATAAAATTACACAGAACAACAACACAATTACACAAAAAGAGCAAACAAAATGACACAAATGTACATCAAAAACACACAAAAAAAACCAACAAACTTACACAAAAACAACAAAATTACACAGGACAACAAAAATACACAACATGTGCGTGTGTGTGTGTCTCTCTCACTGGCACTGGCAGAGCCCTCTGTACTGGGTTTGAGGGAAAAGTGCAGTTGC
This sequence comes from Gouania willdenowi, assembly GCF_900634775.1. NCBI lineage: Eukaryota > Metazoa > Chordata > Actinopteri > Blenniiformes > Gobiesocidae > Gouania > Gouania willdenowi. The sequence goes on from NC_041045.1 coordinate 12,992,492, forward strand.
CGTCTGAAAAGCGCTCGGTCGTCTGTGTGGATCAACTCAAAGACGCTCTGATGGACGACGTCCGACTGAAACAAAAGACATTTCAACAAGTGTTGAAAAACACATTCTTAAGATATCTTCACACAAGAAATGCATATATTGTGTACTTTCTACTCATGCTTAGTTCGGACTTAGCCTCACATCTTTATTCTTGGCTAGTTCTCTGTCTTTCCGATCAAAACGCCTCCTGTTCTAATTCTCTGGCCTGGTGTTTTGTACCTGGTGGAAGCCGAGGAAGTCCTGGATGGTTGGAGACGTGTAGAAAACGTAGCCTTCAGCCGTCACCACCAACACAAAGCCGTTCAGCGCCTGCACAAAGACAGAATAAGAACAACATCGTGTCACTTCGAGAGTGGCCAAAAACGAACAAAAAGAGTAGTGAAAAAAGGTTCAAAGTGTCAATATTGGCTTAAAAGTGGCAGAAATGGGGGGAGGGGTTGGTTTAATGTAATTTAAAAAGTAGGAACAATTAGATTAAACTCTTCCCTCGTTTATCGCGGGGGTTACGTTCTAAAAATAACCCGCAATAGACGACATCCATGAAGTAGTTATTCATTATTTTACATGTTTTAGGCTGAAAACCCCTCACCACACACTTTATGCTCTTTTCTCAGACAAAAATTAACATTTCTCTCTTGTTTAAACACTCTCAAAGTTCAAACCTTCGTAGATTTTAAAACATAAACCTGTTTTCAAATATACAGCACTTCAGAGTCACACTGCTAGCGATCAGACACCTGGAGCTGTATGACACGGCTTTTATAACCGGGATCGGACTGGGAAGGATTAGGCGTGGAGGAGAATCAGCGAGGAGGTGGTAGTAGCAGGTAAAAGTTATCTCTGTAGCACTGAGCTAGGATAGCATTAGCCGCTAATCACACCAGCTTTTTTCACTGGTGGTTTATGTTTATGAGAGGAGAAAAAGGAGCGCCGGTGGGGGAATGCAGCATTAGCCACTCAGATCGCAGAACACAATGCACCTTCATACACTGTAAGAAAAATGCAACCAAAATTGCACCGAGGCCATGAAAGGTGAACTGCGATAGAGCGAGGGACTACTGTAACGGGTCCACATATGCGACATAAAGGTGGAAAAGTGGTGGAAAGGGTTTATAAGTGTCAGAAATTTGTTGAAAGTGGAAAGAATGTGCAGAAAAGGCATTGAAATTTGATGGAGAAGTGTCAGAAATGGGAGTAATATCGCAAAAATACATTAAAAGGAGCAAAACTAATATAAGAAAGGGTGATGAAAATAGGTTCAAATATGGCAAGTTTTGGGTAGTTGCAGAAAAAGGGTCAAAATATGCAAAAATGGGCTCAAATTGCTAAGAAAACATTCTTAGTTTCTTGAAGGCATCTGGCGACCCCCTCACAGTGTCTTGCGACCCCAAATGGGGTCCCCACACCAAGGTTTAGAACGCCTGCCCTAAAGAATAGGTATCCATTGAAAGTTGCCTGCAATTTAATGTAAATCATTGTAAATGCTTGTTTTTTTCCTCTAATTATCTAGATTGTTTTACATTTGATTTTCATATGAGGTGTTTATGGCGTACTGTTACACGCATGAAGAGACGTAAAATATAATATCAAACATGGCAAGTGAAAGTGTTTCTAAAAGGATTGATGACGTTTTTGGTCTTTTCACCTGGAGCAGCAGGTCTCCCTCTGAGAAGCTCACACCATCGATGGACGCCACCACAGAAGGAGGAGGAGCAATGGAAGAGGAGGATGAAGGAAGAGGGTTGGGGGCGTTTCCTCCGAACACGAGGGAGCGTTCCCTGGACCAACTGGAGCTGCTCTGACCGGCCTTCATCGTACCTGCAGGAGAAGAAAGAACACATGCTTTGGACTTTTGGACTTTCTGAAGAGGAATTCAGATATGAATGCAGCTTTTACTCCAGCAGACCCTAATAGATCTCTGCCTACAGTATCAATTATATAACAAAAATGAAAAAAATCAAAATCGTCATTAAAAAAAAATGTAAAAATAAAAATAAATTAATAAATAAAAAACAAAAACAATTAAAAAAACAAATACAGAGCAATGGACATTACATTTACACCACTGAGTGCGACTGTAATAAATAAAATAAATAAATAAAATGAAAAAAAAAAAAAATAGAACAATGAACATACTGTAATTTAAGCTCCCAAAACAACAAAAATAAATTTACATTAAAAACACAGAGCAACGGCAAAATGACACAAAACAACAACAAAATGACACAAAACAACAACTACGGTTGGGCACCGAGAACCGGTTCCAAATAGGAACCGGTTTCTAACGTCCGGTTAGGGCTGGGCGATATGGCCTTTTATAAATACCGCGATATTTTTAGGCCATGTCACGATACACGATATATATCTCGATATTTTGCATTACCCTTGAATTAACACTTTGATGCACAAAATCACACCAGTATGATGATTCTATATGTCTACATTAAAACATTCTTGATCATACTGCATTAATATATGCCAATTTTAAACTTTCATGCAAAAAAGGGGATATCACAACTAAGTCAAAGTTGACATAACTGTATTTATTAAACAGTGAGTGGCTCAAACATAAAATTGTCAACAGAAAGTGCACGTTCTGTGCAAAATTGTCACAGAGACATTTGAAAACAAGACATTAGTGCAGGATGCAACTCACATGGCATTTCAAAACACAAAATTAAAGTGCACTTTTTGTACATAATGCCACTACAATATTTTAAAAGAAATAGTGCCCTTTTGTGCATGTTGTCATTAAGATGACATTTCAAGACAACACTAAATTTAAGTGCACCTTTTGTGCATAATGCCACTAAGATATTTAAAAAAAAAAAAAAAAAAAGTCCGCGAGATTAACGGTATGGTCATTTTCAACACCGCACAGACTACAAGCTGCGATATATCGAGTATATTCGATATATCGCCCAGCCCTACGTCCGGTTAAATAAAATTAAAAAAAATAAATAAATAAAATAAAAAAAAATATTAGAATAATCTATACAATGGCAGAAGTAAAACAAAGGATGGAGCTAGCAGTGCATATTAATATTAACCTTTACACGATCACAATTTTTGGGCCGATCACCGATCCGATCATATGAATTCAGGTTGTTTTTTTTAGACTGAATTCCTTTAGTACTACCTGATACAGATTCATGGAGAATCAAACAGTATTATGTTTCAGGACCTAAACGCAGCCTTGTGACTGCGAGGGAGTGGAAGAGTTGAATAATTTCCATGCAGGACCTGAACATAACATTTGTTGTCAGAGTGTGTGTGTGTACGTGACCCTTTAACTGTGTATGAATGCGCTGGTTGTTCGACCAGTGTGCAGAGTGAGGGAGCGTGTGTGACCGGAGCAGATCAATTACAAGCTTTATGCCGTTTTTAAATGATTGGCAAAATAAGCATTGCAGCTGTTGAATTAAAACAGAGTCCCATGTTGTACTCAATGACTGCTGTGAAGTAAGGGAGTTAACCCTCAAGCTGAGGATAGCTTCGGCCCCCAGAGCGAAGTTAGACTCCCAGGTTTACAGCGGAGGTGGGGCGCACACACACACACATGCGCTTCTGTGTAAAGCCCAATTAATATCCTGTAATATTATAATCCAGATTTGTACTTCCACGGTAACAATTTAAAAATAACACAATAAATTGAATTTACATTAAAAACACAAAATGACAACAAAGGAACAACAAAATCACACCAAACGACAACAATATCACACAAAAAGACAACACAGATACACAAAATTTACATCAAAAACACAAAATTACACAGAACAACAAAATTATACAAAATGAGAAAACAAAAATACACAAAATTTAAATCAATAACACAAAAGGACAACAAAGATACACAAAATTTAAATCAATAACACAAAAGGACAACAAAGATACACAAAATTTAAATCAATAACACAAAAGGACAACAAAGATACACAAAATTTAAATCAATAACACAAAAGGACAACAAAAATACACAAAATTCCTAAATGATCAAAAATAAAAATTGAAGAAAAGTACAAACAAAAAAAATTTCTTATTCAATCGAAATTATGGAGAAATCAAAAAAAAATTAAAATATTACAATAATCTATACACTGGCAGTGCATATTATTATCCTGTAATATTATAAGAATGCAACAAAAAAAAACTTTAACTGTGTTTAAACTGCCTCCAAAACATGCTTTAAATTACATTTAAAAATAAAAATAACGATTACATTTTTTAAATAAAACAATTCAAAATAATTATATTATAATCTAGATTTTACTTCTTCTGAGTCAAGTGTGTGTGGGGGAATGATGTGTGCACAAGCAGAAGTGGCAATTTTTCAAAATAAAATACTGTGAAGACTAATAAAAATTAGAAAATAGGTTTAATTTTAGAAACTTTATTCTGTCTTCTGCTCCATGGGGGCCAGGTTAAAGAGTCCAAGGAGCCAAACTTGGCGCCCGGGCCTGGAGTTTGACACAAGTGCGTTTGAGGGTTTGGACCTGAAGCCAAACGAGCAGAACAGACTCGACCACAGAAATCCACGCTGTGTGAGGCGGAAGACAGAGAGTTGATGGGCTGCAGTGGAAACTGGCAGCAATGGCTTGTGTTTATGGAAGAAAACGATGCGTTTTAAAGCAGGAAACGCATTAAAGTGACGGCTGATTAAATGTGACAATTACAGATCGGAAACAGCTAATGTCTCCAGACCGTCAACAAAGTAAAGCCTCACCAACTCTGTTCAACACCAGAGGGGTATTTTATAAAGCGGGTTATGTTCAAACTCTGAGTATGTTCGGGCTCAAATGAGGGAAACTCTGAGTATCCCATTCCTAAACGCGAGATAAGTTCTTTTCTGAGTATGTCACCATGGCAACATTGTCCGTGAACTAAACCTGCTCGCTGACAGGTTTTATCCAAGAAACCCTGGCTCTGCCCACCTGAACACCGTTTCTGAGCCACTTTCTTTATGGCCAGTGTAACGGGAGGGCTCTATATGCAGCCATCCTATGCTGCTGCCACGTCTCCTCAAACACATTTTATTCATATTATTCCCCGCTCGTCACGTCGCTGAAGCGATAAAGTGATGAAGGGAACAAAAAGCGCTAGTAATCACAGGTGACTTAAGCCACTATAGTCACTGAAATGGCGTTCAGTGTGACCGCACCTTTAGAACAGGCTCATATTCCTCAAACACCGACTTATTTCACCCATCAGGGTGAATAAATCACTCTTTTCCGGGTGGTTACCATGGTAGTTCGTGCAACCTTCAATCCATTGATGATTGCTTTTTATCGCACGCGAGCACGTAAGTAATCCAAGGTTGACCAACTTCAAACCAACTGTAATGGAATCTGATACCCTGAGTTTCCCATCGTGGGGTATGTTGACCCAGAGTTTATTGATTGTCTCAGTTTGTTAACCCTCCTTTATGGAATGCACCTCTGGAAACTTCTTTAAATATGACTAATTATAAGAAAAGCACTTCATTACAAATTAAATGATTGTTTAAAAAACTAAAAACACACCTTAAAATATTAATATATCAAAAAACAAGTTTATTGATTCTAAGTTAAAAAAAAAAAGTTTAATATTTCTTTATAATTTGTCATATAATTATTATTTCCTTTTTATTTAAAACACAAATAAGACAAAGGAAGATCTTTTTAAATTACTATAAACTAATAAAATACCCCAAATAGTGCTGTTAAAGTATTTATATTTAACATATTTAGTGACTGCCCTCTATGGGTTGAAACCAGGCTATTACAATTGAATTTTGCTATTGGCTGAAAACAGTGGTTTGTGACGTTTTGGTTGCTTCTTACATCACAGTTGACTCCACCCCTTTTATAAAAATAGCACCTGTGGACTCTGCAATCTGTGGTGAGTAGGTTGGATTGAGAGAATAGTGAATATTGAGTAGCTTATCTAGCATAGCAAAGATAGTTTTTTGAGATTTAATGGTATAGACTGGGCGTGTCTTACGTACTCCAGGAGCCCCGCCCATAATCAAAGAATTTTTTTAATTTCCTCCATAGGGGCAGGTCAGCAAAAACCAGGGGTTTAGTCACTCTTTAAGCTATCCCTTAAACCTAACTGCTTCCGGGACTCTCTTGAAAAAGAAGACTCTTAAAGCTGCAGTAGGTAACTCTTATAAAAGTGACTTTTTGTCATATTTGCTAAAACCATCTCTATGTAAAGACAGCATTACATATAACTAGTAATTGGTTAAAAATTAAATTAAATTAAATTTAAAAAAAGACAGGCTCATTAAGCCCCGCCTACTACTCCGACTGCAAATTGCCAGAATCCACCGCGACTGAGCAAACACTAGTGGCAACATTTAATACAACCAGCCTTAAAAATGACAGGAATATTTAGAGGCAAACAAATAAAAACGCCCAAAACGCCACTTTTGGTCAAAAAGATGCTCCGAGGTTTAACAAAGAAGAAGTTTTTCATGTCAGTTTTCATCTTTCCAGATAAAACAACTGGTTGTCAAATATGCCTCGTGTTTGTCTCTTGAGTCATTTCACTTTATTCAGTATGACACTGAATGCTAACGTTTACAGATATATACATGGCAATAAAGTCCTCTTATTCTCCTCGTCTCAGTGCGAGTCAAAGGTGTGAGTGTGTTTCTGGGAAAGAGCGTCTGAGCTCAGCAGAAACTCTGTGGATAAATAAACGCGCCCGTCTGCACCGGCAAAGAAAACAGGCTTCCTGCTCTGGAAACGTGAGAGCACATGCTTTCCTCTGGCACGGCCGTAAATCAAGCTGTGCAGCGAGAGAGCCCAAGAAAACTGCCCGAGAGGCGAGAGTTTACCTGAGGGAGGTGGGAAAGCACCGCCTGCTGTCTACAGGAGCACAAAGACACAAACACATACCATCAGTGTTTCAGGCAATGGATGATTCTGACTCACCATCGGAAATGATCAATCAACCATGTCAGGTTTTTCCGAATAGTAACCATTCCATGATCATTGCAAATGAACCCGTAATAAAAAAAAAAAAAAAAAAGATTACAACGGTAAAAATTGAATGACACCAAAAATCAACTAATCCAATATAACAAAAAAATTATCTTGATATTTTTAGGGCATTTCTGGTATTGTGCATATTTTTTTTGTTATGGTTTTGTGTATTTTTCTCTCATTTTGTGTGTTTTTGGAGGCATTTTGAGTATTTTTGCGTTGTACATTTTTCTCCCAAATTGTGTATTTTGATCGGTGTTTACTGTGCTATTACGTCATTTTTGTGTATTTTTGTAGTTGGTGTATTTTTAAGTTTTTTCTATTTTTATGGTTTTGTGTAGTTCTGTGGTGTGTTTCTGGAGTGATTGTGTATTTTTTATTGTTATTTTGTATATTTTTCATTATTTTTCTAATTGCTTTCTGTCTTTTGGGAATACTTTTTGTCCGTGTGTATTTTTGCTATGGTTTTGTGCATTCTTTTTGGCATTTTTGTGTGATTTTGGAGTCATTTTGTGTATATTTTTCTCCCTACACCAGCACATCCAATGTTTTTTTTCTCTGCCAAATCACACCATTTGCTAGTCAGCATGTCAGCATTACAAACATTAATTAAGATTAAAAAAGCGCTGAAACGGGGCAGAAGTACGCTGTCTGTCTGTCTGCATCAGTTCTAAGTGTTGAAGCTCTGAGAGATGTTTGAGAAAACAATGCATGTGTTTCTCTTCTCTAACTCTGTCGCTGGGCTGTAGCAGAGATCTGCTGCTGCTGTAGCTCACGGGGCTCACCTATTGCCATTTTGAGGAAAAATATAGAGATATGAATATTGGTCCATATCACCCAGGCCTAATGTAACCAAAGCAGTCACGTTTTATCTTGTAAAGGATATGATTGTCTAAACTGTGTGAAATGAGGTGTTCAAACACTGCTGAAAGTAGGATTTTATTCATATGAGTGTGTTACCTCAATAACAAATAGAAATCACTAGACTGATATGCTGCCTCGTTATGTAGCAAGTGATGCTAACGTTAAACCACTTTAGTTAAACAAAGTAAAAAGACTTTTTGTTTAATGTTAATTGTACTAGGAACCAGTTTGATAAACTGCTTACATACAAAAAAATAAATAAATAATTACCTTGTACTAAATGATCTTTTATTCCTTTTTTCCATTTAGGGCGAATATTTGAAGTAGGTGGTTTGGTTTGTTTTATTGGTAAATAACTTTAAAATAGTCTAAGTGATTTCAATAAAAAAAAAAATTGTGATAAAATCGTGATCGAGATTTCACAAAGAAAAAATCGTGACATGATATTTTTCTCATATCGCCCACCCCTATATATATATATATATACATTTTTTTTTTTTTTGCTATTTTTTATGTATTTTTGTAGTTGTGTGGTGTGTTTCTGGAGTGATTTTGTGCAGTTTTTATTGTTGATTTGTATATTTTGGAGTATTTTTCTAATTGTCTTCTATGTTTTTGGAATAGTATTTTGTCGGTGTGTATTTTTGCTATGGTTTTGTGCATTCTTTTGTCATTTTGTGTATTTTTGCTTTGTATATTTTTCTCCCAAATTGTGTATTTTGATTGATGTTTACTGTGCTATTCGTAATTTTTGTGTATTTCTGTAATTGTCAGTAGTTGTTTGCATATTTTTAATAAAAAAATTTTTTTATTTTTATGTATTTTTTGAATTGTTTTGTGTGTTTTTGGAATAGTATTTTGTCGGTGTGTATTTTTGCTAGGGTTTTGTGCATTTTGTGTGTTTTTGGAGTCATTTTGTGTATTTTTGCTTTGTATATTTTTTTTATGTATTTTTGTAGCTGTGTGGTGTGCTTCTGGAGTGATTTTGTGTATTTTTATTGTTGTTTTGTATATTTTTCTGCCAATTTATGTACAGTATTTTGATCGGTGTTTGCTGTGCTATTAGTCATTTTAGTGTGTCGTCTTTGATATTTTTACTGTTATTTTTATGTACAAATGTAATTGACTTGTGTGTTTTTGGAATAATTTCTCATTGTGTGTATTTTTTATTGTGGTATGTGTGTTTTTGGAGTATGTTTGACACAAAATGAGGCAGAGGGTCCCGTGTGGTCCCCACGTGGTGTGGACTATATTTAAGATCCCTCTACCAATGAATTTGTAAGCAGGTTAAATTTAGAGACGACGTGTGGCGACGGGCTTGCGCTGACACATTTTTTGGGGCTGAATAACAGCTGAAAGTGAGAACGTGAAGCTAATAACATAAACAATGTATGGCATGTGCGCTGTTTACCAACGCTGTGTGTGTCACTCAGGCCTTTGTGTTAGTGAGTCTGGGCACGCTCAGAGCAAACCCCCTCCAACATACCACGGCCCAAAGTCACAACAACCAGCTATTTTAGTCCCACACCGAGAACACACCAGTGTGAGAGAGTCTTTGTTGTTGTTGTTTTGTGTGGTTTTGGAGTCAGTGTGTCGTCTTCTCCACATCTTTAAGGAGGTTTTCTGACAGTCTGTGCAGCGGCCGTTTTGTCTTTCCCAGTTTCCTTCCAAACACGTTGGGTATCTTTCCAGTGAGGGTGACAAGTAACCAAGTACAAATACTTTGTTACTATACGAAAGCAGTTTTTTCTGGTATCTGTATTTACTTTTTTGGCGACTTTTTACTTACTTTTACTTCTTACTTTTTTAAACAAATATCTCTACTTTCTACTCCTTACAGTAAACAAATTAACTGTTACTTTAGAGACTTACGAAGATGACGTCACAACGTAAAAAGATGCAAAAGCTGCTCCTCCAGCCCCGCTTCGCACCCCAGCCCACAGAGCCCCGACCACTCCCGAACAAGACTAATGCGGTGATTTAATACTGTAACTTGAAGACGTTTGTTTCCTTCTATTACAAAGTGGCTGACTTTTACTTTCTTACTTTATATAGGCTGCTGCAGCACTGTCTTTCTCTTTCTGACAACATTTCACTGTGTCGTTACCATGATGAGCGTGTGCATCATGACAAAATGACAAAATAGAATAATTCAGTGGGAGCACGAACAATTTAATGTAAACAGTTTCATCAATCCACCTGGTCTAACGTGATGCAGCTTAATTTTTTCTGCGTCATGCAGCTTGAAAACCGGAAACATTCACAAATTAGCTACGTCATTGTTCAAAGCATGGGAAATGACGATAATGCTTCCTATCAAAGTGGATGATAGTAAAGGAGTTGTTGGATCCTCAGGTGCCCCGGGAAACTCCCAGCTATGATTGACGCCATTTTAAACCCACTTCATTGGCCACGGACTGTCGTTAACAAGGACCAGCTGACTCTCAGCGCTTTCAGAAACCCTGTAAAAACGGGAGAAAGCCCCAAACTCTCCACCTCCACCTCCACCTCCTCCTCAGTGGGTCTCTAACACAGAGGAGGCCTCGGGCTGCAGTGCACACATGAAAAAGCTGCTCTTTACTCACTCTGTGCTGAACATTAACAGCGCTCAGATGGTTTGACAGTAACTTTATGAGGCTGTAAAGAGCCTCAGACTTCTCCAACATACGATCACTTCCACATGAGATCCTAACGCACATCTTTTTAACTCATTCAGTGCCAGCCATTTTCAGAATTTCTCCCCCCCTCAGTGCCAGCCGTTTTTGAGCATTTTGACTGATTTTTAAAGACCCACAGAATATTTTCTACTATGACAATCTGAAATTTGACGCCAGTTTCTGAAAGATTGAAGCCTTTACTTTCATCAGGAAAATAAATTCTGTTCTTCTTGTTTTGTTCTTTTGTAATCAGCCATTGAATAGAGCAAGTTTGACACAAATCTTCAGTTTCAGAGCAAAAAGCTGAGAAAACAGCCTTTTTCTAAAATAACCCTGTCAGTGACTTTAGTGACAATTCTAACATCTGAACATTGTTTCCTTATATAAAACAAAAACAAAAAAACACCGAGACAGGGCTTTTGATAAGAAAATTATTTTGCTGTCTGGGTGAGAGTTGAATGGATTTCTTACTATATTTTGGCGTTCCTCCAAGTTTCTCTCCCGTCAGTCTGCACACACGTAACTTCCTCCTCCTCCCGGACATGCCGAGTATCACTGCTTGCCCCATTTTTTTCCATCGTTTTATCTCACCATCGCCACACTCCAATAATACGCTAAAGTTCCACACATGCTCTGGTCGGCTGTGCGCTGGTGGGAATATCGACATCATCTTTTGTAGCGCCAATTTCTGTCTTATGAACTCCTTTCCTCTCCCTCTGAGCTCTGCATCAAAGGTGCGCTGCTACCATCTACATGTCACCTATTATTTTGCTATCTGGCTCACAGTTGAGGCCCACCCTCCCCCCGTTGATCACACAAACGTTACTTCCTCTTCCTCTCGACACAGCTTTAGCTCGGTTAGTTGATGGTTTTATCTCACGATCGCAACATTATGAATAATCCACTCAGGTCCACAAATGTTCTGTGTGGTGCTGTGAGCTGCTGGATACTTCACGATATCACTTCATAGCGCCATAATCTCCCTCGTTCCTGCTTTTCCCCCCCAGCTAATGGTAGCATCAGTGGCAAATCTCACATCTAAATGTGCACTGCTGCCACCTTCAGGGCACCAGTTGGTCACTACATCACAGCTTAGATATTGATGAGGGACCTCCGCCAGGGTATTTTCTAGTAATCTCCGTGAAAAAAATGCAAATGAAGAGTTATCTCATCAATGACACTGAGCGTTTAGATTTGAAATGACAAGTTATCTTGTCAATGGCACTGAGTGAGTAAAGGAAGTCCGCCTGAATTCAGAGAAACCCCAAAACAAAGAGCGCCTTCATTAATGTGTGACGACTCCTACCTTGCCATTTATTCACCATTATCTGTTTATTTTTTACCTATACTGTGTATTCTTCTTTAACTTTATTTGGTTTAATGTTCTTAAATAATGTACAATATGATGAAATTCTTATTCTCTTCAATATTTAATGACAAAATGTATTTTTTCAATTTTTTTATGGAACAAATTAGTGTTTGAATTAACAAATTAACAAATTATTATAGTCCTTTATAACACTTGATATCTCTTCTTGATAGATTTTAAAATTCTTATTTTGAAATTATAAACATTTTTCTGAATTCACATTTATTTTGTATATTTGTGTTTCAACAATTTTGTAAATGTGTGCGTGGAGATGCCACCAAGGTGCGCAAGCACCAATTATATTGGTCACTGCTACCATTTTAGAAGGTATCTGTAATGAAGCTCTATCAAAGATTATAGTATATAATAGTAGAGGTTTAATCAGGTTATTTTCTTTAAAAGTTCTTCTAGAGCAGCAGGAGATTATTATACGCTTGTGTTCGTGAGACACGTTTGCCGATATTTGGCTCGAAAGAGTGAGTTTGGCTGTTGTCACACAGTCTGTAACCAGACTAAATGGTGATTCCGCTAACACTTCCAGAGGCTGATGGTGGTTCCTGGCTTCAAAAGTAGATGTGGCTTACAAAAGGCGGACGAACTTCAGCCACGTTGCAGCGTCAAATCAACCAGAATCTTTAGTAAGTTCGGCTAAAATTACAGAAAGTTGCGGTGATCGCAACATCGCTATTTCCTGGACGTTCTGAGAAAGCATTCAAGTAAAAGGTCAACAATTTATTGTTTGTCATTAAATCCCTGAGAATAAAAGCTTTTCCTCTGTCCTTTAATGTTTACGTTTGAGTATTTCTTCAACGTTTCCTGACAGTCATTCCAGGCTGCTCTGAGTCTTCCCTTGTTTTTCCACTCATACTCTCCTCCCTCCTTCCAACCAGCCGTTCCGCAGAACTCTGTGGTTTTCTCTCAGCACTTTGAAACCGGAGAGCTGAGTGGAGTCATTGTTCTTCCTCCAAGCGGACGGCGAGATCTCCAACACTTGCATCCAAACGCTGCAGGTTTGGACACGAACGCCCACCACTCTGGTTTGGGAAGCCAGCCGGGTTTCAGTTTCAGAGTTTTCAGCGTCTTCGTTTGCTTCTAAAGCTTTTCAAATCCTCTTTGCTTATCCTTAACCAAGATCATCTGCTGTCTGACGACGGTTCCCATTGTGTCTCTGTGGCCTTGATCAGCCACTTTTGGAGACGCAGAGTAATTGGCACCATAGCTGAGCTTTTATTTCCATGACAGGGCTTTATACTCAATCACTGAGGAGAGAAACCTCAAACATGTTTCTAGACCATTAAATCAAATGTATCGCAAATGTATGTATTTACGAATAATAGCTACCTAGTTATGAGCTCTTTCCAACTATGCATCCATACATAAATCACCATTAATTTATTATCTTAAATATGTTGATGATCATTACTAAATCAACCTTTTGTGCAAAGAAAATTCCATCTTGGGCTCAGTCTGGGCCATCGCAAGTTGGGCGGCCAGAATCTGCTCCTCCCTGACCTTTGACCCCAAGAATGCCACCCTGAGGGCCAACTTGGAGGAGATGTCTCAGTGTTTACATTCCTGATCCGACCAGACGCTCTTACACTCGCACAAGTCATCCGCACTCTCATTATGAGTAACTGCAGCTCTGCAGTTCATCCCTAAATCACTGCGTATTTACGTTGGAGTCACTTACTGCCTCCCAAACACTGAAGGATCCAGTTTGACCCACATATCACTGGCCTCACAGACATTCAGTTCCCGAGTTCACCCATTTCCATGTCAGTTTACACGTTTACATTTTGGTTCCGTTTCATAACGGGATATTAAGCTTGCGTAATCAAGTTTAATACGGTCAATGGAGTTAACTTTTGCAGTGTTTCCCATACACTGATTAATTTGTGGCGTACAATCAAAGAAGAAGACACTTCTTAAAGCACTTTGTCTGCCCAAAACTTAATTTTTGGTTTTTCACCAAAACAACCCGGTAAAAACAGGATGTTGTGGTGACTAAATACCGCAGTCAGCACTCGTGTCTTGAAACGGGCCAACGTGTACAAGGAGTGGCCGTATCCCAAGAAATCTGAGCACTTGGTTAAGGTTGAGACGGAGCAAAAAAGTGTTGCGTTTCTGTCACGTCGACGCCTAACGAGTGGCTCCAAAAAATCCTGACATCAGCAGCATGAATTCAGCTTTAAATTCTGTCAGCGCAATGCAGTGGTTTCTGACCTTTTCAGCCCACAATCCCCAAAATAAAGGTTCTAGAGACAGGGGACCCCCACTACCTGAAGGTGGTTGAACACAGACATGAAGATTGAAGAACAGTCATGTGAAGACAAAGTCATCTATAAGGACGAATAAAGGGGAGAGCTTTTGGGGCCCATCCATGAAGTCAGCAAAATTATGGTCTATTGTTCTATGAATATGAACATCTATTTATTTATGTGAATAATATCCACTGTTATCCAAAAAGTTTATTATTATTTGGCCCACAGTATATGGTCATCTTAAAGATGTAAATCATTACTTTAATCAGAAATAAAATGAGATAAAAGTTATAAAATAATGGTGGAAAAGGTGGTGAAATGGGATTTTAAAAACCACAGAAATTGGTTAAAAGTTGCAAATTAGAGAGGCCAAAACTGGACAGAAAAAGTGGTAAAAAGCATCAAAGTGTCACTATTGGAACAGTTAGTAGGAACACTTAGGGAGTTGGGGTCATGTAATGTAAAAAGTAAGAACAATTAGTTGAAAATGGCAAGTAATGGGCATGAAAAATGGTGAATGTGGTTAAATTGGCAAAACAAGCACGAATATGATTAAAAGAGGATAAAAGTGACAATAATGGGTCAACATATGTGAATATGTATTATATTGTGCAATGTTGGACTGTCACTACTAAATAAATATTATAAGTGGGTTTTTTCACATTTTTATTTTTATTTTTTAAAGCATTAATATTAATTCATGCAATTGCAACGCTTTCATTTTTAGTGAGGTTGGCAACATTCAGAGCCATAAATGCAACAGTACTAAATAAATGGCATAATCATTTCTTGTGGTGTTTTGGTTTTCCGCCGTGGTTTTCTCACTTTCGGTTTCGGCCAATAAATTTTATTTTGGCGCTTCCCGAGTTATCATAAAGACCTCTTGGTACAAATATGTGGGTAAACAAGTCCAGAAGTCCAAACAGCTCCAACTTATCACGTTACATGAACCTGTGTCTCTATGAATGAAGCTGGAACCTTAACATAAACATTACATTGTAGTGTTAGCCAACAGGCTAACCACTTAATGTGTGTCCAGCTGCTGCTGCTATTTGGGCAGTTAAGTATCTTTTTATGCAAGTATATTTCGTCTTATTTATTTTGTTATTTAATGTATTTATTTTAATTCAAGTTTATTTCAAACTCCTTGTTTTTCTTTCTTTGCGCGTGCGCCCCCAAAGGTCTCTACTGTTGTTGGAGTAGCTAACAGCTAGCATCCGGCATCACAAGTTGTTTTTCTGTCTGTATTTTCCCTCTAACACTAGTAAAAAATCATGAACTCATTCAGGCTTAGGTTGAAAAATCTGAATGACTAAACTCTGTCTTATTTAAGCCAGACTCAAAAGTCAGACTTTCTGCTCCTGCAGTTCTGCATTATTTTGGGGGTGCAGTTGAAGTTTATAGATTTTTCTCCAGTGGTTGTAACCGCTCTAATCGTTGATTAGCAGCAGTGTAATTATTTCAATATGTTGGCAGAGGACAATGTTTTTAGCTTTATGGGATAACGTTTGAAACAGTGTAAGTGCCCGACCTTGACAGCGGATTGATTGGATTTTAGAGTCTGAGGGTAGTGATCGGCTCCAAACGGGGAAACGTGTAATCACACGAAGGTTGTAAAGCCAATGGAGACACATCAGCTTGTTGGCTGCAGTGTGTGTGTGTGTGTGTGTGTGTGTGTTCTATGCTCCCCCTTCCTCCTCCGGCCTCTTTCCTCTCTGGGCTCAGGATGCCCAGGGTTGAAAGTTCACACGCGAGGCTGATTTTCTGTGTGTGTGTGCGGGAAGAAACTCACACTGCAGCAGGAGAGTTGAGTTTCTCTCTCACTCTCATTATTTTGCATTTCCTTTCACTGGCACTTTGTTAAAATTTGTGTTTTCTAAGGGTGTCACAAAATAGTCAACTCAAGATACGATATGAAATACGATATGGGGCTCACGATACGAAATACTCACGAAACAAAAAAAATGACAAAAAAATTCCCAATGAAAAGTACACAAATGTGTAACAAATCCTTGTTGATGAAAAACAATTTGACAGCAAAAGTTTCACGCTTTCATGAGGAGGTATTAAAGGCATTTTGATATTGAAATGTGTCGCAAAAGCGCTATGGAAACACTTTTTCCACAAATACACGTCACAGAACGTGACGTACCTAGTCCAGGTCCAACCATTTCTTAGCATTATACTTAAAAAGTATTACTGCCACATTAGACGTGCAACAACAAAGGAATGCAGAGTGTTCTAAGGAATGTTAACCTTTCCTGTGTCTTGTCTTCAGACTGTGGTCGAAAGACACACGCTCCGGGGGGCAAAGCTATCCTCAACTTCGGGGTTAACTCCTTTGTTTCACAGCAGTCATTGAGTATGACATGGAACGGTTTAATTCAACAGCTGCAACGTTCATTTTGCCGAAGCATTTTCATTTAATTGTTTTCACGGTGGTCCGTCTCAATCTCTGCTTAGAAGATGCTTTAGTGCTCAGATGTTTTGATATACAACCACTCAACGGACACGTAGGATCCAAACAAGCGTGCGCTATTTCAACCGGGTTGTGTTTTTGATGCATCACTACATACAACCGACTTATGATCCGACGGAGAATCCGCATTGTCCGCCATCTTGTAAACACTGCCACGTCTGAGCGTCTATGGGAAGCAAGAGGGTCAAATATCATCGCTACGCTGCGCTTTTTTTGAAACTTTTTTTTACTTGATTTTATTTTGTGAACTTTTGAATTTTATGATGCCGTTTTTTATTTTGCTAAATATTGTGCCTCGCAATTTTGTTACAATCCTAGTGTCTTCTCAGAGTTTCCTAATGAAAGTCAAATAGTTTTGGAGTGCTTGGTTTCAGTAAAGTGACTTATCAAGCTAGTGTCTCCATGATGACAACTACTCTAAAATCCAGTTGAGTGAATTTTCAATTCCACTGGTTGCCACGCAATGACAAAATACTGAGTTATTGCATTAACTTAGTGTAACATGAGTAGGGACTATGATTTTCTGTTTTAAAATTTTCTCAATTTCCGCATCATCTCCGCGTCAGTTTACCAATTTTTGCTAGGATTCCGTTTCTTGGTCTTTTTTTGTTCAGACAACTTTACTGGCTATTAAACTTCTTGAAATTATACCAAACATGCTAAATATAGTTCAACTACTGTGATTCAGTCTCTCCAGGATTTTGTAGCCAATTTTTGTGATTGTTGCGGCCTGAAATGCCTAATTTTGCGGCAACTTTTTCAAAATAACTGCGGCAAAAGTTGCAGCATTTTGAGGCTTTATTATTTTCTATAACTTTGCCTAAACTGGTCAATTTGCCAAAAGAAAAACCTGATTGCCTTCGAATTATTTCATAACAATACAGAAAAGAGCTCAGATTCACAATAATTTAACAAGATATGGATTATTTCCATCACATTATAAAGGTTTCCAGTGCAGAGAATATTACAGAGAATCGGTTTGTTTAAGTTTTTCAAACAAAAACAAATGAAACGAACGAATAAATGGTTATTTTCCTGTGAGAATCTCATCAATGCACTCATAACTTTTGCTACAAACACTTTTGCTTCAGAAGAGTCTCATGTGCAATTTGTGCGTGAAGATACCACCAAGGGTGCAAGCACCAATGATATTGGCAACTGCTACTATTTTAGATGGTAGCTATAATGAAGCTCTATCAAAGATTTTCTATAAAGGTAGAGGTTTAATCAGGTTATTTTCTTTAAAAGTCCTTTTAGAGCAGCAGTTGCGTTCGTGAGACACGTTCGCCGCTATTTTGCTCGAAGGAGTCAGTTTGGCTGTTGTGACACACAGTCTGTAACCAGACTAAATGGTGATTCCGGTCGCCACGGGGGACTCAAGCAGCTGCCGGTTTCAGAAGTATATGTGGCTTACACAAGGCTGACGGACTTCAGCCACGATGCGCCGCCGAATCGACCGAACGCTTGTGCTCATTCAATACGCTTGTCACCAGCGGGACGCACGTCCAAACAAGTTGGGGAGTGCGTTGAGGGGAGGGGCTTCTCTGTTGCCGGTGGTGTTCATACAATGGATGATATTGTGGCAGTTACGTTCATAATTCACCCAGTGACTGTGAAGTGGTGGGGAACATTAATGTGTTGAGAATGCCTTCTCAACACATTAATTGTGTTTCCGGTCGAATGTATTTTCTCCGACTCCTGTTCATCGGCTCCACATTATCGAGACAGTGGCTTGGCTTTATTTGAGCCTCGTCTCCATGTCTGGATTCACTAGAGCTGCACTCGGAAGACAGTCGCTTTCAGCGCTACTTCCATCTCTCCTGTGCCCAGTTTGATGACCTTGGTGCTCGCATCTCCTACCAGGACACCAACTACAGGCGCTCTATTCCAGCAGAAGAGTGCCTGTCCATCTGTCTCCGCGCCGGTCAGGTCAGTTTTTTTGTACTTTCTTCATTATTCTGAATACGTCACGGTTGTGTAAAGCTCCTGATTGGTCAACGCGCCGCGATATGCCCCAAAAGTTCAACAATCCCAACTCCAGCGTCGGCCGTGTTGGTGGCGCCAGACGCACATCAAAAGTTTGAACGCCATGCGAAAAGCTTCAAAACACGCCGCACAGGAGGCACCATATATTGTTAATGTACTGTAAACGTGATGCTGTTGACGCTTTGGACGTGTTTGGTGTGAACGCGCCATTAGACTCAGTCACCAGTTAAACTGAGGCACTAGTTGAATTTAAACATCTTTCAAGTCACTCATCATGAGTTTTACTCACATTTCATTGCAATATTACACACAGTATGCCTCAGAAATGTTACTTTTTCAACTACTTAATAGAGGTTTGAGCAAACTAGTCAATACTCAATGGCAGGAGTTGCTCTATAGGTGTGACTTCGCCGCCAAAGATCCACTCTACACTCTTGCTTACTTGACCAAAAGGAGATTTGCATGATGATGTAATTTGATTAAGTTGGCTGTGCAAAAAGAGGGACTGATATCATGTTTCATCTTTGATAGGAGCCTCAGTAGAGGAGCTAAAGAGCTACATGTGGCTCGAGAGCAGTGAGTTAAGAAACTATGCTATCACTGTGATGTGTCATTAACATAGGAAGGGATGAAGAACAACATTTCAATATGGGGATGGAGGAAAATGAGGGATAGAGGAAGTTTGAAGACCAACGCGGCTCCAGTCCACTTATTGCTGTCGTGCCACGAAGCCATTCAGGACAGGAAACACACACTAGCTTATTTTAGTCCCCCTGCACTAACGCTGCATGAAAGAGCTACAAATTGGAGGCCCCTTATCTCCTCCATCACCACTGATCTCCATCAGCCCTCTCAGCTTCCTGTTCCTGAGAACGCACTGCTTCCTGACCACAGCTGCAGATCCAGGAGGAAAGTTTCCAAACTAACAGACATGTTTGGTGAAACCCCCAAAAACACCATTACCATTTAAAGCTGCCAGCAAAACCAGCAGTGGTAATATCCCAACAAACAAAAATCAGTAAACTATACAGTCAAAACTAGATTGCTTTACCGTTAGTTAGGAATCAGTATCTCATTAGCTGTTTCCATTACAGTTTTTGCAAAATAAAAGCGATATTTCTAAATGTCGACAAAGTATGATTGCGCTTTGAATGTGTTTCCATTGAAGATTGTTTTGGGGAGGAGCCTCAAAACTCCCGTCAAATCTCAACCCGTGAGACTTCGCTTAAAACCTCCTTATAACACTCCGTATTTCGTTGTTGTTTCATGTCTAATGTGGCAGTAATAATTTTTTAGGTAAAATGTAAAGAAATATCTTGGTCTAATCTTCTGTCTACACATCGCGTGCCATGTTTTCTTGGAGGGAAGTGTTCATGTGACCAGGTACGTCACTTTCTGCAACGTGTAATTTTGGAAAAACTGTTTCCATAGCGCTTTTGCGATACAGTTCAATATAGAAATGTATGAAATTCTCTTTAGCAATAATTTATTGTTTTTTTTTTGTTTTTTTTTTTTAATTCAGATGTTGCCATTACTAGTTTTTATTGCGCTATTTATTTTCTGCTCATTTCCGCTTTGTAACCCATAATCACCGTCCAATATAAACAGTGTGTTTCATTGTGTGTGTTTGTGTGTTTAAATTTGATAAGCACGTCTTTGAATCGGTCTTTTGAATCAAATGTTATTTCTTGTCTCTATAGTGTGTGTGAGTATTTATTAGTGGAAGACCTATACCAAGCATGAGTAACTTTATAACTACATTCATCATCACCTTCACCAATTCAACAAATAACTTTTGGCTTTAAAGTAAGGCTGGAACAAAACTAAAAACAACAAAAACAACTTTAGCTTTACTTCACTAATTTTGGCCCTGAGAGAGTTATACATTTTCAGCACCATGCGAGTCTCCTATGCGATGAAAAATTCCTGGTGAGAACCCTGGTCAGTAATGGAGACAGTTAAGTAGCTAGATAGATAGTAACCTAATTTAATTAAACATGCAGATAACAACTTTAACTAAGCCAATCCATCCATCAGGTGGCTAATCTAATGAGTAATCCCAAAGCTAACAAAGAAAACTGGCTTTGGTTTTGGTTTTGGTTTTATCCCTGGGTTAAAACTGAAAGACCAACAAAGTTAAACCCAATACACAAACAAACCACTAGTCTGTAACAGTAAACTCATTTAACCCTGAGCTCTGGCTGACAGGAGGTGTAGTTGTTTACTGACTGCTTTGATCACTAACTGGTTGATGAGGGGCCAGGGTTTGTTCCCGACTGCGGACTGAGGGGCTGGTGCACTGACTAATGTCATTCAATAACACAGAGACTCATTAAAAGCAGCCAATCAGCAAACGGCTCCATTTCCCTGAGTGATGACTGACAGGCAGCCTGTGCAACACAGCAGCCGGGCAGGCAGCCAGCAGGGCTTAGTGTAACCAGTTTATTTAGACGAGGGAGAGAGAGTGAAAAAAAAAGAGAGAGAAGGAAATTGGCATCTCTCTCTCTCTCTGAATCCAAAACAAAGGGTCAGAGCCAGTTGGACGAGCAGCTATATAAACTCCACACACTCTCTCACACACACACACACACACACACACACTCACACACTCACACACTCACACACTCACACACTCACAACAATACTCACACACGGAAACACACACGGACAACAAACACACAGGAATACAGACGTGCACAGTAACGCGCGCGCGCACACAAGATCTGGAAGAGTGTGTGAGTGTGTGAGTGTGTGTGTGTGCGCGCAACTGAAACAAAAACAACCACAAAAGCAGGAGGAAAAGTATGCGAGTGCACACACCCAGAGACATGAGTGTCAGGCTGCTTGGCAGAGGCCTCTGTGTGTGTGTGTGTGTGTGTGTGTGTGTGTGTGTGTGTGTGTGTGTGTGTGTGTGTGTGTGTGTGTGTGTGTGTGTGTGTGTGTGTGTGTGTGTGTGTGTTTTTCATACATCTCTTGTAGTTGTTAACTAGTAAATCTACTAGATAGCATGCTTGTGTAGACCAGCTTATAGTTCAGCCAATAAACTAGCTAACTAGGCTAACGAGTTCATAATGCAGCAGGTAAACTAGTATATGAACTAGTTACCAAACTAGGCCTAGTCCAGCTGGGCAAACTAGCAGGTTAACTAGTAAAATAACTTGTTATCAGGTTAAAGTTAAGTCTGTTAAACTAGTAAATAACCTGCTTATGAGGTAGGTAAAACAAATAGTCAATCAATCCAGCTACTTAAGTTACATCTCAACTTGTACAAGACACCAAAGGCCTAACAGTAACACAGGAACAAAGGGAATGTAGTCTCTGATTTTCTGTGATGGAATTAACTTCCTGAAATGGAAATGGCAAAAGTGTTATTTTTTGAAACAAAGTCACATTTTCCCCATGAAACGGGTTATCGAATGTTAGCTTTAGCAAGTGTAACAAACGGCTGGACGACAAACATCAGACAAAAACTTGAATGGTCTCACCATGTGGTTGTTCTGGTGCATTTATACCGTTTAGAAATATGAAACTAATGACGACAGATGACTGATTTAACTGTATTAAGCATGCTTGGCACAATGCCGAGAAATTAAATAGCATGTAGTGACATCTGATCAGGGAAAGACGATGAAGCTAAAATGAAAATGTGCAAACTGAATTGGGGACATTTTTTTAAATGGAAACCTAAATACTTGCACCATCAGTAAATTAAAGTAAACTAGAATTTTTGCATTTACAGAAGAAAATGCAAGTGAGGATGCAGGAGCTGGCCAGCGTAAGCAAATTCAGAAGATCGATCCATCTATCTATCCAACCTTATTTTAGCATGTTAGCATCAGCATTAACTAGCATTAACACAGCATACGTTAGAGTCAGCTAGTTTTAACATTAGCGCAACTTAACATTAGCGTTAACATATGGTAGCATTAATATAAATTTGCATTAGCATAAATTAGCATCAACATTACCATAGCGTTAACATTAGCTGGACAACAGCATGAGCATGAGTTAGCATTAACATTAACCTATAATGTTAGTATACGCCTAACAATAGCACTAATCTAGCATCTTTAGCATATATTTTCTTAAGCACTTTGAGATTACTTTGTTGTAATTTGCACAATATAAATAAAGTTGAATTGAATTATCATTAGCCTAACTTTAACCTAACAATGGCATTAGTCTACCATTAGCATTAGTCCAGCATTAACAGTAACCTAACACTAGCTGAACAATAGTAAGCAAACTCCGCGAAATAAGTGTGGCAACGCAATTTTTCCCGCAACTTTGCTGAAAAAAAAAAACAAATATGCAGCCGCTTATCGTAATTTTTGGCATTTTAGCGCTTGTAGTTGCTACGGAAGCAGCGGAGGATATACTATGTACTATATATTATGTCTATGCTTTGAGCTGCTTACAAGGAACTTACGAAAATAAAAATGCCTACGTCACATCCTGTTTTCAACCAGTGCCAGTGAGAAAGCATTCAATGGAGTCATGTGCAATAGAAATACCTTGCATTTGCTTACATAAATATGGGCTAAGGACCGTGCAAAACAGCACCCAACATTGCTTCATAAGAGTGGGGGTAAACTTCTTTTGTTCAAAATGCATTGTTATCATCGAGCAAAAGCGGAAATCGTCTATGGACGAGCATTTTGTTTCTGCAAAGCACGTCAAGAGAATGAAAGCAAGTGCACAACCCCATGTGGGAGAACAAACAGGAAGCACACAATATTACATACAGTATGTTCGTTAATGCTTTTTATTTTTTTTATTTTTTGTTATGCCTAAAGAAATATGTTTTCATGACAGATTCATGTTACGCACTTTAAGATTCATTAAGTTCAATATTGTATCATTTGAATTAAAAACTGTTGCACCTTTTGCATTCAGGGTATGTTCAGTGTATATCAATGTTTTGCAAAATTGTGTTGGTGTTTGCTTTCCAACAATAAAGCATATTTTTTTCTAGCGCATGTCTGGTCAATATGTATTTATAATTGGTAGAAACAATGAACTTAATTTGTGAGTAAAGTATGTTTTAAACACTGACAAAATATTGCAATTTTTTACCGCAAATTTGGGAAAAATGGTCGACGAAATCAGGCATTTCAGCCCGCACAAAAAAATGCCCGCAAAAGCCTGGAGGGACTGAGTAATAAGTTTTAAAAAGGTTGAAAAGGCTGAAAAAAAGTTGAAATGGGTTGAAAAGGTTGAAGGTCAGACATATGAACACGTTAAAGGATGAATGGTTAAAATCAGTTCAAGAATGGCTGAACATCTGAAGTTCTAAGTTGAAAGTTTAGAATGTTGAAAATGTCTTTGGGAAAATGAAAAGTTAAAAAGTTAAATAGTTTAAAAAGTTGAAAAGTAAAAAAATAGCTAATACATAGCAGAATGGCCAGAAAATATTGGAACATTTTGACACCAAACTTGTTGGAATCAGTTAAAAAATATGGAAGTAGTAAGAGTAAGATGGAAGAAGAAAACAATATTTACCTGGCTACAAGCTTGGTAAACTAGCAAAATAAATGTGAACTCGTCGAGGTTAACAAGTCCGAACACCTTAGCATTTCCATTTATAATGTTGTCGGCTGAACCTCGAGCAAGTCGTCTTCTTTGAACCGCTGACGCCACGAGGAGGAAGTGGCAACACACACACACACAAATAAAAGCACCAGACCACTAAAAGATCAGCTTAATCCACTTTGATGTCAACACTATGCACACACACAGGAACATATGTGTGTCGGGGCATGGGAATGTAATTCTGTGAACTTCAACCGTCCAGCTGTGGTTCCAGCTGCAGATCTCTGTCCTACATCCAAACAGAAGGGAAACTTCATTGAAGGGAAACCTAAGAATAAAACCAAAATAACTTATCATCCTTCGATATAAACTAGAAAACAACTAGTCAGCCATGTAGTGAAGCGGTAAATCACGTTTTTCTGAAGTTTTGATTGCGTTTCAACTTCAAGCTTGTGGGCGGGGCCTCCTCCGGACGATGTTAGAAGTCTTTTTATTGGTCAGTTTCAAACGATGGTGTCACACCAAACAGATAGAAAACGCAACCAAAACTTCAGAAAACGCAACAAAAACTTAAGGAAACATAAACAAAATGTATAGTTTAATGAAAACTGCATTTAAATGAGAGCAGCATTTTAAAAAGTTGTAATGATACCTTTGGTTGCAATTACATTTTTTCTATTGCAAATGCCATATTGTTGTTGCAAAGTTTTTATTTTTATTATTTATTATTTTTTGTTTGATTGCATAGAAAAGATACACATTGCATATAAAAGATACACATTTCTGTAGGCTTTAGCCTGCAATATTGTGGCTTGAGCTTTAATTTTATTCTTAAAAAAGGTTTGGATTTCTTTTTCTGTTTCAGAACGTGAACTATGTGTAATCACAGAAAATCGGAGTCCCTACAAGTACCCATTGTTACTGTCTTGGGCTGCAGACCACTGGTTGAAGACCTTCAACTCTTCCTCTGACCTGGAGATGTGGGATGAAGACATTACTCATTGTATGTTGTAAAGAGCTGTAGCTACAGCATGAGAAAACCTATGTGAAAAACTCAGAAAAAACCAATACATGTTTGTTTATCTGCTCACTAAAACAGGACTACACACACCTAATGTGGAGTTTTACAGTTTTAACATATTGTGCATCTGACCAGAGAGTCACATGGTTGGAGAAAATGGAAAGATTTGGAGTAAGACTGGATGGGTGAAGAGCTTTATTAGAAACAGAAGCTAACATGTACATGTGGGTGAAGCAAAGTCCAAGGCAGCGGACATTACATGTGGTGTGCCACAGGGTTCAATAGTGGGACCCAAACTATTTTTAATGTATATAAACAATATTTGCCGCACGTCAAATCAGTTAGAATACGCAATTTTTGCAGATGACACCAATATATTTTGTTCTGGTGAATGTTTTGAAAGGTTCGTAGAGAAGGTGACGGAAGGGCTAAGTAAGCTGAAAACTATGGTTTGATGCTAACAAATTAAAAACTAAATTTATGATTTTTGGAAACAGCAAAACCCCTCTAACACCTCAAGCAAGCGTAAGGATAAATGTGGTAGACATTGAACGAGTATATGAAAATAACTTTCTAGGTGTTTTAATAGACCAGAAATTTAACTGGAAACCTCAAGTGAATCAAGTGAGATCCAAAAACTTAAGATCTATTGGGGTGTTGAACAAAGTAAGACACTTTTTAACCCTCAGGTCAATGAATATCCTTTACTGCACACTGATACTACCTTATTTCACTTATTGTGTTGAAGTACGGGGCCATGCTTGTAAAACCACACTACAGAAAGTCTCCACAGTACAAAAACGTGCCATAAGAATGGTGCACCATGTTGATTTTTAGGAACAAACAAAAGCATTATTTAAAAAAAAATCTAAGGCTGCTGCCCCTTGTCTGAGTGTAGACTGTGTATGCTCTGACTCTGACCAATAAACCAAACCAAACTAAACATGAACCAGTAGTGTGTGTGTGTGTGTGTGTGTGTGTGTGTGTGTGTGTGTGCGTGCGTGCGTGCGTAAGGGGCAGGACATGGGAGGATGATGAATGCAGTCCAACAGGACTGGCTGCTTTGTTTCTCCATGTGCCGCTGCACAACAACCACATCATCATCAACAACCTGACAGCTGAGAGGACGAGGGCCATCCAACATGAGAAAAACTCTCATTTCACTTGTTTCAAGACTGAATTTTAAAGTGCATTACAAATACTTCGAACTAACAATAAAATAAAAATCAAATAAATTATTAGAAAATCAGAAATCAAAAAAAAAAAAAAAAAAAAAAAAAATGAATTGAATTGAATGAAACACAATTATAGCTGCTGCGCAGCAATAGTGGAGGCCAGGCAATTTTAGGCAGAATTAGGAAATTCTGAGCAAATGTTAAGTGAACTTGATTCATATAGTGTTTTTATAATTAAAGGTATTGTAGACGATGTTTAGCTTCCGGGTGGATCATCAAGACTATTGGTCCTCCTAAATGTCAATCATGTTTCCGAAAGGCCGTCGTACGTGCTCGTGCCCGGTGCGCACCGGGTCCTTTGAAAATGGATTTTCACTTACCGGTGGCGAGTCTGACGTAGTGGGAAAAGTGCAAATCTTCTTTTGTAAGGTAAGCTTGTATGACCGATGTCCACACCAACTTGTAAAGGGAGCTGTGCACGAGGAAAACGGGGCTCGTGCACGCTCTCCCGCACACGTAGGCGTGTTGCGCATGCGTGTTTTTTTTAAACATCGTCCACAATACCTTTAAGTAGTTACAAAGACAGGTTTCCACTGCAATAATTATTAAATAAAGGAAAATTAAAAAGAAGAAAACTGTGAAACACAAAAAAAAAATGCATATTTATAAAAAATAAAAATAAAAAATACAATTGGAGAAGCCTTTATAAGATTTACTTCAAACATTGAAAAATAAAACCTAAAATTATAAAAAAAAAAATGCTATGAAGTCAAATAGAAACGAACATCCTTTGGTTTAAAAACAGACAATATGTTAATAACATGAAATTAGATAATTAAATAAAGTAAAAGCAGTTATTAATAGAAACACATGGCACCCTCATTAATAACTTATTTTTTATATATATTGTATATATAAGACAAAAGCCAAAAGTCATTTTCCTTCAGAACAGACAGCAGCTTTTAGCCACACACAATATTTAATCTGTTTTAGTAACAACACAAACTGACCGTGTGGGTGTTTCTCTAGAAACTGTGGAAAACTTTTCCAAATTCACCTCTTCAGCCAAACGGAGCCAAAACAACCGCAGACAACAACACCCCCTGTTTTATTGAAGCCTTACTGAGCAACACATTTTCCTTCTCCAAAGTACGTCGTCGACCATGTTTGGGAACATTAGCTGTGAAAAACAGCGTCAGTACGTACGAGTCCTCCGCCATGACACCACAAGGCTGGGGCTCCCCAACATTAGCATTCTATCAGAAATGCCAATATTGTTATTATCATTACCATCAAACCAAGTGGAAGTTGCAATATCAAATTCAATACAGCCACACATTAGGGTGCGTCAAACCCCACAATGTTTTAAAATAAATCTGTCCCCAGTCTAATTATGTTCCAATGGCCAAAATAAGAAGCCTTGCTAAATATTTGGTAAATCAATTAATATTTATGGGGTCCACATCAAATGAGTCATTTTTTAACTTGAATATAGCATTTAGGATATTTTTATTTGCTGGAATAAATTATATAGAAATGGAAAAACTATATTTTATTTTGGATAATGAAGCCTAATAAGGCACTATTGACACATTTACACAATTAACCTGGTGAATTAATGATCTAGCAGTAGTTTGTAATTTCGGTTTTCTTATGTTTTTCAGGAAAACAACAAAATAATGCATATTTTCTGTTATTAATGGTGTTTTTTTTTCACAGGCTTGGTGGACCCCATAAAGACTTGGCTCCATCCGAGCCGGGAATCTCTGGCCTTTCCCTCCTCGCCCGGTGTAGAAAGGCCAAGGCTTTTGGTTGTCCTAAAAATACACAGAGCGGGGCTAAAAATACCCGGCCAAGGACTGCGTTGCACATGGAAGCTGAATGGGAAACACATGAAGAGCTCCTTCACGCAGCTGGAGGCGCGTTGAAACATCTGAGAAGCCAATGCGCTCGTTTCCGCCCCTGTGAGAAAGTGTGTCCACATCTTTGACCTGCATGTTAGACTGTGTTTTAATCAGAGGCAGTGTGGGAGTGGCAAACAAGACAGAAGGAAATCCTCCTGGAGGAAACAGAAGTCGTTACAACACCACTGAGCTCTTATATCTCTGTAACAGGAAAGCACATGGCTGTCATCAAAATTAGAACAAATGGGGGTTTTAGTCTCCACAGCATCAATAGAAAGCTTCCCTTTTCTTTAAATTCATGTTAAAATTCCTTTTCTTTCTTTCAACTTTAACAAATTTTGCATATTTTTTAGTTTTGAAGTGAACAGGTTGCTTTAAAGAGCTTTTCCTCAGCAGAGGAATTATCTAACAAAGGAAAAACTATTTCAGAAAATATTTGATTTTAATGTTTACTTTTAGAAAAAAAACAGAATTTTTTTTAAAGAAAAAAAGAGGAAAAGGGGGAAGTAGAAAAAAATTAATATATATATATATATTTTATTTTTTTTATATATATGGTTTTTTTTTTTAACCTGACCCCAAAAAACTGAGTTGGATAGAAATAGATTCTCGATTATTATTATTATTATTTTTTTTTTTTTAAATAAACTAGGAAAAGCAAGTGTAGCCTAATAAGGGGCGGGGCCAACAGTGTTGGTTTGTGACATAAGAAGCCACCAAAACATCATCGGCCTCCATTTCAGCCAATGTCAACATTTGATTGTAATAGCTGGGTTTCAACCCATAGAGGGCAGTGACTAAGATTTTGACAACAAAATACAATAAATTGAAACACTTTGAATTTTGCGATTTAAACTACATTCAGACTACTATTTTATTTTACTCATTATGTGACCTTCAGTATATCCGATTTGTTAAAAACAACACAAACCTGATTTTCTCCAATCTGACCCAGGCCACTTTCATAAGTGCCCTTAAATCCAATACTCATCTGATAATTTGCAACACGACAACGGACAGGTCGCATTTATCGGACCTTTAAAATGCGATAAACGTCACAATTCTGGGTCCCAGGAGGAGCGGCGGGAGACTTTATCAGTGCCACACACGCTTTAATGAAGCTTATGAGGGTCCAAAATCTCTTGGTTGCTTATTAATATAAACAGGTTTCATGCACTCTACCTGCAGCTTGGATTTATTTCTTCTTTTATTTCAATTCATTTTAATTTTGACATTTTATCTCATATGTTCATATCTCTAAATTGGTAGTTTTGAAAAATATTTGTTTATATTTAAAAATGTTGATTTCTTTACATTGTTACTGTATATGCAATTTTGTTCATATTTTCACTTCTTTTTTGCGATGTGAAACCAGAAATGTGCATTTAAAAAGACAGTGGAGTGCAGTAGTTATTAAAAGATCTGCGCTTAAAAATCTTAATTTATTAATATATATATTAATTTTACTGCCTTTTTAAAGATGAGCCTTATTTACAGTTTTTGGCTGTGTTTGAAATGGCACTCTGTACTATACACTACAATTCAATGAGTATATACTGTCTACTATATACTGTAAGTATGATTAGGATAGTGAGCATTCCCACTGAATTAAACTACAAAGATTTTAAGTTCTGCTCGCAATGCATCATGGGACGGTTGAGAATGACTAGTGTGCCCACCGTGCATACTTCAACAATGTCCCCATATAGTATACATCCAAGTATTTCTTGAGTACTCAATCTTTCCATGTGAACGCACTACATATTGATTGGATTGTCTGTAGAAAGCCTATTGACTCGATGTGTTTGTGGCTTTGTGTAAAAACGGGACATCTTATAAGTATATTTAGAAGCTTTTAGGATAGACTTGTAAAAAACAGTGGAGGGTCCCTTGAAAATGTTAGTTTGTTTACCAGTTCAAAGAGAGATTCAATCTTTTTCAACCTAATACACAAGACACACACACACACCTGAATGAGTGTGTGTGCGTGTGTGTGTGTGTGTGTGTGTGTGTGTGTGTGTGTGTGTGTGTGTGTGTGTGTGTGTGTGTGTGTGTGTGTGTGTGTGTGTGTGTGTGCGTGTGTGTGTGTGTGTGTGAACAGGGTTCTCCTGCTGAGATGATTGCACTTTAAGGACTCTCCCTGAATCTCTGCTCAGCAGGTGAGAAACAGCTGCGGCCTCAAGCTTGGAGCGTGTAGCGTGATGTTTCCACTTCCAAAAAAAAGACGCCTTTACCTACAAATTGGTTTCACTTGTGGCGCTCACTCAGCACTCCTCCTCTGGGGCAACAAAGGGTTAACGCGGCAATTACACAAGCGCAGCTATTGTTTGGTGTTAGGGCCTGGCGGCGAGGACGGCCAGTTTGCCGACATGTCTGAACCGGCTGTTCTTTCATCTGCATGAGCTTAAGTATGTAAACAAAGGAGGAGCCCCGCCCACCCAATGGGAAGGAAGCTGAAGCTGTGTGTTTGAACTGCAATAAGGAGATGTAAGGTCACAACAGTCCAAGATGATCCAACATCCACCATGGGTTTATACAGTGTCTCAATCTATTCTTAATCTATAAATAGATAAGAAAAGTCTACAAAGAATCAGTCAAAGGTTTCTCAGAGGTCAACTGAGGTTAAAAGTGTACTTTTGGTCTTCAAGTATCTATCAAAAGAGTTAAGAAACATCTATAAGCAATTCTTCAGAGGTTTCATTGTGCTCAACTGAACAAATGGGTGATCCAAGTGTCCATAAATGGTCTACAAGGTTCTTCAGAGATTCAGCTATGGACAAATGTCTATTATGGCGCGTTTCCATTGGTGGTATCGGCTCTACACGGCTCCGCACTCCTCACTTTCAGGACCCGATACTGTTTTTTTCTGAGCTCCAACCTGACACTTGAAGCTGCCAGACTCCACGGATTGCACTTTTTTGCTGCCATCCTCACAAGATTGCCAACAAAAATGAATGGTGGCCAAATGCTTCCTCGCTGTGAGAGTTGATGACTCTACGCTGTAA
Organism: Gouania willdenowi; assembly: GCF_900634775.1. Taxonomy (NCBI): domain Eukaryota; kingdom Metazoa; phylum Chordata; class Actinopteri; order Blenniiformes; family Gobiesocidae; genus Gouania; species Gouania willdenowi. The sequence goes on from NC_041045.1 coordinate 13,023,755, forward strand.
TGATTCTCAGACCCAATCAGTGTCTGATTTCTTCCTACGTCACATTTTCAGGGCTGCTTTTTTTGGAACCTCAACAAAGGAAGTACTAAAAGAAAAGTAGCACCAGGTACCACGGAGGAGGTACTTTTTACAGGTGGAAACGGGCAAAAAGAGAGTAGAGCCCATACCGCCAGTGGAAACGCGCCATTAGAGTTCTACTTTATGAGTAGTCATCATATTAATCTCAGTGTTATTGTATCTGATGGTCACATTATCAAGATTCATGTCAGCACTTAAAATAACGACCAATGTGAGCATTAACGGCTTTGTGATTTTTGTTTTGTTGTGTGCGCAATTGTCGTTTTGTGTTTTTAGATTCAGTTTTGCGTATTTTAATTGTTGTTTTGTATATTTTGTTTTTGTGTATTTTTGTTGTGTCTGATTTCTTTTGGAGTCAGAAAGAGTTTTCTGTTGTTGTTTTTGAGTCATTTTGTGCATTAGGTTGGGCATTTTCGTTGTCCTATTGTGTTTTTGAAGCAACTTTTGGGCATTTTCGTTGACGTTTTGTATATTTCTTCGTCACTGTCTGTTTGTAGTCATTTTGTACATTTTTATCTCATTTTGTGTGTTTGTTGTTTTCTGTTTTTTGCTTTGGCATCATGAAGTGTACTCCTGTTGTTGTTTTGTATAATTTTCAGTTATCTTGAATATTCTTGTCATAATGTTTTATGGAGTAATTGTGTTTATTTTTGTTGCCATTGTGTGTATTTTTCCTGTTGTTTTGTCTTTTTTTGGAGTGATTTTGTGGTTTTACTTTGGGAGCCGCACAAAATAAGACTGAGGGCCGCATGTGGCCCTTTGGCTTCCAGTTGCCCATGTCAGGCCAGTGACAAACAGACATTCATTCTTAAGTCCAAATACCTGCGTGCTGCTTTTAGAAGCTACAGAGAGTCAGGTTGCAACATGCCGATACTTCCAGCCTGGATTAGCTCATATAAACTAATAGACACACACATATACTGTGGCTGATTCACTGACACTGTAGCTACAGAGTGTGTGTGTGTGTGTGTGTGTGTGTGTGCGTGCGTGCGTGTGTGTGTGCCCAGTTCACCTCGAGTCTCATCTGAAACTCCCTGAGGCTGTCTTGGGACTAGATTGCTATCACAGCAATGACAAAAATGTGAAAATAAAACCACAAATATGTGTCAAAATGTGAGTTTTCTAAACAAAAACAAAAAAAGCAAGCCCAGAAAAGTACAAACTGCTACAGAAAATAAACAACACTTCTAATTATGTTCCAATGACTAAAATAAGAAGCCTTGCAAAATATTTGGTAAATCAATTTATATTTATGGGGTCCACATCAAGCTTGAAATGTTCACATATGCCCCATATATGAGTGATTTTTACCTTTGATATAGCAATTAAGGCTGAATGATTAATCGCATTTGTGATATTCTCGTGATATCATAAAATGCAATTTTCTAATCGCAAAGGCAGCGATTATCATTATTATTATTTTTGGACCGACAAGCTACATCCTGATCGGCCCTGTTCGGGCGACCGTGGCTCAGGTGGTAGAGGGTCGTCTTCTGATCGAGAGGTTGGGGGTTCGATCCCAGTACCTGACTATGTGTCGAAGTGTCCTTGGGCAAGACACTGAACCCTAAGTTGCTCCCAGTGGTCGACTAGCGCCTTGCACGGCAGTCCTGTCCCACTGGTGTGTGAATGTGAGAGTGATTGGGTGAATGAGCTGACATGTAAAGCGCTTTGAGACTGCTTCAGTGTGGTGATAAAGCGCTATATAAATCAAGTCCATTTACCGGTATTTTTAAGGTCACGAGCCAGTGCAGCCACAGCCATCAGAGGCGCAGCTCACTAATTCTCCTTTTGCACAATTTTTCATTAAGTTGTTGATATGCTTGATTTGAATATTTGTATTGTTTAGATAGTTGGTTTAGTGTTTTGTTGATATAAAAAAGTTATTTAATGCGGTATTTTTTACTGTTTTATTTATACATTTTTGTAGTGTTTTATTTAGAAATATTTATTTTGTATTTCTCATTTATTTGGTGTGCCATATTGTTAAAAACATTCAAAAAATAAACAGATTGATATTCATCATTTGTTTTTTGTTGTTGTTATTGTGTTCTTTTAAAAAAAAAGTAAGGTATCGATAAAGTAGATCAATAACAGTAGTAGTATAGTAGTACACCCATCCCTAATGTTCAAGAAGTAAAGCCACAGATTTGTTTGCTTTATTGTTGTAATCTCTGCTTCAAACTGTACATTTCATATTTATTTAAAATTTAAATAAATCAGAAATTGTTTATTATGAAACAGATTTATTTATTGCTTGTGTTCATTGAAAAATACATGACAAGAGGCCCTTGAAAAAATAATCGCATTTTAAATCGCAATATTGAGGAAAATAATCGCAATTAGATTATTTTCCAAAATTGTTCAGCCCTAATAGCAATTAAGTTATTTATTTTGCCAAAATAAATTATATATAAATGGATGGAACCAATTCTATCATTGTTTGAGAACCAATGGACTAAACCATCACCAACATATGTTGTTTTTGGACAATGTGGGACAATCTGTTGCCATATTGTTGTTCTCTGGTTTTGTTGAGGAAAACCCTCTGAGGCGAAAACATGATAAAACATGAGAAAAGGAAGGACAAGGGCGTAGTGCAGGCTTTGGCTCTGCCGGCCATTCTTCTGCCTTCATTTGTGGCTAACTTCCCTATCAATTACCCAACTCTGACTTCAGAGATGGGAGATATTTCCAGAGAAGCCTGCTGGGAAGGAGCCCGCTCTGCTCCGACAGGCATGGCTTCATCAAAGGAGAAGAAAGAGAGATGGAGCTGCAGATAAGTGCTGGAGCCGACAGCAGAGCAAAGGCAGAAAATGTCCAAATCTGTCTGAGAATGCACCAATGCAGAGGTTTGAGAGCTTAAAATGCACTTTGAACAGAGCAGGTTGAGCTGGAAATGGACTAAAACAGATGAAACTCTACAGGTTTACATTCATTAAGAAGGCAGGACATGACAGAAATACATAAAAAACAAGAGAGAAAGCGATCATCCAAACCAGACAGGTACATTTGATCACAGCTGGGTCACAAATGTGATTGCATCTGATCTGAGGGTCACATGATGAATAAATAATGAGCAATTTGAGCATTAACACAGGAAACAACCATGAGTTTCTATGTTTTTGTTGATGTTTTGTGTATTTTATCTTATGTGTTTTTGGAGTAGTTTTGCATGTTTTTGTCTGGGACAGACTAACGGAAAGGAGCGAGGCTGACATAGTGCGCCATCGGCCCCTCTGACCACCACCAACACTCAGACACACACCACATTCATACATCTCGAGTGTTTTTGTAGTAATTTTGTGTACTTGTGTTGTCCTTTCACACATTTTTTGGTAATTTTGTATTTACCATGTGTTCCCCGGGCCATTATTTGCAAATGTCTGGTGTAAATCATCAAAGTGAAACAAATAAAGGTTTCACTTTTTAAAAAAATGAATAAATGAATAAAAACTAAAACGGAAGAAGAGTAATGTAGATGATGGTTGTGTGCATTCTCATCCTCAAATGACTCAAACCCAAAGAATGGGGTTTAAGAGAAAAGTGGAGACAGAAATGAAAGGAGATGATGAATGAAGGGATTACACATCAAAGGTCACACTGCATGACATTTCAAAAACAGGCTTGAGCAACAAAAAAAGTGTTATTTTTTTCTAAATCAAGTTTTTTTTTTTTTTTTTTATTTTAAAAAAAAGTATTTTTCCTTGACCTTATTTGGCCTCATTCTCTAAATCATACAAAAAAGTCTGATCCTTTTCTAATATTGTTAATTTTCTTTCTAGAATTTAAACATCATGTATTATATTTCATATGTTTTTCCAGATTTAACAACATTTCTTTGACAAATAAGATTATGATCACAATTTTTTTTGTGACTTTTAGGTTTTGTAAATATATTTTATTTATCCTCATTTTTTGCCATTCATTTATTTTGAGGATTTACATCTTTTGAAGATGAAAGGTTGGCTTTGAAGATGACAGGTTGGCTTTGAAGATGACACCTTGACGTCTGGAAATGCAATATTGTTATTTTTTCTTCTTTTTTACTTTTTAATGTAAAAGAAAGAAACCGTTAAAATGAGCCTTTATGGAGGATTTGGTTCTATTTCATACAAGTCAAAACCATTGATCAGCCAGAGAAATTAAAAATTATCAGTTATTAGATCTGTTGAAAGGTTCACTTAATGATCGAGTGCAGAATCCAACAATCGTCTCATGTGTCATGTCAGAGGAGGAACTGCGTGGAAAATCACCAACAGGCATTAGGCTCCGCCCCTGGGCTCATGAATGAGAGTTTACACAGGCAGGTTTACACCAGCCGAGACTTCACACACATCACACACTCAAAAGCTCAGGGCAGATCTCTGCAGATTATGCTGCATTACACAATATGCCTCACACATGAACACATGCCCTCTATGTGATCACTTTCACTCATTCACACCCACAGCTAGAGCTTCTCACGCCGAACAAGGGCCTCAGATTTCCTGTGATCGTGGAAAACGGACAGAAAAAAATTGAATTTGCGTTCTGTATCAGCAAACGCAATCTGATCCGGTTTTTTTCTCTCTCTCTCTCTCTTTATTTTAAATCAGATCCGAACATGACATGGAAATGCCGAACATGAAGGTTTTAGGACAATATCATATTTACACGCAATTTTTCACCAGAAAATGTCTCGCAAGTGTAGCAAACCGCCCATAATCCCAAAATCTTACGGTTCGAGGAGTGATCACGTGATTGAAAATGAACGCAGAGCTTCATCTGAAGTGTGTTTTTAATGTGTTGTGATGAACAAGTGGTTCAGATTATTAGGACTGCCTTCACATCTGAATAAGGTCTGGTAAAAAGACAGGTTTGACTGATGGTGTATTAGTTGAACTGGGGATCATTTTACGTGGTGACACGGAACGACGGAAGCTTCTATAATCACACAGCACGTTTTTGTGCAAAACAGGAGGGTGATTTAATGAAAGGTTTCAGAAAAAACAGTCCTTCCAGGATTTGGCAGCCAAGTTCTGTGATTGTTGCGGCCTAAAATGCCTGATTTTGCGGCAGCTTTTTCAAAAAACTGCAGCAAAAGTTGCAGCATTTTGAAGCTTTATTTTTTTTTTTGTGTGTTCAGCAATTTGCACATTTGTTGTGGAGATACCACCAGGGGGCGCAAGCACCAACAATATTGGCCACTGCTACCATTTTAGACCAGTGTTTTTCAACCACTGTGCCGCGGCACACTAGTGTGCCGCGAGAGATCGTCAGGTGTGCCGTGGGAAATTATCCAATTTCACCTAATTGGTCTAAAAAAAAATTTTGAAAACATATTAATTATTATCTGCAAATAATATACCATTGTCGAGTGTCCGTGCTGCAGTAGTGACTAAAGGTGCGTGCACACCGAACGCGACGGAAGCGATGACGTTGCCTTAAATCGTCCCTGATCGGTAGTTTGCACATAGTGGTGCTTTTTTGTCAGTCCATCATTTCATCGCTCCAGCGACGCGATCACTAGGGAGCTATGTGTACGTGTATGTATGTGTGTGTGTGTGTGTGTGTGTGTGTGTGTGTGTGTGTGCGTGTGCGTGTGCGTGTGTGTGTGTGTGGCCCCGGTAACAGAGAGAGTGTTGATGACGTCTTTTTTTTCCCTTCTTGCTCCGCTTCTACGGTTAAATGATCAACTTAACGGAGATATTAAAGGATGACTTCACTCAGAATGTGTTTGATCAGTAGTTACTGTGGTTTTAAAGAAATTTGCCGCTTTAATTTTGAACCTGATACTTTGAGGAAGTAGAACAGCCTCCGCTGCAGCCGTCAGCACTGAAGCGGAAGCGGGAGCGGGAGGGAGGGGCTGCTGCCTCCGCTCTACAGACAGTGGAGGACGGGAGATATCGCTTCACGTCGCTTAAAAAGTTAAAATTTTTCAACTTTGATCATGCAAGTCGCGTCGCTGAGGGGGGGATAAATTTTGTACATGGAACTCTTCATATTTCTCAGTGTAGAACAGTGAAATCTTTCCCAAATATTATTGCTTCTGTCATAATAAGCACGATATTTCTGTATTCCTGGTAATTAATAATTTTGGACAGAATTAGAGTTTGCAAAACACTTTGACGTTTTCTACTACCTTTAAGACCACATTGTTGTTTCATTTGTTATGTTCAAGCTGTATTTTTGAAGTGGACATGTTAAGTGCACTTTTTATTTGAAAGAAGAAATACAAATGATGATAAAGTCCTTTATTCTTTGTGTTTATTTGATTCCTATTCAAGACACTTTGATGAGAATGGCTATATTGTTAATATAGGCCATAGGCTACAGAGTATCATTTTTTAACATGTTTGGCTGGTGGTGTGCCTCGTGATTTTTTCAATGAAAAAAATGTGCCTTGGCTCAAAAAAGGTTGAAAAACACTGTTTTAGACAGTACCTGTAAGGAAGCGCTATCAAAGATGTGGTGACCGGAATCTTTAGTCAGATTGGTTGAAATTGCAGAAATTTGCGGTGATTGGACAGAACTATAGGGCCACACAGAATTTGCGGGGATTGGCTGAATTTGCATTAATAGTTGAAATCGTAACATTGCAAATTCCTGGAGGGTCTGAAATAATGTTTCAAACACATTTCCATGGGATTTTTCTTGTTAACCAGATGGCTGCCAGTCTATCAATGATGCTAACGTCACTTAAAATCATCCCGTTTACGTAAATAATCTGAAACATATAAAATACATAACAGTAATTGACTTTATTAACACTATTGAGCATGTTTGGTACAATGTCAGAATATTTATTAGCCTGTAAAGTCATCTAAACAGTGAGATGATGATGAAACAGAAATGAAATGTGTGTGCAGATGAACTTCCTAGCGGCAATTTTGGCCTTCTTTTGTATCCTTTTGGAAGCTTTGTGTTATATTAAGGTCATGTTGTGTCCTTTTAGGTCATTTTGTGAGATTTTAGGGACTTCTTTGTCCTTTTCAAGGCACACGTATCACTTTTCAGGTGATTTCAAATCTTTTTTGTTCGCTCTCGGTCACTGTTTTTTTCAGAGCACTGGGTTATCAACACCTTATCATATAATACAAAGAGCCTCACACGTCGGATTCTGTGCACGGGCTAAAGTAAACATTGAAGCTCAAACCAGTTCATTTCTTCTTCCTCAACAACAGTCGTGAGACAAAACAATGTCCAAACAAACGTGAACAAAGGGGTGGGTGTGTGTGTGTGTGTGTGTGTGTGTGTTTCATTTTAGTAGCAAATCTTTGCTTCAGCATCGTCTTTCTTTTTTGAACATGTAGGAACTTCTGAAGGACTTTGTTGACCATGAGGTCTTTTTTGCGATATATTTGTATACTTTTAATGCATCTCTTGTTGTCTGTTGGTCTATTCTTTCTGTTCTGTATCTATTTGTGTCGTGACTGTTTGTTTTGTCAACTTTTTGTATCTTTGTGTCCATTTTCATCATTTTTGCTGAATTTCACGGTTATAGTGAGACTTTTATGGTCTTTTGTCAAGCATTGCCTTTGTCCTCATTCATGTGAATCTTTTTTTAAGCCTTGAGTATGAACTTTGGATCATTTCAATGCATGTCTGATCTTTTAATGCCTTCTTTGCTCATAGTTTAAATCCATTTGTTCAGTGCATATTGAATACCTGTCATTCTTTGATAAATCTTCATATTTTCCAGGTCATATTCTTACTTTTTTTTTAAATAATTTTGGGCTTGGTTTAAATCTAACTATAGATTTTTCTTGTCATTTTATGGAATATTTGATTTGATTATTATCACTTTGGTTGATAATTACCTAACTTTGTCATAGGTGGGAAGGTGCAGTCTGCAACACAATTTTTGCCATATTTACTAAAGCTGTCACTATGTAAGGACAGCTTTACATCAAACTAGTAGTTTGTGTGAAAAAAACAGGCTCGTTGAGACCCGCCCCCTGCTGCTCCTGCAGCCTTTGGCAGATTGCCAGAATGCACCGCGACCGAGCAAAAAGAATCAATCAGAGCCAGGATTGTGTTTGATGGACTGTCTGACAGCTGTTGCTCACAGGCCTCACCACTTTCCCGGAGCCAGACGTATGGGTCGTCTGGAGCCAGCGGATGAACAAAGACGCCTCCGTGTGGCTGCTGTGACACTATGTTGCTGCTGCTAAGGTTTGCGCACATATAGAGAGAAAAGCGCTGCAGTAATATGATTTTAACAGAGCAAGTTAGATTACTGTAATGTTGCTGTCGGACTAAGGCTAGCTTGTTAGCTCCTCTGAGGGAGGGACTTTGGAAAGTTTGAAGGCAGGGCAAGAGAGCAGCGGGAAGGGAGGGGGAGAGAGGGATCTGAGAGTTGCAAACTGCACCTTTAAGCATATAATTGTGTTGGTTTTCCGTCTGCAGAAGAAACATTTGAACACCAATACAGTATCAGTCCGCTACAGAAACCAGTTTATTGATGTTGGAGGCTGCACTGGCACAGCCACTGTTGGCATTACAGTGACAGAGCAGCATTCCTGAGAACCTGGAACTGCTGCTGAGTTTTTGCAAATGTTGGATATTATTTTTATGTGCATGTGCTTAAGTCCATGTGTTACCATTTTGTAGGTCTTTCGTTATTTTGTGTATGTTTGTGTTTTTGAAGTTATCTTGTGTGTCATTATTATTATTTTGTGTATTTTTGTATGTTGAGTTGTTTTTTTTTGCAGATTTTACATTCATTCTACAGCTGCCCAATGGCTAAAACTATAAAAAATTAAACCCTAACCACGGTTTTGGGCTTGTTTTTCCCCTTAAGGCAGCTTTGGGTGTACTTTTGGTTTTTACACAGCCACCCAAAGGCTATTTATTCAAAGTTTCATTCCAACCTTCATTAGAAAGCTGTAGCGTTGGACAAGGGAGTGTTTGCATGTGCTTAAGGGCAGTTTTCCCCGTCTGCTGAGATCTTTAAATGTCTTGTTCTCTCCGAGGGTTAAACGGACTCTAAAGGAAACGTATGGGTCGTCTGGAGCCAGCGGATGAACAAAGACGTGGAGCCGTGTCTCGACTTGAGGCTGATCACCTCTCTGAGGAACAATGGAGCTGTTGTGAGCCAAGCTGGGATACGACTTTGCAGCGTTTCCCAGCAGCTTCTCTGCTATGAGGACACACAGAGCGCTCCTTTCTGCGTTGCGACCTTCACTCGGGCTGGGATATTCACCCTAAGGCTGGAAACACCGTCTGAACCCAGATACAGCGCCACTTTCTGCTCTTTCCCTGGAGACACTGAAGTCACATGACGACGCGGTACAAAGCATCACATGACACAACCTCATCCTCATTTATTTATACAATAAACGTAAAATACTTTAAACAGCTTTAAAGTTTAATACACAGTGAAATAATCTTTTTGTGCATTATCCAGATTTCTTTACTCTAATATGTGTATATAATAAATGTATTGTGCTAGTTTTGATATGTATACTACTTGTTTTTCAAAAAACTTAAAATATTTTATTAATTCAGGCAATTTATGTTAATTCTACAAAAAAATATATATATATTTTTTTATTCCTATTGCATTTTTATTTATTTCCCATTATTTCCTTCAAATTCGTTCTAAATGTGTTCAATGGATATTCTGAGGAAATGAAGGTTGTTGACGGAGCTAAACAGGAAGAATCTCCCACACTCACTGTTGAAGAAGCTCTTGACCTTCAGGTATCCCACGCTGAGGCGGAGCACCGACAGCTTGTCCAGCCGCGCCCGCACCTCCTCGGTGAAGGGCAGCAGGCTGGTCAGCTTGTCCAGCTCGCCGTTCAGACGGTCGCGGTGCCGTTTGGACGGGTTAGACTTGGCGCCATCTGGGGGTGCGGGTTTGGGTCTGCAGGGAAACAAAAGAATCAGGTTTTTATTTAATTACCTTTACTTTTTTAAGCAGAAAAAAAAATGTCCTTTTTCATGTGTTGCGTCGTGACACAGAGCTGTTTGATTCACCTACATAGCTTTGTGTGTACGCACACAAGTGTGCGCATACCACGAGTGTTTGTGTGTGTACCCGCAGAGTGTTTGTGTGCGCACACCACGAGTGTTTGTGTGCGCGCATTTGTGTGGGCACACCACAAGTGTTTGTGTGTGTGCGGGCAGAATACTTGTGTGCGTGCGCCTGTGTTTGTGTGTGACTTGCTTGCGTGAGCATTTGTTGGTGCGTGAGAGACACTTTTATTTCAGTTTAATCTCACATACACAAACACTGCACACACACAAACACTCGTGCGTGCACACACAAAGCTCTGCAGGTGAATCAAATGTCTTTACATCACGGTAAGTGACATAAATCACACGACGCAACAAATCGATAATGAAATTCGTTGCCAAGGCTTTTAATAGTCAATTTTTTATCGATTCATTGTTGCAGCCTTAGTGTGCTGCTGTTTAATAGGAGTAGCTAAACTGGTCTCAGGTCATTTTCGCGTGATTTTTAACATAAACAGTTATTTTCATGTTATTGTAGCACAATAATTGAAATTAACTCGAAAATTTCAACAACAAAAAAATCCTGGTCTGGTTAACTTGAGCTGAAAGTGGGTTGGATGTTTTAATGGAGCCTAAAGTTGATTCCCAGCGTTTCCAGTGAGACCCAGTAACAGATAAAGCACTTAAATCAGCTTCAGATGATCCTGCTTAGTTCTCCACTGGGATTTCAGGTCAGGTGAGGCCACATCAGTGTGTGTGTGTGTGTGTGTGTGTGTGTGTGTGTGTGTGTGTGTGTGTGTGCGCGTGTGTGTGCGTGTGTACACACCTAACGCACTGCATACTTTACAGGCAGAGCACCATCTAACCTCTGACCTGCTGAACTCTGCCAGGTTGCAGAAACAACAACCCACAGAAGAATTCATCTCGGAGCATGTGGAGTCAATTCCAGCTAATAATTAACTTAAAAGTCTAATTTTACGCACAACCTGCGAGTAACCTCATGGCAATGTAATGAAAGGCAGAAGGTCCTTCATCTATTCCTGCATAGATATAAAGTCTAAAATTATAATGTGATAAAAAGAAAAAAAAACTGATTTTAGTAATTGATTCATCATTTTAGAAAAATTGCACATTTTGCTGTTTAAATACTTCTTGAGCTTTTTCCATAACTAACAGATTTGAGTGACACAAAAATCCTTTTGAGCTCTTTTTATTGCACAAAACAAAAACATGCAACAATCTGGAAAAAATCATTTCACATAACCTTTCAATAGGGATGAGAAACACAACCACACCGTTTCACTAAAGCATTTAGATCCGACATTAAAAAATAAAATTGGACATCGACCTTGAACAGTAAAACAACTTAATTGTGACACTTTTTGGCTGTGATCATGTTTAACGCTCGTAGCGATGTTTTAACACGAATATCTGTTAGGGGTGTGTCCAACCACAAAATGATCCAATAACAAACACAGCTTCCTTCAAACATGAAGCAACAGAACAGAACATTATTTCTCACTAATCATTGCCATTGATTTTTAAATCTGTTATTAATATTGATGGAATTTCTGTTTTTTTGTCAAACTTTAATTGTTTTTCAAATATCAACAGATAAAACATTATGTTTGAATGTGCAAAATGCGTCTACATCTGCTTTCAGCCAGTCAAACTATTTTATGGCAGTTATAAATCGTAGAAGCTGTCACTGTCACCATGGTGACAATCCCTATGAAAACCTACTACTTCATTTACATCAAAAACATCAATTGACAAAGCTTGATTTTCCATCACATGAGCTTGGCCACATTTACTTTGATGTAAAAATGTTTGTACAACTCTTTTTTAATTTCAGTTAAAAAAAATATTTCAGTTTGTGTATACTAAATCTGCTGCCAAGATATTTCAGTTTTTTATGTCTATAGAGGTTATGTCAATCCTTAAAAATGTTATCTTACGGCTGTTTACATTCAAATATCGTGACATGTGATGTAGCAGAAGCTCCGTCGTAAAAATTGCGAGTGAAGGAAGTGACGTAGTCCAATCACATGCACAGAACGGATCGTGTTTCCGATAGGGACACTGCTCCTTGCTGCTTTAAGTAACCATGACAACAGTTCAATAAAATTAGTCCGGGCAGATTGCAGCACGCCAAAGAGCAAAACTCAAAACCGTTGCATCGTACATGTGTGTATCATCGGCAAACTTGTTTAGAATGTTAACAAAACCAATGTTTTCAGTGGAATCGCCACTAACAGTTTCTTACAGGAACTAAAGAGGCAGAAATAAAAGGAGTCCTAAAGGAATGAATGAACATTACAGCCGTCATGACCTCTGTGCTATCTGGGCCCATAAAATCAAAAAGGCAATGAAATAAATGTTCACATTTTCACTACTTTATCTCAACTGTCGTTAAATTAATATGTAACAATCAAAGTTAAGCACAAGCGCTCCTGGTAAAGTTGATTAAAGCACTCAAAAATTAGATAGAATTAGAACTTAACTACAAAATGTGTCCCAACATGCATTTCTAGTCATGCATGTTATTCATTTTCATCATGCTTTTTGTAAAACTATAATGATCTTTAGGATAATTTATCCAGTAAGCAAATCTTCATGGGGAAAGATGATGAAACGGACAGGAAATGGCAAAGTGTAATGTGATGTGGAATCAGGTAAACAGTAAACCCTGAAATAAAAAAAAGGTTAGAAAAAGGTGCACCTAAGAAAAATGTAAAAAAAATAAGTAGATATGTATGGAGCACCAATTGTAAAGTTGTGCATGCTAAAGTAAACAGCAACTGTTTGCAGTATTTAGCAACAAAAAACTTTTTGACCAGATTTACAGCATTTTTTGTAAAATTTGTAATGTTTTCTATTTCTCGTAACAAATATGTCAATGTTAAATCGAAATGTTACATTTAAATATATATGTTAAATGTAAATCTTGAATGTTAAATCGAAATGTTTAATCTAAATGTCACGGGAGAAAATAAATATTTACCCAATAAATAAAATAAAAGCTCATTGATGCAAAAGTTGCTGTTCATTTTAGCATGCACAACTTTACAATTGGAGCCCCACAGATGAGGTGAAAAATGCTAAAAGTTAAAAACAGTTCAAATGTGTGGTTGAAAAAAGTAGCTCAAAATAGTGGGAAAAATGGATTAAATTAGTGAGAATCTGATCGTGTCAAAGCTAACTGAACTTTCAGACTCTTCTTCAGCAGCAGACAGACTTTCTCTCAGTGCAGATGATCTCTTTTCGCCCAATCATCATAGTCTAACATGTGAAGCCTTCCTGCTGTAAATAAGTCATCTGCTTCCAATAACACTGCGGAGCAGAACACATCAGCAAGATACTATCACTGCATTCCTGACGGCACAAGAACAACGAGCGGCCAGTGCTGCTGCTGCCTTATCGGCTCAATCTATCCTGGAAGGGGTGTGGCCTAAGCAATGGCAATGGTGGAATTAAACTCTCATCCTGGGGTTCATAATGACACTGAGTATTGCAAGGACACCTCAGCTGTACATTCATCTCACACTGCAGAGTTAAAGGCTTTCAAAGGTGAAGAATATACAACTCAACAAAACATTCACTTTATCTTCAAAATAAATAAAACAACTATAAATCAAGGATGAGCAACATGACATTGCACTCTCACCTTAAAATATTCGACCCTTCCCAAACCCTTCCATTGTCCTACCCTGACTCCCTTTCCCTGTTCCTTTCCCCCCTCCACCTAGGGTAACACTGCCCTCTGTTCTTATATTCTCCTTTTAATAAAGTTTTTCTTACCCTTCCTAAAAGAGAGCTGGTGATGGTCACAAATATTCAATAAAATAAATGTATTTACTTAATTGCAACAATAAAACATGCATAGCCGTCATTTCACTCTTTCATGAGGAGGTATTTAAGGCGTTTTGATATTGAAATATGTTGCAAAAGCACTATGGAAACACTTTTTCCACAAATACATGTCACAGAATGTGACGTACCTGGTCACATGACCGCTTCTCTCCGAGAAAATATGGCACGGTACTAGTGTTGTCAAAAAACTCAATACTGCAGCGCCGTGCAGCAACAATTGTAGAACATTTGAAATGGAGCAATTTTCTCTGTTATATAACACTTACACAGACCACAAACAAACGACTGGATGGCTTTATTTCATATTTTGTGTACTGGTGGACACTCAAGTGACCTCATATGTGATCAAAAATACTGCAAAAGTAGATTTTTCATCTTATGTCCCCTTTAAAACATGGTGGTGCGTCCTGAATTTGCCTAAGAATCCATTTTTAACTGCCTCGCGTTTAATCTTTACATCCCTATTTAAGACTGAATGAAAACGAAACAGAAAACAGGGGGAGGCGGGGCCGCTAGCATTTTTGTTTACAAAAGTTCTAACTGGATTGGAAGTGTTACCTGTTAAGGAATGTAAAACTATATACATCTGTGCCTCAAAGTTTAATATTTATTGTAAGTGCAATTTAGATTTTTGAGAGAGAATTTATAAACCATTTTATTTATTGCTTTGGTTGTCTGTGTGGTTTTGCATTTGAGGTGTTTTTTTTCTTAACAGAGACAAAGTCTATTTTATTTCTTTTATTTGTGATATTTATTGAAGTGCATTTTTTTGCTAACAGACTGAGTCCATTTTATTTTAATTGTTTTTTTTTTTTTTTTTGTTTAAAATATTTAAAAGTTCTTGACAATCAAACTACAATGGTAAAAAAATAGTAATAAGAAATACAAGTTGATTGTATTTGAAAGGGTGTACTTGCATTATTATGATATCGAATGTCGACAATAATATCGTTTATCGGCAATAATTTGTGGGACAATATATTGTCCAGCAAAATCTGTTACCGGCCCAGGCCTACTGGTTATATATGAGTTTTACTGTGCTTTAATTACCGGTGATGAGTTCCCATCTCCTTCTCCTGCTCAGTTGACCAAAGTGAAACAATGGAGCTGCCGTTTCAAAACTACAATCAAAATAAAGGTGAAAACAGTTCTCATGTGTGGTCTTCTGTGTTGTAGCCGACAACAATAGGTTTGTTGTGCGTTTCTTCCGATAGACGTGATACTTCACGTTTGCCCCATCCAATCAGAACCCTTCCCACCCCCAGACCTAAAGCAGAATTAGATAAAGCTGAATAATTCTTATTTACATTTAAACCTCAATTTGGAGTTACTACTTCAATGTAAACACAAAGCAGAACACTTTAATTCTGAATGATTTAATTCAGAATAACTAATTCCAAATCAAAAAACATCATATAACCATGGCCATAGACGAGTATAGCCCTGGGATAGAACCCCCAACCTCTCGATCAGATGAGGACCCCTCGGTTTCCATTAAAATCCTACATGTCCCATGATTCTTAGCGCTTCTTTGTAGTCCTCGTAAGGCAAGGCGTTTTAAAGGTGTCACTACTGTTGTAGCTCATCTGCCAGCCTCTCCTCTAAGCTCATGTTCATCTCTCCTGCTCCGATTCACCAGGCGGGTGAAATGCAGGTCAGTGTTACATCTAATGTGGGTCGTTACAATGCCGAGCAGTGCTTTGTGTGACACCAACTACACGGAGAAGTCAGAGCTTTGCATTTAATTGGCCTGGTGGAGTCTAAGAGTATGTTGGAGCCTTAGGTGCTTGACAGTTTTTTCTTCTAAAAAGCTTTTAAAATGAAACAGAAAATAGACCTTTTTAGGTGAGTCGTTAAGTGCAACACCTTTAAAAGTGCTTTAAAGCCTATTAAAGGCTTTGGAACTGTTTAAAAAAGATTCCCCGTGGAGAACCTGACTCCATTTGGCCTTAAATGCACCAGAGCACCAGTTTCCAGGTGAAAACATCCCATCTGTATGACACCCGAAGGTGCTGGTGTCCTTTTACTTCTGTCCTCCACACACACACACACACGCACGCACGCATGCATTAGCATTAATTAAAATTATCCACTTTTATAGGTTTATTGGTGTCAAGAAAAAGGTAAACGGCCTGGAGGTTGACTGCGGCCGCTGCCTTTACAGCCGTCTGTGGTTAAACACACACGCACAACATCTCAAACAGCAGCCATTTCCTCAGCAAAAGCAGAAGGAAAGGAACCATGGGCTCCCCGACAGCCACTTTTCCTAAAAACCCAACATGGCAGACTTACGTAAGGGTTTGCGTGACACAGAACTATGTTAATTTGAGTTGAGGGAAGGAGGAAAAAACAACCCCCACCATAAAAAAAAGGAGGGAACAGAGGGAAAGACAGGAAAAAGTATGTTGTGGCAGTGGGCCGCAGGAGGAGGTAAAAAAACAGAGCCAGGCTCAGATTACGCCATCCTCCCTCTCTCCCTCCTCCCTCGCGGAAACATCGCGTGAGAGCGCTCTCGCTCCGCGTCCTGATTATGATTAATGCAGGTAGTACCACACACACATACACACACACACACACACACAAACCGCAGTGTTGGCTGGGTTCTGTCATGGTTCTCTGTTAAAGCGAGTGAAAAGAAAAAAATCCCAGCAAGGGATTAGAGAAACGTCTTGGAGCAAAAAAAAGAAAAAGTCAGGATGTTAGTTTGAAATGAGTCATTTCAGTTCCAAGACTCTCAGCTCAACTTTTTACCCTTTCTTTGCAGGAGCTATAAGAACCACATATCATCATGCTAAAGGCACAGACCTGGGTGTAATGGGAATAGTTCAATATAGGTCTTGAAAAAACCTTCAGAGGAATGAACCTTTCCACTATGTACATTAAAAACAGTTTTTTAAATGGTCTACATTTAAAAAAAAAAAAAAAAAAAAAAACACTCAAAGTATCCAGAAGGCGTTTTAGAACGACAAATTGAGAAAATTATTAATTAACAGAGTGCTACTGGAATTTAAACCTTTACATCGGCCCAGGGTAGTGTTGTGTTCAAGACCACACTATCTGAGACCAAGACTTGCCCGAGACCAGAATGCACTGAGACCAAGACAAGACCAAGAACGAGACAAGCCGAGACCGAGACCAAGAATATATAAATAAATACATTCTTTTTAATACATTTGAGGGACAAAAAAGTAACTAAAATATTAAAACTACTACTGCTACTGATAAATTCACAATTATTGTACATATTTGAAAACAAGATTTTTATGTCAACTGAATGTACAGGAAGTGTTCAAAAGTATTTCTGCCAAGAAATAACACGGCTGGTCACCTACACACCGCAGAGTGTTTCCCCTTTGCTATGCTTTTACAAATGTATTATTTGTGGTCCGTGAAACCAAATTTCACAACCAACGAGTTATCGGACATGTTTAGCTCCCGCCTCTCTCTGCTGCTTGTGTGTGCAAGTGTGTCACACACGTCACTCAGTCACATTAAGGAAGGTTGCGGTCATTATACGGGGTGGATTAAAGAATGAATAAAGGATTGTTTTATCCCGTTCTTCTCCTTGTTATTATCACATTATAAAAATGTTTAAAAATAGCAGGAATTAGTGCTGGTCTCAAACGCTCTTGACGGAAAATCCCGAGTCCGGGCAGCCCGAGTCCGAGACAAGACCGAGTCAAAATGCTTCAGAGTCCAAGACCTTTAAAATTCGGTCTCAAGACCGGTCTCGACTACTACAACACTAGCCCAGGGACCACACACACAAAATGACTCGACTCCAAAGTCAAACAAAAATGACTCCTAAAACTAGGGCTGGGCAATATGGACCAAAATTCATATCTCGATATTTTTTCTCAAAACGGCAATAAACGGTACAAATTTCAAATGATTTTAATATAAATAGTCTTATCAGGTTAAATTTGCTGACGAAAAATGCCACACAGGCTAAAACAACATCACAATGGTATAAGAAAAAAAACTTGTGCGTGTATCGCAAACATTGGCAACTAGCGGCCCAAAAAAATTAATGGAGAAATGCACAAAAGAACTACAAGATTAATTAATAGGGCAACAACATAAACAAAAGGAGAAAAAAATGCACAATGCGACAACTATACAGAGAAGAATTACAAAAATAAACAAAGAAACCCTACAAAAACGTACAAACGGAGAAATAATAGCCACACTGTGGCTTGTTTAGGGGTTAGGGTTAACTTAGGACACACTCAGAAATCCATCTAACTGTGATTTTCATGTTGTTCTAAGAAGTAGTGAAAGCAGCGACTCCTAAAACGAGTATTTTAATACAAAAGAAGCTATGAAAAAAAAATACATATAGATATATATAGGAAAATACACTTCAAAACATAAAAAACAACAACTATAACAAAACCCCACAGACATTTAAAAACAAAAAACAAAGAAAACATACAAAGTCGGCAGACAAAAACACCCAAAATATCAAAAATACAGAAAACAACAAAAATATGACAACAAAACACAAAATGGCTCTAAAAAACACACAAAAGTAAAACATGAACACACAAGTCATAACAAGATTAAAAAAGGCAAAAAAAAATATACATTTTATTACATTTTTATGTGTGTTCTGGGAGATGTTCCAATCACCTACGCTTCTGTGCTCACATCTCCTTCACTCAAAACGTTAGGTATCACGACCTTACAAAACCTTTGAAATCATCCTAAAGGGTTTACAATCAACTCAACAATGCTTAATAGTAGGGATGAAACGATTCTTCGAATAACTCGAACAATTCGATTACAAAAAAGCTTTGAAGCAAATTTTCAGCCACGAAGCTTTGTTTAATTTATGTCACCAAAGTCTGTATCACGGCCGCTGTGTACGCAGTCTCTGGTTTCACCCGGACTGAATTCATCGACGGGCATCATTTTCTCTCTGGTGGAAGATGTGGGAAACCGGTGGAGTGCAAAAAAGACAGAAAATGTCTAAAGTGTGGGACCATTTTATGCTTTTCAAAGAGGAGAACATAGTCCAGTGTAGATACTGTAACACGGATCTCGTCTACCATAACCGGACTTCCACGATGATGCAGCACCGGAAAGGAAACATCCTCAAGTGAAAACCACTTCTGTAAACGGAGTAGGAGCCTCAACAAGGTAATGCATTTTAGCCTGTATTATGAGTTAATAGTGATGAGGCATAAGAGGGCAAATGCACTAAAATCTCACTCACATTAAACTAAATTAGTAAAATAAAACAAAAACTAAGCAATGTTTATACAAAAAGTACACAAAATGACAACAGAAATGCACAAAAAAAATACAAAATGACTCCAGAAACACACACAATGACAAAAACCCGACAAAATAATTGTAAATATACACAAAATAGTCCAAAAAAAAATGAAAATGGCTCCAAAAAACATACATTACAGAATAACACACCAAACGACCACAGAAATATGAAAACGAGTAAAAAAAAAAAACACAAAATATTTATACAAAAAATACACCAAACAACAACAGAAATGCACAAAACTACACCAAAAAAAGATACAAAAATACACAAAATGACTCCAGAATCACACTACAATGGCAACAAAAAACAATTATTATACAAAAAAATTCACAAAAAGACAGAGAAAAGACACAAAAATACATATGACTCCAAAAAACATACATTACAGAAAAATACACCAAACGACAAAAAAAAAAAAACCAACAAACTAAACAACATTTATTCAAAAATGCGAAACATGGACAAAGCTGCATTCATTAGCATACAGATTTACTTATGAGCGAGTTTATTGAATTTGTTGTACAAATCAATGTTTTTTTTGTCCCCCACAGCTGTGGGGGACAAGATGGTGATACCAAGCAAAATAAGGGTTTTCTTTTTACAATTAGGTTATTGATGCCTGAAAAGCTTTTTTAAATCCCGTTCAAATGCTTAAAATAGCTTAATAATGGAGTAAACACTTGCCTATGATTTTGCATACACTCACATTAGAGACCCTGTTTTCCAATGAATACATGTGGGCGAGGGTTTAATCTGTGTCACTCATATAGATATTTCCATTTCAGAGGGTGAAGTCCATCAAATTGCCTCGCATTACATCATATTTTGTGTGAAAATTGACATTTCTGTGATAATTTACCAAAACACGCATGTGAGGTAGGGCTGAACGATATATCGTTATCGTATCTATATCTAGATATGAACTTTCAAGATATGAATATCGAAAAAAGTAACGATATAGACGATATAGATTTCTCCTCTTCCCGCTCGCCCTGCATACAACTCTGGCAGTTACAACAAACATCACTTTAACGAGTGCCCTTGAATGCACCGCTAAGGCCAGCGCGCACACACGACAGAGACAGCGGATAAATTAAAAAGAAAGAAAGAAAGAAAGAAAATGAGTGCGGGAGATAATGCGGCCGGTGGCAGTGCAGAATCTGATTTGGTGCCAAAACATAGATCATCCTCCATAATTTGGAGGTATTTTGGATTCAGAAAGGACGATGTTAACCAGAGTGAGGTGTTGTGCAGGTCGTGGTTCGGACGCTGGACAAGCGTTATAAAATACCATCCCGAACACATTTTAATCAAGTGGCCATTCCGAAACATTATAATGAGTGTAAAATGAATGTTGAATCCGTGCTCCATGATATGGATCATTTCGCCACAACCACGGACCTGTGGTCGAGCCGGACAACCGAACCAACTTCGAACTCCAGACCCGCTGTCTGCAGACATCATTCTTCCCCGGGGAGCATACCGGGGATAATATAGCGGAGGAGATGAGAGGTGCGTTAGCAGACTGGAACTTGAAGGAGGACCAACAAGTTTGCGTAACGACTGATAACGCATCAAACATGATAAAGGCTTTGGAGGTGAATGGTTGGACGCGCCTTCAGTGCTTTGGACACAGGCTACACCTGGCAATAGGTACGTTTTGCTATGTTTATTTTTATTTTTTAATTACTTTCAGACAGAAAGAGGTAGGTGTGTGTGTGTGTGTGTGTGTGTGTGTGTGTGTGTGTGTGTGTGTGTGTGTGTGTGTGTGTGTGTGTGTGCGTGTGCGTGTGCGTGTGTGCGTGAGAGGAAACAATCTGCATTATTATGTGGTTATTTAGCTGTTGTAATATAATAATTAATTATTTTGTACATCTATTTGGCAAAGAATCTGTAGAAGTTGTGCTGCCTGTAACTACCTCTGTTCTGTTAGGAGCAAATGCATTTTCTGTATACAGTTATGTGATCTTTTGAAGAATATAAATGTTGTTGCACTTCAATGCACCTTCAATGTTCCACCAGCTGCTGCATTTGTTATTTATTGTTAAAGCAGAGCTGCAGTAAAATGTTTTAATTTTTAATTTATTTTTTCATAATTTATCTTAATGTTGATGACTGGCAGTGAGTTCTTAAAAATAAAACTGCACTTTCCACATTTTTTTGTATCATGATGTTTTTATTTTTCTGAAAAATGCCTGGTTTTCATTGAACCCGTTGTCATATCATATCGTATCGATATCGAGATATCTGGCATGAAAATCGAGATATGAAATTTTGTCCATATTGTTCAGCCCTAATGTGAGGCTATATTCAGTGTCAGATTGCAATTCCTGCTTGATTTTTTTAAAAAAGTAATTCAAAAACATTTTAAGAAAATAAAGTATTGCCATTTTTCCGGCGTCTGATTTTCCGTGATTGAGGAAAATGAAAGTAATGTTCTGAAACGGAAAAGGCAATCTGACATTTGGACAATATCACAACTGTACTTAAAAACGGCTTACGAAATGTCCACAAAGTGTCATAAATGTCCAATCCCGCCCATAATCCTTATGAAAATATCTTGCTATGTGTTAAGGGTTCAAAAGGTTGAAAATGCATGCAGAGCTTTATCTAAAATGTGTTTCTAATTAAGGGTGTAGAAAAAAATTGATTGATTTCACCACGCGATTATTGTATCAAGCTAAAAAAATGTCAAAATAGATTTTTTTTAATCATGCTTTTTAACAAAAACAACTATTTAATTGTGCTAATATTTGCATAGCACGTTAAAATCGCCCGCTCTTGGGACGTAATCTCACGTGATTTCAGCGCAACATCCCGTTTCAGTAAATCTGAAGCATATAAAAACACTATTTAGAATGTTTGGTACGATTTCAGGTAGTTTAATGGCCAGTAAAGTCATCTAAACATACAATGAAACAAAAACAAAACTGGAAAGTGTAAACTGAGAAAATAGGTCAGCACACATCAAAGCAATAACATGCGGCTAGTTTAGCATCTCAGTTATTAAACAAAGCTTTGAAAAGCACTACAATGGGTTTAAAACTACAAAAACTTTCAGGATGAGCCAAACGGACTTTGTGTTGCAGATACCCGTGGTGGGTTCTAATAAAGCTCAAGAGAATGGAGCATTGGGTGAGCCACTTTACAGGCTGTTTACAGCTTTTTATTGGTCTTTAAAAAAGCCATTTAATCAGCGTGCGACAAGAGCGATGGTGAAGACATGTCACAGCACTTTACTGGACTGTCTGATGCAGGACTGCTGCTTTTAAATCCAACAACATCAAAGCACTGTGGTGAAACCCTTTGGACCATCTTTACGCAACTTCATTGATGCTTTTCAAGGCTTTCAGATCAATGTTCACCAAGACTTTCAAGATCTATCTTCTCTGGAAATGCCCGGAACCACAACAAACCCGTCAATTAGTGGAAAGCAAACAAACCACAGGCTGATGACTGTTGATCACGTTTAAAAACTAAACAGGGACGTTTCAATGTGATCCAGCTGATTAAAAGCCAAAACCATTTCTCCTTCATTTGGAGAAGAACCGCGACCTCCAACGGTTCCTGTCAAGTCCTTTCAGAGGAAACCTTTAAGGCAAATGGCCCCCAATCTATTTTAGATTGCCCTAAAACAAATACACAAAATTACAACAAAAACAAACAACAACTTAAACACTGAAAATGACTAATGACATCACATTTTTATGGCCCTGCTGTGATAAAAGCTACTCCTCTCCGCTTTAGGGCTTTAACTAGAGCGGAATTGACCAATGAAAACTGTTTCGGCGGACCGCTCATTCGTTGCACCGCCACCACCCTCCTGTCCTAACATAAACAACATGTCGAAGCGGCCACCAGAAACCCAGACGAAGACCGCCAAAAAATTACGAAATTCATCTCTAATTCCAAAATACAGAGCTGACCAGTTCCCACATGACTTCTATGCATCGGGTGATATGCTTATTTGCAAGTTTTGCCAACACACTATTGACAGATGCATCTTTGTGTCAAATTATTTTTGTCTCATCATCATGGTCTGCAATGATGTCATCAGGATAAATTTAGGATAATTTAAATGAAGTTGATCAAAATTTAATCAATAAAACTGCTCAGCATTAGTAAACCATTGATCCCTGAGAGTAAATTATCTCTGCACTGTGTACAGGCCCATGTATGTGTATTGTATAAATCATATTTTTTACAATGCTGTTTTTTTTTTTTTCTTTCTTTTATTTATCCTCTCCTGGAACTGTGCAATTTTCCCCTTGTGGGACAAATAAAGGTAATCTTATCGTTTTTGGGTGAAATTAACGCTTCTCTCATACATCTTTATATGACATAAATAATTATAAAGGAACAGTCAGAATAATCAATTTCAGTACAACTTTTAATTGTAGCTCATACATGGTTTTAAATTACACTTGTTTTGACTTGTTTAATTGCATTTTATTATTATTGTTTATTGTTTCCTCACAGGAGTTGAAGACCAATATCTTCTAGTAGATGTTGTCTTCATGGACAGATGTAACTACTCAAAATTTTCCCAGCTTGCCATAATAATATCCCTCAACAACAACAATCTGGACCTGAATGATTTATTTTACTTGAACTCTTGTAAAAAAAAAAAAATTAAATAAAATATTGCAGTTTCTGCACGACATTTTTTTATGTTACTTAATACTGAACAAAAATGTGCAATGATTACATCAATAAATCTAAGTGTTTTTGGATTTCTTTGATGGTATTTTATTCACCGACAGAATAAGCACACACTTTATGGTGGTAAAACAAGTGTAAAAAGTTACAAAAATTAAAGTGGAAAATGGAATTTGGAAAAAATAAAAACGGAATTTACAGGGCCCTAATTAACCTCTTCAACCCCAACCGTCAGATAGACACCACAATTACACTCATCTAAGCACTTCTCAGTCGACAAATCTGTCCAATGAGCGCACAGTGCTCGTGCGTAAAATGGTCAGTCCATCCGTTACCCAGCTGTGATTGGCCAAGCCTAAAGCCCACCCCCATAGTGTTTGATATCATCCATTTCTACAGGCTCTCAACTTTACAACGCTGTGTTAATCATTTGGATTGGTCAAAGCATTGCTGAATAAGAGCCATGCGTAACGCCACCAAAGAGTGGAACCAAAAATAGCATTACGCATGGCACCGCAGAGACCTGAACAAAAATGGACATGTTTATTTCAAGCCAAATTTCAACATCTAGTGGTCAAACATAAAAGTAACAATGATTGGAATCAATTTGACTGACAAATTACAGTTACAAACAGATGTGGAAAAGTGGGCTTCCGCCTGAATTTTTTTGTACAAAACGTGTATCTTTGGCCTAATGTTTATTATTATCACCAAACTTGCTGCCGTTGATGTCCATACATTAGTTCCATTATTTCTGCTTTTACAGCCTTCGATAATGACAATTGGCTTTATATTTGATGTAAACCTAGTTTTTTTTGGACGGACTACAGGTTTCTGTATTTAAAACATGATTTATTGTCACTCAGTATCATTTATTTCCCAAATTACACATCATCTGTCACCACGTCAATCTGAACAAAAACATTCTAAAACCGTTTTATCTTTCAATAAAGTTTTTGAGTTGTCTTGCATAAAGTAAAACAAAAATATCTGATTCCACGGCTACTAAAGTGATGAGCAGTGATGTTATAATCCATGTTATCCTCAACTGCAGCGTATTCCTGTGTATGTCAAGCAGAAAAAAAAGGTTAAAAAAATAAGCGAAAATGGGCTGAAATAATTCAGAAAATATTCTTAGTTTTTCTTAGTCTTATTCTGGCGACCACCTCCCAGTGTCTCGCTACCACAAATGGGGTACTGACCACAAGATTGCTTAAGCAAGCCACACTACAGAATTCACTCACACGTGCTGTCCATTACAGGATAATAAGCCAACAGTGGAACATAATGTGCAGCTTTTTATTAATAAATGTGCCTGTGTGGCATTTCGCATCATGGAAATTAACCTAGAATTGTCTTTCTTGTAAAACTGCATTTAAATTATTATTATTATTATATTTATTTATTTATTTAAAATCGAGATTTATCTTGTATATCGCCATTTTGAGAAATATATATATATATCAATATATGAGATTTTGTCCATTTCGCCCAGCCCTATGTGGGCTAGAGACTCTAGGCTGCAGGAGAGCCTTTGAAGAAGCAGACTGATATAATTAGATTTTTTTTTAAATACTGAAGCAACAAGCTGCATGACCACAGCCACAGAAAATAGACTTTGTGAAGCATGAAATTAGGCCTGGGAAACATGTCGAGATTCAAGATGTATCGACTTTTCTATTTCGGCGATATAGAAAATTACAATGTTGCTTACATCAATATATATCTTTTTTAGCTTCTATTGTATTAAAATACTTGTTTTAGGAGTCGCTGCTTTCACTCTCAGAACATTTAGATGGATTTATCAGTGCGTCCTAACACAGACCTTCATCTAAACAATACACACAACAAACGTCACTCACATGTACTGTCCCTTACAGGGAAAAAAGGCAAAAGTGGCACATATTGTGGAACTGTTCCCATTGTCTCATTGCGTTTTTTTTTTTTTTTAAATACTCCTTATGTGTATGCTGTTGTCCTGTGTGTTTTTGTAGTTTTTTGTGTATATTTTGGTAATTTGGGGTATCTTTTAGTCATTTTTGTGTATTTTTTTGGTTATGCATGTTGTTCTTGGATTTTTGTTGACCCATTGTGTATTTTTTCTCTTTAGTGTCTTTTGTTGTTGTTGTTTTGGTTTTTTTTGGTTTTTTTTTAATGTATTTTTGTTGTCCCATTGTGCATTTTTTTTCCTCCATTTTTTGTGTTTTGTTGTCCTATTAAGTATTTCTCTTGTTCGTTTGTGTATTTCTCTGTTCAGTCGTGTTTTTGTAATAATTTTGTGTATTTTGTGCATTAACTTCTGTAGCTGCTAATTGCCCATGTTTGTTTTTACAAATCTTAAAGCACTGTGATGATATTTTAGCCTGTGTGGTATTTTGTATTAGCAAATTGAACCCCTCTTTCTGGTCAGACTTAATTTGAATTAAAATTATCGAGATTAATATCGTGTATCGTCATCTTCAGAAAAATAAAAAATTAAAGCATTGAAATATTAATTTTAGTCACTATCGCCCAGCTGTCCATGAATAAAATGCATGTTTGGAGAACTTTGCACAGCTGAGGATACAAACTGGACACAGGGTGCATGCACAGGCCTTCATATACATATTTAAACTGGACCAGAAGGCCTTTAATGAGTAGGTGTGGTGCATTGTGGGGAATGTGGTTAAAAAGGTCAATACGTGGGAACGATTGAGTGCTTAGAACTTACATCTTCTGGACGGGTTTCTTCCGTTTCTTGGCGGCGTACAGCGCCGTGTTTTGCAGCATTGTGCAGTATTCTCCAAGCAAACAAAGCCTCGGTGGAAAAGGACAAGTTTCGGTCCCCTGTTCGGCTCTTTTTACAGATCCAGATCCGATCAAAACTCTCACATGCCCCGGAAACCGACCGAGCCAGACTCCCCGCGGCCCACTGACGGAAAAAGTGCTTTTTCCTCACGAAAATCCACCAGACGACAAAAGTACATCCACATGTGTCATCTAATCCACCGTTTAGGCGCTTCCGTAGGTAAAAAAAACAGACTTTTATGGGCGAGAAGAGTGGGCAAAAGTCCTCGGTGTATTTTATGTAAGTCCTCCGACCGCGCGTCACCCGAAATGATTTGACAAGGTCCGCGCGCGCTCTCGTCGCATCCTGCGTGCGCGTGCTTGTGACGGGACGTAGTAAAGGTGGACCGGATGTAAGTCAGCGTGTGAGCATCAAAAAATAAAATTAAAATAAAAAAAAAAGCATGTGAGCATTAAAAAATAAAATAAATAAATAAATAAAGCATGTGAGCATTAAAAAATAATAAATAAATAAAAGCATGTGAGCAGTAAAAATAATAATAAAAAAATAAAATGTTATTAATTGGATGAACAACAACACACACAATAATTCACAAAAACTCTCCCTCTCTCAGCAATACAAGATTATCGGCAAAAAGAAAGAAAAACAATTATAATAATAAAATAAAATCACATAAAAAAGTAAGTGATCATAGATAAGAATGACTATATAGAAAATTAATAAAAATAATTAATAAAATAAAAATAAAACATAAAAATAAATTATATATATATATATATAGTTAAGAAAAACTTAACTAGAGGTAAAATAGCAAATCACAGGTCTTCTTGTTACAATGATGGTCGTGGCACCAGTACTTGTCTAGTCGCAGGCAAATGTATGTTTAGGTCATCCATAAAGTGTAAGAAAGGAGTCCACATCTCATAAAATGGCCTCTGACTATACAAGCCAGTTTTTATAACGCTAGATTGCAAGACATTTCATTTCCTTAATCCACTGACTGCAATTAGGTCCCTCAATATCTTTCCACTTTAAAGCAAATCACACATTTGCCTTGCAACAGACAGTAATTGATAAGTTTGCATTACTGAGCATTTCTTTTTGAATTAATTTATTTATTGACGTTGTTAATGTAACTTTGCTCTCTTTTTTATTCATAGCTTCATTAGCATTTCTATGACAGTGATTTAATGTCACATTCAGAGAAAACAAAAACAAATAATCAAGTCTAAATTTAAGGGGATGGGGATTGAGGTTTTGGGTTGGAGAAAAGGAAATAATTGCAGGCAGCCGCTAAGGGGCTCACGCGTGCAGCCTCTCATGGGCGCTTCACCCGCCTCTCCTATAGCTTGCGGGGAGAGAGGGTGGACGGAGGGCCAATGAAGGCATTGAAATGTAATCCCTTCTCTCCATTCTGATGACGTGTGACAACCTTGAGTAGATCTGGTTCAGAAACAAAGTTCCAGGTGGCAGTGTGGGAGAGGAAGAGGGGGACGGAGCGTCTTTCTGCGCAGCATCCTGGTGGATAGATGAGACAGCCTTGACGGCTGACTTTGGGAGTCAATGATGATAAGCGATTTGTTTTTGACTAAAGCTAGCTCAATTTTGATAGCCTTGAGTCCCGGTTTCTAGCAGTAATTTAATAAGATGCCCTTTTTAACTTGCAAGCCGTGCATTCAACTTCTCCAAGTTGGATTCAATTCCTCGTAAACTTCCAAAGCAGCCTCCTGCTTACTTTTGAAAACTTTCATCACATGAGTCTGGGTATTAAGAGCCCTGCTCCATCCATCAGAAATGACTGGCAGCCATCCCAAAACAGCTGCCAACGTAATACAGACTTTTTGATTGGCCAGAAAGCTGCCAGCTCCAATCAGCAGCATGCCTGCTACCATAATTCCAATCATGTAGATGTCTTCCACACACAATTCACCACTTGTTCCAAGAGTCGAGCGCGTATTCAGCCGCAAATGTACCGCACGGACAGGCGGGCTCACCACTGCCCGATCTTTTTGTCAAAAAAATTGGTCGATTGCATTGAGAGACCAACTGATCAATTCCATAATTTCGGTTTTGGATTGAGATGTAGAGAGAGGCTCCTATTAGATCCACAAGATCAGACAAAACAAGCAGCAGCAGCAAGGACAGATAAGGGTGGGAGAAAGGGAGCAGAAAAAAATGCAACCTCCTTCGTCGAGGAGCAGAAGAGGATGCACCAATGCAATGTAATAAATGTATTATTTTATTCTTTGAAATAATAAAACAGGGATTAATAATGTATTTCAAATGTACGGCTGTCACAAAAATATTGCATTACAAGCAGTGTTTACCTGTGGTTTCACATAGACTCTTGTTATAGAGCTTTGTGTTTATTTTGTGACTCACAGCAGTGGAAAAAGGCAGAGTTTGCCGAGTTGTCGACCTTCCCCTCTTTGAAGAAAACGGCCTGGTGTGTGTGCTGTGGTCTTTGGTTCTGAGTGTGGGTTGGCTAAAGTTTTAGCTGAGTTTCTTAGGATTACAGAGAAGTATAGAATGTGTGAATTCAGTCATTCTTTACAACATTTAGACCCGTGAGAGTAAAGGAAACTGGAGCTGCCCCCGCCAGCAGGTCCGGTGGGGTTGAAGAAATGCAGATGACAACATTTCTCTGAGGATAATAAGGGAATGTTTTAAGTGAAAGTATGATTATTGAACAGCGTTCTTTCATCAAGATTTTTTTCACCTGCAGCAGCTCAATCCTGTAATGAGGGTGTAATTTGTCACATGACATCTATCTATAATCCAAGAAAGGTCTGTGTGTCCATGGAGTGAATACCAATTGTCCATGTCTGTTTTAGAGTGTTCAGGTTTAAATATGCATCTCTTAGTGGTTAGTTAATGTGATTTATTTAAAAAAAAAAAAAGGAATGCTCACTAAAGGCTCAAACATACTCGGGTGGACACCCGCAAAGCCAGGCCAAAGTTCAAGATTTTACTACCGCGAGAACTTCTCCGCATAGTTGGTGTCACGCAAAACGCTGCTCGGCATTGTATTGATTCGCATTAAATGTAACTCCGACCTACATTTCAGCCTCCTGGTGAAACAGAGCAGGAGAGATGAACATAAGCTTAGAGGAGAGACTGACAGACGAGACAATTTGAAAACACGTCCCAGGAGAACAAGCACTACAGAGAAGTGCTAAGAATCATGGGACATGAAGGATTTTAATGGAAACTACTACGCGGTGGTGCACCCAAGTATGTAAGCTCTGAGTAGAGCGGACTGTCTGCGCAGAGTACGTTGTGTGCGGAGTCCGCCCGAGTACGCTTGAGCCTTTATAGGGAGGAAGTGTTGTGTTGGAGCATTCCTGTTTTATACTGCTTTTATGATCATGCAAATCAAATAAAGGCAAGGCCAATGTATTTGTATAGCCACCTCACTTTTCATACTCAAGGCAATTCAATGTGCTTTACATGATAAAAAAAAAAAAAAGTGCAACAGAAAACATTCAACAGCTTAAAAATCAATAAGAACATTAAAACCAGCAGTAGAAAATTAAATGAACAATAAAATTATTAAACATATCTCTCTCAGTCATACGCAATAGAGCAAAAGAGTGCCTTTGACGTGGATTTAAAAACGTTCACATTGGATGCTGACTTCAGCTCTGCTAGCAGTTTGTTCCACTTCTTTGCAGCATAACAACTAAAAGCAACGTCACCATGTTTGCTGTGAACTCTGGGCTCCACTATCTGACCTCTGTCCATAGATCTGAGAGACCTATTATAAGTCTATTCTGAGGCTGACTGGGAGCCAGTGTAAAGACTTTAAAACTGGAGTAATGTGTTCTGACCTCTTTGTTCTGGTTAAGACCCGAGCTGCAGCGTTCTGAACCAGCTGTAGCTGTTTGATGTTCTTTAGGTGGTAGAAGGCTGTTTTTGTGATAGATTTGATCTGACTGTTGAATGTCAGATCTGAGTCAATCAGAACACCAAGGTTTTATCGAGACTCAAGGTACTCGCTGACAGCAGTCCTCTTTTCCTTGTTACCAAAGACAATCACCTCCATCTTATCATGATTTAGATGAAGGAAGTTTTCACTCATCCAGTAGTTTACCTTTTCTAAGCAGTCACACAACACCTTTATGGGACCATAGTCATCTGGATTCAGTGATAGATATGGTTGTGTGTCATTTGCGTAAAGGAAGCATATAAAGGCTAAACAGGAGGGGTCCAAGAACAGAGCCCTGAGGAACCCCACAGGACATTGGTAATCTTTCCGATTCAAAGTTTCCAATGCTTAAAAAATAACTGCGTTCCTCCAGGTAGGACTTAAACCATTGCAATACTTTTTCATTTAGTTCAACCCATGTTTGTTCAACAAAATTGTATGATCTACCGTGTCAAATGCAGCACTTACATCCAATAGAATGAGAACAGACACTTTTGCAGAATCAGTGTTCAAACTTATAAATCAAATATTCTGTTGAAGGATAAGGAATGACTCAGTTGGTTGAAGACCACAATCTCAATGATCTTGGCCATGAACGGAAGGCTACTGATTGGTCTATAGTTAGCCAGTAATTATAGACATAAAGTGGGATTTTATAAAGAAAATACATGGTTTTCTTACCTTTCCTCCTTTATTTTCTTTCCTTCTCTATTTATCTATGTATTTATTTACTGCACATCTGAAGTTCATCATCACCGCAAGGAATTTTACTCCAATGTTTGTTCTTTTCAGGGAAGCTGAAAAATCTGCCATATTCTTTTATTAACTCACTAACTGGGACCATTGTTGACCAAAGTCCGTAAAATCGAATGATTCCCTTTTAGTTTGGTTGCTGTTTGTCTATAACAGGCTTGAAAAAGGCTCAATTATTGTAAATGTGGTGAAAGTCTCCAAACCTTTGGGGAAAAAGCATTGTTACCTGACCTTTAACTCTGGCCTCAAACTGCGTAAATCACTGCCACTGAAGTCACGAGGGTTTCAAGCAACAGTCTGCACTTTGTGTGAAGTCTTTACGATGATAACTGAACGTGACCCCAGTGGGACCAACATACGGTATAAACAGAGGAGGAAACAGGACGTAGTCAGGATGTTATCTCCAATTAAAGTAAATACAGTGTCTCAGAGGACTCGTCACTGATGCTTTAGCGATTCTGTGGTTGTTTATAAAATGTTTTTACCGTCAGAAAACATCGCCAGGAACAACCTATTAAACTCAGAGGTGATAAACCGCACTAATCACTTCCTATTCATCTGCACAAAGCTTTGCTTCTCAGTTTAAACTCACATTAGGCTTAGTTTTATTACATTCTTCCGAAAAATTGTAATGATTTCTCCTTCTTTAGTATCTGCAAAAATTAGCCTTAAACCTACCTGAAAACGCCAAGTAGAACTTCCAATTAAACAGTGTCATTGAAAAGGTGTTGAAAGTGAACCCTTGTTCAAATGACGCTCTTAAAAGACACACACAAGCACCAGAGCCATAATCTGTAGGTATGGGGCTAATTGTTTGCACCCACACTTAATGAAATATGTGCGTTTGTGCCAAAAACATTTCAGAAACCTTTAAGTTTTAACAAAGGTGGTCTCCGAGTTTGCACAAGACCTCACAGTTTGCCCTCTGCGACTGCTGGGCTCCCCTACTAATCCCAGACACTCATGGGATAACTAGCCAGCTCACTACGGCTGTGATACGATAAAATATGAGGTTTTGAGTCCAAAAGATTGTATTTTGGAAAGGAAAAGTTAAAATAATTGTACTATACATTTTTTAAACCCGTGAGGCAAGTTTGTTTCCCCTAAAATCCTCATTTCAGATCTTAACTGTTCAATTTTACCGGGAAAGCCAGTGCTTTCTTCATTTTTTCTTTCTTTTGTGACAATGTAAAAAAAAAAATATATTTTTTTTTTTACTTTGGACAAACAGCCTAACACACAACAGCTGTTCGGCATGGTCGATACGTTGTTAACTTTGTTTTACCCCCAAAACAAATATGGCGACTGGCGTTGCTAGGCGGAAACGTCACAACTTACCCGGATGCCCGACTGCCCGAATAGACAATGGGCATCACTACTTACGCAGAAATGTTACTACAAAGTTATTCGACACTTTTAGTAACACAAATGCCAAATTGAAAGACACATAAAAGTAAAAGTTGAGGAAAAAGTGACTGTTTTGCGCCGTCATTTTGCTCAGACGTTATTCTGACAGGGTCAAAGGCCGTTTTATTGCACTTTTCGTTTGGTTGGATTTATCCAGGTTCCGAGTGCAATTAAAGGCAGCATATCCATCAGTTTTCCTGTTCACTTGGAGGCTCCTCCATATTGAAGGCCGTCCCAAACCATTTAGGGCAGAGGGAGAGCACGTAGGGGCCTTAAATAGCGAGTCTGCATCCGATGCTCACTGGAGAGAAAAGAAAAAGTAAAAAAAAAAAAATAATAATAAAAAAAATAAGGGTCACTCAAAAACCTAATTTCCAATTGTAAGATATGTTATAGTCTGTGTGGTTTTTATTACTTTATTAGTTATAGTTAAATGATTAAACGATAGTTAGAATATGAAATTATCCATGATTAACTGCGTGTGTGTGTGTGTGTGTGTGTGTGTGTGTTTGCAAAACATATCCATTGTCCACCATAGCTGGTTTAAACTAGTTTGGGCCAGTGTGGGGGTATGTGACCCACTGCAGGGACATATGAGCCTTTTTCTCCCCCAAAGTTTTCGTGTTACCATATATGGTATTAAGCCTGCACCCAGAGCGCTGTTGCACAGCCCTCTGGGTGTGGTCTATGTTTTCTATAATAAATACCTGGTTCTGAGGCATCACCATCAGAGCAATCCAACTTATATCGGACTTTTGTGTCTCTTTTTGTTGGGTTTTTCTCCGAGCTGCAGCTCGCACCTCTCTGCCTCTGGTCACCTTTTAAGTCAGATAGTGTTTTTCTCCCTGAGTTGTGATTGCAACGGTCTTAACGTATTTAGACCCAACATTCACATTTTAGCAACGGTCTTAACGTATTTAGACCTAACATACACTGGTGCCGCAACCCGGGACCTTACATCTTTTCGTCTGGATCGGTGCGGGCGCAACCGGACCATTAGTAAAACTGCCGGCACCCCCTCCTTTGCAGGGGTGGTCACAGCTTGTTCCAGCACCGACCCGGACGGGGAGTGACGGGTCCCACGAACCAGGGAGAACACTGACGAGGTGAGAAGCTGTTTCTTTTCACCATAGTACCCGTGACGTACAACGGGGAGTGAAGACCGTGGTGGGTGACGTAAAACTCACACGGCGTGGTAAAGGGACAGAGGGCAGACGGGAGTTGTTGTGTGTTGTTTCTTTGTGTGTTGTTTCTTTGTGGTGTTTCTTTGTTGTAACGGTGTCTGTAAATCCCGTGCTGAGAACATGGGTAACGCGCAGCGTAAAGCATTGATGGAAAATAATGATGTGAAATTCATGCAGAGAAAGTATCCCGGTAGTTGTTGCTATTTAGAAGATTGGTACAAAAATTGTGGGTTTGCAGGGAAGTTAGCAGCAGCTAAAATACAGCCTTTTGATGTGACCGTGTGTGTACCGCGTAGAGTTGAGGAGACAAATCAGCAACAGAATGGGGCCGCAGGGGGTTTACAAGAGGGGGGAGCAGTTGCAGGACAAGAAACAAAGGGACCTGTGACTAGGGCGACTTACACAAAACCCCCAAGCCACGAAGAAATAAGTGCGTGTCGTCAGAAATCAGACGAGACGCCAATGGAATATCGTGCCCGTTTAGAAACGGTTTTTAGGACTAATAGCGGGCTTCCTCATTCTCCGCTGGTGGATAATCCATACCAAATACAGCTAAAAATGTGGTTAATTAGTGGTTTGTTGCCAAACGTGTCAGATTTCATAAAAGCAAACTGTGTCACACACCGTACCCTCACTGTTCCAGAGCTAATGGAATGGGCCGAACATGCTTATGAAGTCACTGAGAAAAAGAAAGCAAAAACTGAATCAGCTAATGTTAATGTATTGGCTGAGGCCATGGCTGCAGCTCTAATGAGCGAACGCTCAGGGTTTAAAAGACAGGGAAAAAAGCCATATCGCACCAGAACGCCTGATGAGGAAAAACAAGCAAAAATAGATCGAGAAAAAAGACAATGTTTCATTTGTCATGAGGAGGGACATATGGCAAGAGACTGCCCAAGAAAAAAGCAAAAAACAGACCATACGTCGTTCGGGCAAACTCCTAGGCAGTGACGCCAGGACTGGCCGGAGGGACATGCAATCAGTGACTCCGGAACAGATAATGAAACCTCAGAGTGTGACATAGCCTTTTTAGGGCAAGATGAGGATGCTGATCAATATGACAATGATTTACCTGCAGAATATGAA
Source organism: Gouania willdenowi (assembly GCF_900634775.1). Taxonomy (NCBI): domain Eukaryota; kingdom Metazoa; phylum Chordata; class Actinopteri; order Blenniiformes; family Gobiesocidae; genus Gouania; species Gouania willdenowi. The sequence goes on from NC_041045.1 coordinate 13,058,737, forward strand.
CATCCCCCACCTTTAAATCCAAATCATTTTGTTGATTTCTCCATTTATGCAGCTGTAACATTAACACATGAAAAATACCCAAAACGTACATTGTTGGTGGGACCAAAACAAACACCAGTCACTTTTCTGTGTGATACTGGAGCTGATGTTTCTGTCCTCCGTGATCAGGTGGAAGGCGTAGTCACTTCCAAAAAGGTTATTGGCATAGTGGGAGTGGGTGGAAAGCCTCAATATGCCTGTTGGTCTAAGGAGGTCATTGTGCAAGATGAAGATGGTTCATATTATACACACCCATTTATTTTGACAACTGACTGTCCCTTCAATCTAATGGGAAGAGATCTTCTCAGTAAGTTACAGATCAGTTTAGTGCCAACGGCTAATGGAATAGTGCCAAAGAAATTTTTATCAGATACTAAAGAATCACTTATGGTGTTGCAAAGCCCAGTCATTCCTAATAAATTCTATACATTGGATCCAGTGTCAACAGGCCCTCGGTCAGTGGTTGGATCTATGGAGGAACTGCGGGCTAAAATAGCTAAAACATTTGTCGTTCCTACAGAAACACAGACACAGTGGCCACTACATGTTACAATGATGTATGTCAGACCTGAAGGACCCCTGCCAGGTCAACCAGACTGGCTAAGGAGACCAGACCTGTCTCCTGAGGGCAGAGCAGTTGCTAAAGCCTGGGAGGAAAAGTTTCTGCGATTGTCACCACAGAAAATAACATTGACAGACGTTTGTTGGTCTCCAGATGGATGGATTATAATCAGAGTGACGTTGCCTCCAGAGCTGACACCAATAAACCCCCCACGGTTTCCACATATTTGTTTACAAAAACCGGCACACAAACAGTGGAGAGATGCAAATGATCTGTTGGCTGCACTTCCTGTCAAGAGTGACCTTTGGAGGAAGGAGAGACACAATGTATTCACATACAGAGGCTCCTTTTGTGGCTTTGTGAAAAGACAAGTGCTGAACTGGTGTACTTTGGCGCCCCCTGCTGTGCATTTGGATGCATGACTTTCTGTGTTCACCCTGACTTCAAATGATTTCCCTACAGTGCCATCATGTCTGTGGGCTACATCAAAGACAGATGTTGGACTTATGACAACCGCAACATCTGTAACCATAGATCCAGCCACATCTTACAGGCCTCGAATTAGACAGTATCCACTCAAATCAGATGCAAAAGAAGGAATAAAGCCTGTAATTAATGATTTACTGACTGCAGGCGTGTTACAGGAACATGACTCAGCTGAATGCAGCACCCCCATCTTCCCTGTAAAAAAGCCACAGGGGGGCTGGAGGATGGTACATGATTTAGGAGCAGTAAATCAGGCTGTTAAATCACGAGCTCCAAATGTACCAGACCCACACACATTGTTAAATGAATTACAACCTCATCAAAAATGGTTCACTGTAATTGATTTAAGTAATGCATTTTTCTCCATTCCTCTTCATAGTACAGCGCAGGGATGGTTTGGATTCACATAAAACAAAATGGGTGACTGAAGGTGCTGTTAAAAATGACTCTGGAGTATTTATGTTAAATGACAAGCCGTGTTTGCCTAGATGTATGTTTGACGTCGTTGCTAGAATGAGCCATGGGTTGGCCCATGTCTCAACAGGAGGGATGGTAGATATAGTCAAACAGTCATTTCATATACCACTAGGACTCCAAACCCATTTTAAAAACTTTTGTCGTCAGTGTATCATCTGTTGTCGTCATAACCCTCAGGGTAATGTTAGGCCCCCTCGGGGTAAGACGCCAGCTGGTACATATCCTTTTGAGGTCATTATGATGGATTTCATAACACTGCACACTATTCAGAGGTATACGTATTGTTTGGTTCTGGTGGACTCATTCTCAAAATGGGTCACCATAGTGCCCGCTAAAACAAATGATGCAATGACAGTGGCAAAGGCCCTTTTGACACGAATAATACCTCAACATGGCATCCCACGACAGATTTGGAGCGACAATGGACCCCATTTTGTTAACAGAGTAATACTCCTGCTGACAGAGGCCATGGGCATTGAATTAAAACATCACTGCTCCTACCACCCGGCTAGTGCTGGATTGGTAGAACGCAACAATGGTACATGCAAGTCCGGGGAGCAGACCAATCATGGTCTACTCATGGTTGGTCTGAGGTACTCCTCCATACAAGCTACACCCCTATTACCTGGCCCCTCACACCATCTACACGTACCGTTACAGCGGCATATCTGTCATTGCGAAAAACAATTGTTCAGAAACAAAAAATCCTACTCCTAACCGTTAACACCACCGCGGTACCTCCTTCTTGTTTGCTTATGGGATTCGGCCCTGACGTACAAGGGACAGATCCCATCTTTTGGGTAGATATTTGTATTACACCTCCGGCCACTCCCATTGTAGTTAAACCACGCATGGACATAGTGTTATCACCTGAGGTTAGACAGAATATACGAGTTATAAATGCAAAACCTATGCCAACAGAAGAACCTGACTCGTTACTCGCATTACTGTCTGAACAGAATAATCACGTCCATCATCGTCTGCGCGCTAATTCTTGGTACCGTATGGTAGAACTATCTGCACGAACAGTAACTAATGATAGTTGCTATGTTTGCTCACATCTGCCGCATGCTGTAAAATCCCCAACTTTGTTGTCTGTGTCCCTTCCAGTCCCTGACTCAAAGAAAGTACTAGAATGTTTACAAAATAAGTCCGCGACCCCGTGCCCTCCTGTTCTACCAGTGCTAAAGACCCTCGAACCCCTAGGTCAGGCTGCTAAACACCTAAACACGAATGATGTCCCTTGTGGTAATTATACTCACTGCTATCCTTTATGCGTACGATTTAATGGTCCACCAACTAACACCAAAGGTCTACCATCAGTAGACATAAACCATTGTGCTACCGTTCAGAACGTTCGTACGGTTGTCCCAATGTTTGCTAGAGACGGTGTTTGGTTGAAGTGCGGTGATAAAGTTTATCCTTCCCCTCCAATTAATATGTCAGCCGTTTGTGTACCAGTAGCAGTCACAGATGGGTCTTTCATAGTTCATATGACAATGCCTAGTCGTTCTCGTCGTGAGATTATAACCTTCACACCTCATGATGCAATATGGGGCTCAGATGTCCCTCCCGAACATAGATATTGGTCAACTAGTCAAAAAGTCGTTCATGCTCTTTTCCCTAATATAGGCGTGGGTAAGAATTCCCTTATGGTAGAGACCCTCCAATACCGCTTTCACATGCTTCTTAATGCATCTTTAGCTGTTAATAACAAAATGAATGCTAGAACAGCGGCCACCGCGCAAATGGCTATTCAGAACCGTATGGCTTTAGATACGATTTTAGCTTCCACAGGTGGTGTGTGTGCTATGGTGGGTGCTACCTGCTGTACATACATACCTAATAACTCCTCGGAGTCCATCGAAGACGCCCTGCAAACACTCCGCAACCTGGAAGGTGCCATGTCAGCTGACGAGTCCAATGTCCATTCATCCGGGTGGGACTGGCTGTTCCAAGGCTCCTGGTTCCAATTCCTGCTACGTCTGGGTCTCCCTCTTCTGGCTGTGCTGCTGGTCGTTGGTCTTGCCTGCTGTTGCATCGTCCCCTGTGTGAAGAAAGGCATAGACAACATGATCATCGGTGCTATGCAGGTCCAGGCTTCCCCAGAGTACCAACTCCATGTTATGGGTCTCTCCCCATCTGCCCCATTGATGGACTAAGACCCTGCCACACCTTCCCATCATCACAGTGAGCGGTAAAGGTTCACTGCTACTGGAGGGTTATGTGCTGGTAACCTCTGACCCTCCCTTACCAACTCCAAACACACACTGAGACCTAAAGCCCTATCTTCAACACCATGGTTTTGGGTCATCAGTTGTACATACACCCTGAACTGTCTCCAGATCACCGTGGATCAGAATCGATGTTCGCCCCAGCAGGGGGGGACGGTGGGGAATTTTTCCCGTACTAGCTGTCGGGTTTTCGCCCCACCTCACGGTGGTCATCCCTGTTGTTCTGGTCCTATGATGGCACCGGGTAAACCTGTGAAGACGCCCGTCTGCTTGATGTTTTCCAAACCCACAACAGGGCGGATATGTAAGATATGTTATAGTCTGTGTGGTTTTTATTACTTTATTAGTTATAGTTAAATGATTAAACGATAGTTAGAATATGAAATTATCCATGATTAACTGCGTGTGTGTGTGTGTGTGTGTGTGTGTGTGTTTGCAAAACATATCCATTGTCCACCATAGCTGGTTTAAACTAGTTTGGGCCAGTGTGGGGGTATGTGACCCACTGCAGGGACATATGAGCCTTTTTCTCCCCCAAAGTTTTCGTGTTACCATATATGGTATTAAGCCTGCACCCAGAGCGCTGTTGCACAGCCCTCTGGGTGTGGTCTATGTTTTCTATAATAAATACCTGGTTCTGAGGCATCACCATCAGAGCAATCCAACTTATATCGGACTTTTGTGTCTCTTTTTGTTGGGTTTTTCTCCGAGCTGCAGCTCGCACCTCTCTGCCTCTGGTCACCTTTTAAGTCAGATAGTGTTTTTCTCCCTGAGTTGTGATTGCAACGGTCTTAACGTATTTAGACCCAACATTCACATTTTAGCAACGGTCTTAACGTATTTAGACCTAACACCAATAATTTGGGGAAAATACTAATTTAGTGAGTATTTTATTACGTTTTGAACAGTGTTCAAGAAACAAACATTCCTTTACAACACAAGCGCATTTCTTCCAAACTCAAAACGTCCACACATAGAAAAGAAAAGGAAAATAAACTTTCCAGATATCATTACATTTGTCAATCTCCAGTCTAAGTGACGCTGTCAATTTCTCCATATTATAAATGCTTAACATTACATCCAACCATTCATTAACAGTCGGCACCACATCACAGTGCCATCTTCTGGTTATTGCTTTTTTACTGGCCAACAGCATTATCCTAAGTAATTTACCATCAGGTTTACTTTTAAAGTTGAAAGTCTTTAATATCCCCAAATACAAAATCTCAAAACTAGTTAGAATCTTAATTCCGATTACTTCCCCCATTACTTTATTTTCACTATCTCTGTCCAAGACTTCTTATTTTGGTCATTGGAACATAATTAGACTCGGGACAGATAGATTTTAAAACATTGTGGGGATTGATGCACCTTAATTACCTTTTTCACTGGCTTGGTGGACCCCATAAACAATGAGGGAATTGGCTAATATTTTGCCTGGTTATCTTTTTTTGGTACTGGGACACATTTAGATTGGGGACAGAAAGATAGTAAGAATTCAATTTCTTTATGTGGGGTTTGATGGACCCAATACTATGGTGAATTGGGTCTGTGCAGGGGTCGCAAAGTACCTTCTGGTGTTATTCCAGCCATACTCCCTCCAGAATGCTGAGTTTGTAGTTTTCCACTGGTAATTGTTTATTTCCTCCCATTCCTCTCCTGACACCTCTATGTTTGCTACTCTGTGCTACATGCATCTATCATTACCTGTATGATGCCTGACCATGATGTGCCCAATAAACTTTCATAATTTCTTGTCCTAGGTAATGCCACAGCTGCAGATATCCGTGAAAGTCTTCATTCTTGAGGCCATGTTTGACCTTTATGTCCTGAAAACTCATCACTGCCAAGTTGATGATAACTTCCCAATGCATCTTTGGACCTTTAGCCCATCATTTAAACCTGCTATCTAATTTGTTGGGAGCAAAATTCGAATCAAACACATTCCACCTGGGTAACCTACATTGATTTCCCAAACTACAGTATATTTCCTCACAATATTAGATACCCGTAACCATGCATTTAGATTGTGTTTCCACTGGGACCTCAGTTTCTCATCACTTATAATTGTTTGTACTGGGAGCCCCTCAAATAATGTCTCCTCAATATCTTTCCATCTTCCGGAGTACCGTGGGTCGCACAGTTTAACAAGACCCTTAACTGTGCAGCTTTAAAAAAGCTTTTTAAACAGGAAAGAAGGGCTAAATCACCATCTCCCTTTGGTATTTGTAATCTTCTATAGTTTATTCTTGGCTTTGCAACTTGTCATATGTATCGAGATATATTTTTATCCCATTCCATTCTTTTGGAGTCACCTCGACTGGGATATTTTGGAAAATGTATAATAGAGCCTGGGTAATATGTTAATTTTGATCACCCCTCCTCTTGATGCCAAACTCAAGTATGGTATTAAGTTCCAATTGTCCAAATCATTTTTTAATCTCTGGTATTTTCTGATTATAATTTAAAAATTTTCATTTTTCAAGCTTTTTTGGTAAAATTGATACCCAAATACTTTATAGTGTCCCGTTCCCAATTCATATTATAATTTTGTACTACATTTTGATTAGGTTGATAGTTCAAAGTAATAACTTGGGTTTTCTGAATGTTAACTTTGTACCCTGATAGCTCTCCAAAGGGTCGTCATCAGCGTTGGTAGAGAAGTGTTAGGGTTTTCCATGTAAATCATGACATCATCTGCAAATAATGCTATTTTCTGTCCATCTCCCTCCATCATAATCCCTTTAATACTGTTATTTTGTTTTAGACACTGTCTTAGTGGCTCAAGAAAGATGGCAAATAAAAGTGGGCTCACCAAACACCCCTGGCGACACTGCTATTGTGAACTTTGTGCGCAATGTTCCAGAAAAAGTTGATTTCAGAGGGATATGTTTCAGGGTTGCTCCTTGTGGAGTTAGGAGGCCAACAACAACAAACCCTCAGCAGTATCTTCTCATCTCGCTCAGCCAGCTGGGGGAGAATTAGGCAGATTTATGACTTTTCTCATCCCTCTCTTTATTCCAGGATGGAATCCTCCCACACACTCACTGTCCAATATTTCACTGGGTGGATCGTTCCCAACGTGTAGAACAGTCTCAACAAATGACGCTCGGGGGACGGAGAGCTCGACAAGAATCAATGACTACAGATGCTCTCGGTGACGTATCCATCAGGACAGAAATGATAAGGTAATCTGTCTAATCTCACTGCTGATCCTGTTACACTGCTTTAATTATTCATTTTATTTTGTTTTGTTTTTAAATCCTTTAATTTTTCCTTTTTTAGTTACACAAATTATTATTTATTCATTTATTTTTAATGTCCCTTTTATTTTTTTCTGTATTTTCAGTGACACTTATTTAGCTGCAGCATCTCCCAGGATATATACACAGTATCCCTGTTCATAGAATAACTCGATATATTACATCTTTACAATATTTAACAAGCTTTAAATAAATAAACAACAATGATAAAACAATACATTGAAATATTTCTAATGTGTATAAATGACACTATGCCGCTCAAACAACATAAATAAATAAAATCAAGGAAATAAATCTTCGAAATAAAACTACGAGATCTTATTGTTTTTAGAAAGTTTAAAGTATTTGAAATGTAACTTTTCTGAAGATTTCAACAGTTGGTGAATATTAAAACACATTGTTCTTTGAAAAGTATTACGTTATTGCTACTTACTGTTTTATGTGGGAATATTTAACACTAGTACATTAGTTCATTAACATAAAAGCACAAGTTCTTTATTTTTTAGAACCACTAAAGTTTTAAACAAAATGTTGGCCTAATAATAAATCCTCATCCCTTTCACCTTTAAATCTGCTCAGCTAGCGCTGCTTCGTGCTAAGCTAACCAAAACTAAAACTTGAAAATCTCACATTTTGAACTTTAACTCTAGACTTGTAGAAGTTTTACTTTAGAATTTTAGGGCCTCTATTTTAATGACTGCATAAACAGCTTTTTTTTATTAGGGATGTAACGATTAATTGTAAGGCAGTTAAAAATCGATACATAGGTATCACGTTCACATCGATTCTCTGAAAATTTAATCACAGTACTTTATTTATCCTTCTCATCCAAAAGTGTAGGCGGCGGGTGGAATTTGCTACTACTTTCTTTCTACTACCTTCTACGCTTAAACATGTTCATAAGTGATTCCTTACCCCTTTAGCACTGAAAGAATGTCTGTAATATTACGTGAATATCTGTAAAAGTCACGTTTTTCTATTAGCTCTGTCTGCTAGCATAGCATCGCTTCTTCACTGCACAGAATACCTGCATCCCAACCAACCACTGGGTTACCAGCGCCCTCTGCTGGTCCAAACAAATATCTGAAGTAAATACAGTGCAGACTGTTTTGATTTTTTTTTAGTCCAATTGTTAAGGCACAAAAGACATTTTCAGTTGCACTTTTAAAAAAAAAAAGAACTATTATGCAGTTTTGCATTGTTTACTATAGAACCAGAATTTAAATCAATAGGCTTCGTCTTCATTTGTATTATTCCTTTATTTATTTCATTCAAGATTTATTTTTAGTTAAATTGCAATGTTTTGAACAGTTTATCAAGGGATTCTTTTGACAATGAAAAAGAAAAGGAAAATAGTACAGTATTTTCTGGGGAATATTTTTCAGTCATCATTTGTTTGCAGTCCCATTTTGTAAAATAAACCGTGAGAGAATCATATCGTGAACCCAGTATCGTGAATCAAATCGTATCGGGAGTTGAGTGAATCGTTACAAATCCTAGTTTTTAAAGATCTGCATTTTAGAAAGACACACACAGACCCATGGTAGAACAAAACACAACTGTATTCATATATATGTATGATATATAAGAAGTAAGAAAATGATTGTTGGGGTCTCCGGAATTGGTGGCTGGGATTGTTTTGAGTGTATTTTAACGATATACCCTGTGGAAGATTTTTGCGATTTACACATACAGTAATTGTCAAATAAATTGACTTCAAAAACATTTGCTTTTGTCATATTTGGTACCAAAATGTCAACAATGATGAGACACATCTTCAACAAAACAATTTGTGTCACTTCTAAATCTATTTTGGACATCAAATGACAAAAGGTGACAAAATAACAGTCAAAAATATTTTGACTTTGCAATTATTTTGTACAAGATTATCCATAACATCATCAACATACATGGCAGAGTATATTTAGGGTCTTAAAATCATCCCAAGCTCATACAATAACACTTTTGGCAAGAAGAAGCATTACTTGTGTGAATATAGTCCCCTAACTAACATTACCCCCTAATTTTCAGACAAAATCGAAAAAATGAAAATTAAACGAAATTTGGAATGGACCGGGATCATTTTAAGACCTTAAATAATAATCTGCCATGTATATTGATGTTATCGACAATCTTGTACAAAATAATTGTGAAGTCAAAACGTTTTTCACTGTTATTTTGTCACTTTTTGTCATTTGATGTCCAAAATAGATTTAGAAGTGTTTAGAAGTTGGCATTCCAAAGGAAATATTGACAGACCAAGGTACAAATTTCATGTCTCAGTGAATGAAATACATATTTGATTTCTACATGTACCAGATATCAATTTTTTTAGTTGCGAGGGAGGTTTAGCTTCCTAACAATCATACTTTTAAAAAAAAAAAATACATTTGTGTTTTGTTCCAACATGGGGAGGGGTATCCGATTTTTTTCTGGTGCTGGCCACAGGCCTAAAATGAGTCAATAAAATAACACTGGTAAAACATAACCATATTAGCGGAGGTAAAAACAAAAACAAAAAAACAGAACAAAATGTTTCCAAAAACACACCACTCCTTTGTTATTTCCTGTGTTAATTGCTCATTATTCTATAATGCTGACATGAATGTTGATCATGAGACAAGTTCCAATCACAGTTTCATGGTCCTGTTGTGGTAAAAGTTGCCCATCCCTGGTATAAAGTATCTGTGTCTGTAGGTTTCTGATAGTTATGAGAGGTTTACATTAGTCATGGGACCAGATCGGTGCATCACTAGTCAGACTCCTAACTTGAGGGGTTTTTTTCGAGGCTAATGTAAACAATGTGATGACTATTTCAAACAGAATGAGCCTGGCTGGATAATTTGAGGGTTGAATATAAACCTCTTGTTTACGTGCGTTTGCTTGGACTTGCTCTTGGCCCGTCGTCCCGTTATGTGACTAACCAGGCATGCTGGGAAATGTTTTTGTCAACCAGCCACCGTTCCAAACCTCCCAGATCTGATGAGTCATCTCTAGCCAGCATGAAAAAAAAAGCCTGCGTGGAAACTAAAGCTGGCGTTTTTTGGTCAGCGATGAAATCAATGCGTTTCGTGAGCGAAAAACACAAGAGGGATGATTTAATTCAGTCTAAATCCAAGCGAAGCAGAAGACACTGAGTCGGAGCGCCGCTGCGTTCATTTACTCTGGAGGTCTGGACTGTGTCACTGTGAGGATATGTCAGAGGTTTATCTGCTGCTACACAAACATCCATCATGGAGAACTTTATTGTTTGGATAGATTTAAATCACTCAAAATGGCACGTAAAGGAATTAAACTGTTTTAGTTAACAAAGGACTTCCTCTAATTTTCTTCGGTCATTAATTTTAATTTTTCAGAAATTTCAGGCGACCCCACATGGGGTCCCGACCCCAAGGTTGAAAAACACCAATTCAGTGGCTCCTAGGGATGAAACGATTCACTCAACTCCCGATACGGTACGATTTATTTTACAAAATGGGACTGTAGACAAATAATGACTGAAAAATATTCCTTTATTTTTTTTTGGGAAAAAAATTAGAAAATACTGTATTATTTTCCTTTTATTTTTCATTGTCAAAAGAATCCCTTGATAAACTATTCAAAACAATGCAATTTAACTAAAAATAAATCTTGAATGAAATAATTAAAGGAATAATACAAATGAAGAAGAAGCCTATTAATTTAAATTCTGGTTCTATAGTAAACAATGCAAAACTGCATAATAGTTCTTTTTCTTTTTAAAAGTGCAACTGAAAATGTATTCTGTGCCTTAACAATTGGACTAAAAAAAAACCAAAACAGTCATTTCACTGATTTACGTCAGATATTTGTTTGGACCAGCAGAGGGCGCTGGTAACCCAGTGGTTGGTTGGCTTGCAGAAATTCTTGCAGTGAAGAAGAGATGCTAAGCTCGCAGACAGAGCTAATAGAAAAACATGACTTTTACAGATATTCACGTAATATTACAGATATTCTTTCGGTGCTAAAGGGGTAAGGAATCATTTATTAACATGTTTAAGAATAGAAGGCGGCCAGAAAGAAAGTAGTAGCAGATCCCGCCCGCCGCTTACACTGCTGGATAAGAGAAATGACACTAAGAATTTCAGTTTTTTCTAAAATAGGATTATTTGCAACAACACAACAATAAAACATGTAATGTAATTTACAAATTTACTGACAATGACCAGGTTAATCTCAGTTTATCTAATGAAACAATCAAAACTTAGTAACAGAAACAAAAGGAATTTAGCTAGCAACGTGCTAAGATAATCCAAACATGTGGGACTGGTTGCTACATGCTAAGCTAACCAAACATGTGGGACTGGTCACTATGTGCTAAGCTAACTAACCAAACATGTGGAAATGGTTGCTACATGCTAAGCTAACCAAACATGTGGGACTGGTCGCTGCATGCTAAGCTAACCATATATGTGGGACTGGTTGCTACATGCTAAGCTAACCAAACATGTGGGACTGGTCACTATGTGCTAAGCTAACTAACCAAACATGTGGAAATGGTTGCTACATGCTAAGCTAACCAAACATGTGGGACTGGTCGCTGCATGCTAAGCTAACCATATATGTGGGACTGGTCGCTACATACTAAGCCAACCAAACATGTGGGACTGGTTGCGATGTGCTAAGCTAACAAACCAAACATGTGGAACTGGTTGCTACTGGAGCGTGAATGTGACAGGTGGATTTTCTGAATAAAGAGGACAAATGTTTACATTTAAATGATGACTTACTAGTACTATTCATTGATTGCTGAAAATATTTACATACAGATGTCTGTACAGAGGACATTTACAAACTTATATATACACATGTATCTATACAGGGGGCATTTACGAACTTATACAGTATATATATAAACACAGGTATCTGTACAGGGACCATTTACGAACATATATATACACATGTATCTGTACAGGGGGCATTTAAACTTATATATTTATACACAGATATCTGTACAGGGAGCATTTACGAACACACACACATATATATATATATATATATATATATATATATATATGGTAAATGGTAAATGGACTTGATTTTATATAGCGCTTTATCACCACACTGAAGCAGTCTCAAAGCGCTTTACATATCAGCTCATTCACCCATTCACTCTCACATTCACACACCAGTGGGACAGGACTGCCATGCAAGGTGCTAGTCGACCACTGGGAGCAACTTAGGGTTCAGTGTCTTGCCCAAGGACACTTCGACACATAGTCAGGTACTGGGATCGAACCGCCAACCTCTCGATCAGAAGACGACCCACTACCACCTGAGCCACGGTCGATATATATATATATATACACACAGATATCTGTACAGAGGACATTTACAAACTTATATATACACATGTAGCTATACAGGGGGCATTTACGAACTTATATACAGTATATATATATAAACACAGGTATCTGTACAGGGACCATTTCCGAACATATATATATATACACATGTATCTGTACAGGGGACATTTACAAACTTATATATATACACAGGTATCTGTACGGAGGCATTTACGAACATATATATATACACACACAGTTATCTGTACGGGGGAATTACGAACATATATACACACAGGTATCTCTACAGGGGGGCTTTTATGAACATATATACACACAGGTATCTGTACAGGGGGGCTTTTATGAACATACTGTATATACACACACAGGTATCTGTACAGGGGGGCATTTACAAACATATACACCGGTACAGGTATCTGTTCAGGGGGTATTTATGCACATAAATACACACGTAGGTATCTGTACCAGGGGCATTCATGAAGATATAAGTACATATATCTTCATCATTTATATTCATATATATATATATATATATATATATATATATATATATATATATATATATATATTTATATATTTATATACACATAAGTATACACCTATACACACACACACATATATACAGTATATACATATATACACACACACACATATACTGTATATACAGTATATATATATATACATACCACGCACACACACAGGAGCACACATACACACTGTGTCCTGTCTGAAGTGCTCATTTCAAAGTATGGATGACGGACTGGCAGAAAACCCCTACCGTCTGTCAGCTGTCCCCCACTGTTTTCTGAGCTCTTCAACTATCGTATGTGAAAAGTTAAGCAACTAACAACAATCAGAGTTGATTATCTAATTCAATAGGAAAGACTTCTTGGTTGTTTGGAGGCTGGTTTCACCGAGGGAAAATGAGCCACAAAGTAAACTAAATCTGCACGTAAAGTAATTCGATAATGGCCAAATACAAGCAAAACTATTTTTTCAGTCACACCTGTGAAAGGTAATCCCATGAGATCTACTATGGACAGTAAATCGGCTGGTACAATTCCACGCCGCACAGGAATTAGACATCTTCTTTGTTCGCTTTTGCCAACATGTGGTACTGGTTGCTATGCGCTAAGCTAACCAAACATGTGGGACTGGTTGCTAACTGCTAAGCAAACCAAACACGTGTGACTATTCGCTACATACTAAGCTAACCAAGCATGTGGGACTGGTTGCTAACTGCTAAGCTAACCAAACATGTGGGACTGGTTGCTAACTGCTAAGCTAACCAAACATGTGGGACTGGTTGCTACGTGCTAAGCTAACCAAACATGTGGGACTGGTTGCTACGTGCTAAGCTAACTAATCAAACGTGGTACTAGTTGCTGCGTGCTAAGCTAACCAAACACGTGGGACCAATCGCTACATGCTGAGCTAACCGAGCTTGTAAGATTAGTTGCTACGTGCTAAGCTAACCAAACATGTGGTACTGGATGCTATGTGCTAAGCAAACTAAACATGTGGGACTGTTCGCTACGTACTAAGCTAACCAAACGTGTGGGACTGGTTGCTAACTGCTAAGCTAACCAAACATGGGGACTGGTTGCTCCATACTAAGCTAACTAATCAAACATGTAGAACTGGTCGCTACATGCAAAGCTAACTAACCAACCATGTGGAACTGGTCGCTTAATGCTAAGCCAACCAAACATATGGGACTGCTGCTATGTGCTAAGCTAAGTCAGACATGTAGGACTAGTCGCTACGTGCTAAGCTAACGAACTATGTGGGACAGGTCACTATTTTTGAATAAAGCCTGAGAAGTATATCGTGAATACGAAACACATGATTTTTCATCTTTTGTTTGATGGAAAATATTCAATGTATGTGATCATTGATAATTATAGTCTTGTTTGTTCAGGATCCAGGAGTCAAATACAAATACGCATGACTCTCTGTGTGTGTGTGCGTGTGTGTGTGTGTGTGGTGTGTGAGTGAAGGCCTGTCACACTCGTACGAGCGCACACCCCCACTACAAAAACACTTGGAGAGATTCATTCGCACGCAAAGCTGCCGCTCCGGCCCCCCGACATTCTCAGGTGGTGAATTCAGACCCCGAGTGTGTGTGTGTGTGTGTGTTTATCCAGACTGTTTTTACAGAGTTTTTTTTTTTTAACTCTGGAAAAGTGTGGACTCATTGCCCAGTCCCACACAGGGTTGACTTAGCATATAGCTATGGGAAAAGGGGTGTGGCCTTTAATTAGGCCATATAATAAGATAATAATCATGCACAATCTACAATCAGTGTGTGTGTAACAGAATCATATGGTAACATGACTTGAACCTTTAAAAACAAAACCACTTTGACTGCAAATGTCATGTATTTTCATATTTCCCTCTGCTTTTTACTCTCATTCTTTATAAATTGGTTTTAATGGAAAAGGATTAAAAATCTGCTGTGAGGAAACAGCGCTCCCTGGCGGTCCTGCAAAAACACACAAGAGGGCGATGTTGGACTTAGTGTTGAAATAAAAAACAGTTGTAAAAAATTTGTTGAATGCATAGTTGAGCAACTTTTATCACAGCAGGGCCAAAAACTGTGACTGTATCTGATCTGAGTGTCATATCAATATTTATGTCAGTATTTAGAATAATGAGAACGCTGAGCATTGAAAGGAAACAAGGGTTTTTTGTGGTTTTGGAGCCACTGCTGTGTAATTTTGTTGTTTTGTGTACTTTTGTCATTTAGTAGAATTTTTGGGCGTAGTTTTGCATGTTTTTTAGTTATTAGTGAGGATCCACTTATCAGTTTTTTTCTTCCATCGTCGCTAACTCCTCCTACACCGTTCGTCCGATTTTTACAAACATGCTATCAAAAAATTCAGAAAGTTCCCGAGATTTATGCTTGTACTTTTATAATTCTAAATTCACGTATTAATTTCTATTGGAAATTTCAGCTTTTAACCGCTTCATCTCCAGCCATTCTTCAACTGATTTTGATTATTCAACCTTTAACATGTTCAGCTACTACCTTCAACACATTTCAGCCTTATTGTTAATATTCAGCTATTGCTAAGTTAATGCTTTGCTAATGCTAGGTTAATGCTATTGCTAGACTAATGCTAATGCTAGGCAAATAATAATAATGCAACAATTTTATATAGCGCTTTTTTGGACACTCAAAGTTGCTTTACAGAATTAAAAGATTATTCTTTCACTCCACACTTAGTGGTGGTAAACTACTATTGTAGCCACAGCTGCCCTGGGGCAGACTGACGGAAGCGAGGCTGCCAAAGTGCGTCATCGGCCCCTCCGACCACCACCAACACTCATACTACTGATATGGTGAATGCGAATGCTAGGCTCTTGCTATTGCTAGGTGAATGCTATTGCTAAGTTAATGCTATTGCTAGACTAATGCTAATGCTATTGATATGGTGAATGTGAATGCTAGGCTACTGCTATTGCTAGGTTAATGCTATTGCTCGGTGAATGCTAATGCTATTGATAATTGAATGCTAATGCTTAGTTCATGCTAAGTTAATGTTTAGCTAATGCTATTGCTAGATTAATGCTAATGCTAGGCTAATGCTAATGATATGGTGAATGTGAATACTAGGCTACTGCTAGGTTAATGCTATTGCTAGGTGAATGCTAATGCTTTGTTGGTGCTAATGCTAGATGAAGGCTAATGCTAGCTATTGTTAGTTCATGCTAATGCTATTTAATGCAAATGCAAGCTAAAGCTAATGTTAATGCTAGCTAACGCTGATGGTAATGCTAATGCTAAGCTAATGCAGTGCTACGCGTGCCAGCAGCTGCCTCTTCACTTGCATTTTCTTCAGGAAATGCAAATATTCTAAGTTATTTGTTGTCTTCTTGTGTTTTTATGGAATAATTTGGGTAGAATTATCATTTTGAGTATTTTTGTCTTCCTTGTGTGTAATATTGTTGTCCTTTCGTGAATGTGTTATTTGTCTTGTTTTTTGTTTTACATGTTTCTAAAGTCAATTTGTGTTTTTTTTTGTGTAGCCATAGGCAACTGGTGGCCCCGGGGCTACAAGTTGCTCATGTCTGAACTAAATTAAAGCAGCAGAAAATATCTGTAAAAGCAACATTCAGACTTTAATGATGAAAAATGTCACACATTCTGTTCATTTGCTGGTTTCTATGGAAGCATTTCAGGTTCAGAGGTTTGGATGAAATCTGAAAGATTTTCATGTAAATCTGCATTGGATTTCAAACAGTTTCCCTTTGCTGAATATTTTTCATTTATGAACTGATTTTGAATAAAAACATGATCAGACAAGATTAAAACACAAAAAGGCATGTGGGACAGGTCACTATTTTTGAATAAAGCCTCAGAAGTATATAGTGAATAGGAATATTTAACACATCATTTTTCATGATGAAAAATATTGAATGTATATGATCATTGATAATCATAGTCTTGTTTGTTCAGGAGCCAGGAGTCAAATACAAATATGCATGATTCTGTGTACATTTACTTTAACGTTTAGATTTAATATTTAACATTTAGATTTAGTATTTACATTTAACATTGACATTATATCTTTACAAGAAAAGCAAATATCACACATTTCACAAATATTGCTGTAAATCTGGTCAAAAGGTTGCAAAAAGTACATATAATTGAGTTGTAAATGAGCATGGTTTATTGAAGACGTATTTATAACCTGAATGAAACCTTAACATATTAAAGGGGTTTATATTCGATGTCATCCAATCCGGTTTGAAAATGTTTGAAATCCGATGTGTTACATAAAAGCTGCGAAAATCTGATCTAAAAATTGTGCAAAGCTGCCAACGAGCAAAGGTGAAAACGCTGCTACGAAGCTCTGTCTAAGTCCTCTGTGAAGTTTTCTATTGGTCTGCTTTGAGCCTTAGAGGCTCCCGTAGTGGCAGCGCCTTGTCGGACAAGACCGACTCGTCGTCGTCGTCGAAGTTGTCCAGCTCGTCGTCATCGTCCATCTCATTGGTGACATACGATCCTTTCTGCCTGGACAAACACCACAGCAGCACCGCGATGATGAAGATCAGCAGCAGCAGCAATGCACTCACCACGCCTGTGTCACACACACACAAATATATATATATATATATACTGTATATATATATTAGGGCTGTCACGTTAACGTGTTAATTGCGAATAATTAAGGCAGTGGCAATCTGTACGGTTGCCGTATCAATATACCGACATTCTATCCGTACGCAGTGGCTCTCATTGGCCAGTTTAGGTCACATGACTAAGACTAAACCGAACTGTAAACCTAACCCTAAAAACTGTTGCGATATAGGGTGTTAACCTAACACAAACCCTAAGACGCTACGTACTTGTACTTCGGTAAATCTACCAATAGCACCGGGGGTTGTCCGTACGACAACCGTGCAAATAGACACTTTCATGAATTAATTACAGAAAAAATAACGCATAAATTTTTTTAAAATAACGGCGTTAATCGCTTTTTTTTTCTTACTGCATTTTAGTTGAACTACAGTCACAAAGTGAAAGTATAAAAATATCGTTGTTTGAGATTGTGTGTTGTTTTAACAAAAATGTAAAAAAAAAATATATATATATATATATATATATACATATTTTGTAGAAATTTCAGGCGACCCCATTTGATCTCCAGGTGACCCCACATGGGGTCCTGACCTCAAGGTAGAAAAACCCTGATTTAGTGGCCCCTAAATAGGTTTATTTCTATATTTAGACACTTCATTTGTTAATTTTCTACTCTCTCTCTCTCTCAAGTACCCCTAGGGGTACACGTACCCCCATTTGAGAAACACTGGTCTAAACTAAAGGCGTCAGCAGAATGTAAATGGCTAAGCCTGGATCTGTTCAAACAAACAATAAATGACTTTATAAAGACACTTTGTTATATATCAATGTTTTGATCTGCCATAATAATGCCATTCATTTAAATGAAAATTCCTCAAGTTGAGGGCGTTTCTCAGCAATTGTTAGGAGATTCAAAATGAGAATAATTAATTCATCGCTCAATTTTTATTTTTTCTTAAATCTCTTGACAGCACTCTTATATATATATCATATAACATCGTATATTGATATGGCAATGTATATCATATGTTTGATAAGTTCAGCATATATACAGCATTCTCACCACAACATCTTTTCTGGTTCCTATATACAGTATTTCCCTCTGTGTTACGGACTAATGTGAAAAGAACAATCTAGGCTATTTGACGTTTATAAAAAGATAGAATTCCAACCGTTACCTGCGATCATGGCGGCCAGATCTCCGATGTCATGATGAGCAGCTGCAAAAACATTAAAACCAAATTCAGATGATAAAACATCCAACAGGAGTATTTATACAAAACACACAAAAATGTAAATGTAAACTTCGAGCATTAAATGAATAGAAATAATCAAAAATAAAAAATAATAATGACTATTCTAATTATTGATAGAAAGAAAGAATTAATAGACCTTTATTGATCACCAGAGCAGCAACACAGCAGAATAGCAAACAGTAAGAACAAAAATACATACATAAATACAACATAAGATAATAGTGCAAAATTTACGACTGTGGGACTGACATAAATTAAAATAAAATCAAACAGATTTTAAAAAGAACATACAAGAACAAAGAGTTTGTGTGTTTCAGTTGTCATTATTGTGTATCATGGTTATCATTCTGTATTTTTCAGTAGTTTTCGTAGTCGTTTTTTGCGTTCCGAGTATTTTAAAAAAATATATTTTTCCAATAATTTTCATTATATTGATAGTTTTGCATTTTTGTTGCCGTTTTAGGTATTGTGTTAATCTTTGTATGTTATTGGAGTTATTTTTTTAAAATATTTTTCGATTATTGTGTATTGGGAGTAATTTTGTGTATCTTTCTGTTATTTTGTACAATTTTTTTTGTTTGTTTGCTTTGGTGGTGAAACAATCCAATAATTTTTAGAAAACACAGGTTGGTTATCAGAGCAGGAAAATACAATCATTGACAAATAAAATGTGAATAATTCTGAAAAATTACAACAAAAATGTGCCAATGAAGTGGAATTAGACAAAAAATACATTTTAAAGTAAAATTAAGGCTGAATATACAAAAAATAGAAATAATTAATATTTAAAAAGTAAATACAGAATGAAAATATGCATAGAACAGATGCATTTATGAGTTAGGTCAATCAAGTAAATATTCATTGATGTAGAATTAATTAGAAGAAAATAATAAATATCTAAAAATGATTAAGAAATCTTGATTAAATGAAATGAAATGAAATATAGAAAATATTGTGAACAAAAGTAGTAGTTAAGCTAAATAAATACAAAAGAGAAACAGGAAGGTTTTGGTTCGATTTTTAGAAAACCAACATCAAATAAATTAACTTGCATTAAAAAAGAAAAAAAAAAAATAGATAAAATAAATAAAAGAAAAATATAACAACTATAAAAAGAAAGATCAATTTGAAAGTTCAAATAAAACTATGAAAATAAACAAACTAAATAGAAAATGTGAGGAAAAAAACCACTTCAAAACAAGAAAAAACTAATACATTTCATTAGAATAACCTAATAATTTAAAAATAATATATAATCAAAAACAGAAACTGCACACAGGAAATAAAGAATATTTTCGACTACAGAAGGTAAATATCATTTATTGTTTTATATAAACAAAGAGAGAGAAAATTATCAAATGTAATTATTAAAAAATCTTGATAGAATACAGTTAAACAAAGTATTGCAGTTTATTGTAAAAACAAACTAAACTAAACTAAATATATTGAGACAAATCCTTTGAACCTAAATTATGAACTGAATGATATGAAAACGTTAGATGAATTTAAAAAAAAAAGATGAATTCAAATATAAATAAATGAAAAACAATAAAATAAATAAAAATATAAAATAAATACACTTTATGAAGTGGAAAAATTAGAACAATATACAAATATTTTGTTCACAGCCTTATGGTTCAGTGACGAGTAAGTATGTGTGTGTGTGCGTGTTGTTGCTCAGTGAGTGTATTTGTGTGTATTTTCAGGAGACATTGAGGTGTGGATGAACGTCCCTGCTGTGGAAACAGGGTGTTATCTCCACAGTGACGGACCCACTCTGATAAGACACTCCCTGCAGACCAACTGGAGGATTCAACACATAAAACACACGCAGCATGTTTACCAGTGATCAGTTTAAACTCAACCATCAATAAGAATAAAAAATAAATAAAAATACACAGGAATATTCCCAAAGTTTAAAACTCAAATGTTTCAAAGCCATATCCTAGAAATGTCAAACTCTGAAAGCATTTAGAATAACTAGTTTGTGAATTTAGTACACTTTAATACTGTTTTAAAGGACACATGACGCAAACCGAAAGTACACATGAAGAAATATGTTGAAAAGCTGTTCTTTCCTTTTATTCTTTAAAAGTTAAGATATATCAATGTTTTGTTTGATTAATAAATACATGGTTAAATGAAGTCACTTATGTTTTGTTAGCTTAACACATAGCAACCAATCCCTCATGTTTGGTTAGCTTAGCACGTAGCGACCAGTCAATCTCGTTTAGGTTAGCTTAGCACGTAGTGATAATCCCTCATATTTGGGTTTGCTGAGCACGTAGTAAACCTTCTCTCATGTTTCGTTAGCTAAACACGTAACGACCAATCGCTCATGTTTCGATAGCTTAACACGTAACGATCAGTCTCTCATGTTTCGTTAGCTAAACACGTAACGACCAATCGCTCATGTTTCGTGAGCTTAACACGTAGCAACCAATCACTCATGTTTGGGTTAGTTTAGCACGTAGCAACCAGTCCCTCGTGTTTAGGTTAGCTTAACACATAGCAACCAATCCCTCATGTTTGGTTAACTTAACATGTAGCAACCAATCACTCATGTTTTCGTTAGCTTAGCACGTAGCGACCAGTCAATCTTGTTTAGGTTAGCTTAGCACGTGGCAATTAGTCCCTCATATTTGGGTTTGCTTAGCACGTAGTAAACATCCCTCATGTTTCGTTAACTTAGCACATAGCTACCAATCGCTCATGTTTCGTTAGCTTAACACGTAGCGACCGATCACTCATGTTTGGGTTATTTTAGCGCATAGCAACCAGTCCCTCATGTTTAGGTTAGCTTAACACATAGCAACCAATCCCTCATGTTTGGTTAGCTTAACATGCAGCAACCAATCACTCATGTTTCGTTAGCATAGCACGTAGCAACCAGTCCCTCTTGTTTAGGTTAGCTTAGCATGTATCGATTAGTCCATCGTGTTTGAGTTTGCTTAGCACTTGGTAAACATCCCTCATGTTTCGTTAACTTAGCACATAGCAACCAATCCCTCATGTTTGGTTAGCCTATCACATAGCAACCAATCCCTCATGTTTGGTTAGCTTAATACGTAGCAACCAGTCCCTCATGTTTAGGTGAGCTTAACACATAGCAACCAATCCCTCGTGTTTGGATAGCTGAGCACGTAGCAACCAGTACCTCATGTTTAGATTAGCTTAACACATAGCCACTAATCCCTCATGTTTGGGTTAGTTTAGCATGTAGCAACCAGTCCCTCATGTTTGGTGAGTTTAGCACGTAGCAACCAATCCCTCATGTTTGGGTTAATTTAGCATGCAGCAACCAGTCCCACATGTTTGGTGAGCTTAGCACGTAGTAACCAGTCCCTTGTGTTTAGGTTAGCTTAACACGTAGCGACCAGTCCCACATGTTAAGGTTAGCTCAACATGTAGCGACCAATCTCTCATGTTTGGTTAGTTTAGCATGTAGCAACCAGTCCCACATGTTTGGTGAGCTTAGCACGTAGCAACCAGTCCCTTTTGTTTAGGTTAGCTTAACACGTAGCGACCAGTCACACATGTTAAGGTTAGCTACATGTTAAGGTTACCTTAACATGTAGCGACCAATCCCTCATGTTTGGTTAGCTTAGCACGTAGCGACTAGTCCTTCATGTTAAATTAGCTTAACACATAGCAACAAATCCCTCATGTTTGGGTTAGTTTAGCACGTAGTAACCAATCCCTCATGTTTGGGTTAGCTTAGCACGTAGCAACCAGTCCCTCGTGTTTAGGTTAGCTTAACACGTAGCGACCAGTTTGGTTACTAAGCTAACCAAACTCAAGTTTGGTTAGCTTAGCACGTAGCGGCGCTTCAGAGGGTAAAGGGTTGTGGCTATAATACCAGGTCGACTATTGGTTCTAATTGTCGTATCAAGTTTAAATTACTGACTGTTAAGTTAAAGGCTGATGATTTTTCATTTATTCTTAAACAAGTAAAAATAAACATGAATATTTATGTTGATTTATTTTAACAAATCTTTGAATAATTGATAAAATAAATATTTCACATGCAGAATATCATGTTTTACAGTTGGTTTTTTACAAGTTGTAGAAATGTATTCTTCTTGTTTATTTATGACCATCTAATAGAGACATGAGCAACTGGAGGCAGGGGGCCACATGCGGCCCTCGGTCTATATTTGTCCGGCCTCCGGAGTAAACACACAAAAAAACAACACACAACAACAAAAAATAACAAAAACACAGAATGAGAGAAAATATACACATACACAAAATGACTCTCAAACCACAACAAAAGACAACAATACACAAAACAATAAGCTATACACAAAAAAATACAGAAAAATATACAACATAATGGTAAAAATACATAACCTCATCTATGATCTATTATTTTTAATACATGTAATAAATGTAAATAATGTCATATACGACGTACCTGTTGGTCCGATGGTGGACACCAGCTCTGACAGAGGAGGAGGAGTGAATGGACGGCGTGTGTACAAACTCATGTTTTCCTCGCAAACAAACTCCACAAACAAATGATGGAAGAAAAACAACAACAACAACAACAACGACAAGCACAAGCAGCAGCTCCTGTTCAACAAGCAGAAGCAGCACAAGTGACACAAAGCTACACACACACACACACACACACACACACACACAGAGGTGTGGTTTTTACCCAGAGTGAGGAGCAGACACACGCGCGCCCACACACTCCAGTAGATGGCAGCAACGTTATTTTATTACAAAAATAAACTTCAAATTAAATCTTTGATGTTTGTGTTTATTTAATTTCACAGACTTTAAACAGTTGGTTTAAACTGCATTTCTGAGGTTCTTAATCTTAAAAACAATAATAATTATTATGTTTCCTGCACTGGCAATAATAATAATAATAATAATAATAATAATGATAATAATAATAATAATAATAATAATAAAGAATAAAAGAAAAAATAGACCATGTACACCCTGTTTGTATATTTAGGAACAGATCTGTTATTTACACTTCTCTGACAAAGGACAGGAACAGATCTATTATTTCTACATCTGTGACTAATGCACTCGGGGAGATTTTTTTTAATTTTTTTTTAACAAATAAAACTGGTTAATGGCCAACCAAAGTTGCCGGTTGTTGGTTATCTGATGGTTTGTGAAACACGAGTTATTTTCAGTCGTTATCAGCTGTCATTAGGTCTGCTCACTTACAGTCTGAATCTTCAGTGTGAAAAAGAAAAGGAGATATTGTCCTTCCTAATCGATTTCCTCTTTAAGTCGTCAGGGTGAGATCAATGACACACACACACACACACACATTCTCTCCATCGATTGACTATAGCTTTCCATGCTCATTTCACGCATCAACAGCCAAAATGTGTCCTCTATGTTCTTTCCTTTTCAATGAACTATTTCCAGCACGTTTATTTGTGTTTTTATTGACTTAAAAAGAAGAAAAAAAGAAACACTGAATTGTTTTCAGATGTGAATACAATGGTATAAACTCCAAGCATGAGAAACGGTGAAAGAACCAATGAAAACACTTCTTTCTCATTCAGGAATCAATGAAAAAAAGACACCGCCGAGCTAGGCCAGTGTTAATGTTGACAGCAAAATGTAGTCACCACGACTATTTCAGTTATAGTCTAGTTTTAGTCAACTAAATGTCATCAAGATTTTAGTCGACCAAATCTGTTACATATACTGTATATTCGTTTTTTTAAAGATATTCTCTAATTCCCATTGGTCAACCTGATATTGGATGGTATTAATGTTTGTAAACACACAGACATATTTGAAGCGATCAACGCAAAAGACCACATGATCACATGGGTTCTGATTGGATTTCGTCACATGTGACGAAATTATAGTTTTGTTAAATATTATTAGTAAATGAAAATAAAAATACATTTTGTATTTTTTTTCCAACTAAACATAGTCTCCTTAATAAAATTTAGTCAACAAAATGAAGACTAAGCTAAGCTATACCTAAGCATGTGGATGAGAAAGTGATTTTAGGACTGAATGCGTAGGAATTAAGCCTGTGAATATTATTGCGTTATGAAGTTTAATTGATTCACTCCTGGTTAGTTCTGGTCAGACTGCCCTAAACAGGCCAGATACCATCGTATACTGATAGCATTCACCAAGGCCTCTGCCTGAGGAGGCTCTGCTATGTTACGACTACCGCTATCAGCAACATACATAACCCTGAGGGCACTGAACAACAGCAAAGTTACAACGTTGGGGGCCTCTACACTCAACAGCGCTGGCGAGAACCCTGAGCTGGAAACACTACGACTTTGCATGGATTGAAAATGTTCAGAGAAGCATTGTGACTTGTTTATTCTATGATTGTTATTGAATGTTTTACACATGTTTGACTGTAAATGAGGTCGTTGAGATGATTTTTCCAATACGGGAACAATTACAGCCATCTGTGGCATTTGCCTTGAGACTAAAGGAGTTTGCTATCAAGTGGTAAAAAGCAGCAATATGATTTTCAAAGAAATCATGGCATCTTCTATTTAGTAACACCCTATTTCACCAAATTTGAGCTTGAAGAAAATTAGTTCATGAGCTCCCGAGGACAGAGAAAACCCATCGTCTGGTATAAAATTCTTGTAATACTTGTTTAGAAAGGTATTCCTGTGACAAATCCTGAAATAACATATAAGGAGGTGAGCTTTTAAAGCCTAAGGTTGCTCTAAAAGTGTTATTTATTCCTTTCTAGAGTAGTATAAATACTGCAAATGTGGATTCATGACAAAAGAGCTGCTGACAGAAAATAAGCAAACACAGCAACACTGTGGATTATCTAAGCTTCGAGTATCAAAGCACAGCTTATGATTGTTGTCTGTTTGGCAAACCGAGCTCAAGCAAACACACTGCTGTCAAAAATGATGAATGAAGTTGTCTCAAGTTCAGTCTTTTTAGTTTTGAACATAAAATCCAAAATATGACGATGGCGTCAATGTCCAAGTGCAGTAACATACATGAGCAGATAAAGAGAAGAAAATATGGTATTCCAACCAATAACATACAAGAAGAGGGTAAAGATCCCAAATTATGGTCAAAACTATAATCCCAGTAGGAAATCCAAAGTGGCCCTGGATAAATCTCCATGAAACAGAAAACAGAAGGTGGCGCTGTGGAACGAGTCCATGCAGAAAGTATAGCATCAAAAAATATCCAAAACACAGGTCTGTTTGTGTCTCCTGTTCCAGAAAAATGTGCTGTAGCAACCCTTAAAGATTCAATCCAAACTCGCATCCATCTCCAAGAACCAAAAACCGTTCACACGGCAAAGTCTCCGTATCCAGTGGGACAGAAGGCGGCGCTGCGCAGCGAGTCCAGGCAGTTAACAAGGATCAGCGTCCCTGTCAAGTGTTTCCACCTCCTGGTGATGGGGTTCCTCATTTTGTCCAAGCCAAGGTGGAGCTCCTGGATCACATCTCGGTAACTGTCACCCACGTGGGCCGCCCACGTCAGCAGGAAGTCATAGGCCGGCTTCCACATCGACTGACGAGAGGACGAGGTTTTGGTGATGGAGTGGAGGTTAAGGGTGAAGGTAAGGGGTCACAGGGATGATTGGTGGGATTTGTAAATAAAAAAGGGTGGAAGTAGAGAGTAAAAATGAGAGGAGGAAGGTAAAATAACAGAGATTTGAGGGCGGGGATTTGGGTAAAAAAACAAATATTATTATCAGAGTCTTTGGAAGCAACATAGAATATTTCTGTGTTTGTTTATCTCTCATTTTCTTGAGTTTCTGTTTGAATATGTTTCTTTTAATAGATTAGATATAAATAAAAAAGGACCAAGAACAGATCCCTGTGGAACACCAAAACCAAATCGTTGATCTTTGATCCTTCTTGGCCCATCACAGAATGGTTTTTCAGTCTTTCTTGCTTTCTAACACACCTGTCTGTTTTTATTTATTATTTTTGAAAGATCAAACATTAATAAAAGCGTTAGAAAAAAACGTTATCTCACCTCGTTGTCCAGCATGCCGTTTTTGTCGCGATGAGGAGCCTCGTAGGCTTCCATCTGTGGACGCGACACTTTGGCTAATTTTTCAGCGAGCTCCCTCCACCGGGGTGCCACTTCCACCGCTGTGGTCAACAGGACGAAGTCAAGTACCAACCTGGCAACCAGTCCTTGGCAGTCCATCTTTAGCAGTGCCTGATGGAGCAAAGAAAGAGACAATCAGATCGTATTTCTTGGATTCTTCCACAACCATTTACATGTAACAAGTTTTGATTTAGCAACCCTAAACTACAAAGACGTACAACAAAACCATAGAAAAAGAGAGAAAAATACACAAAACAACAACAAAATGACTGCAAAAACACAGTCAATTTTATTCCTAAAATAATTGGAAATTTGAAATCAAAATGTTAAAACGTCTTTGAACCACGCTGTGTTAGTCAGATTTGGCCTCTGTGTTGCATTGAACTTCTGCATAAATGATCATCCACTGTTGTCCCATTCTAGGGCCTCCGATTTTCCTTGATTGCGGGAAAATTAATCGAATTTGTAGATAAAAACAAATTCGAGTTTGAAAATGTATTCATTTATTTATTTTTTAATATTTTATTTTTTTCCCACCACAGTTATTTCAGACCTTTTCGCGTTCCGATGTGAACATTTGTTTACCATTTGAGAAGGCTATATGTGCATGTTTAATTTGTTATTCACACTACGTTGAGAAGCTAAGGGAAGAGTTTATTATTTTTTTAATTGTAATGTTATATGTTATAGAATATGTAGTTATCTGATTTCAAAATCAGAAAATTTGAGCTACTGTGAAGTTGCTGTTGCACTTTTGCATAAACTTGGGTTAAAGCTTGAAATTGCTCAATGACAGAGCCTCGTTTACTTTTTATTTTGGGATGAATTCATGTTGGGTGTGGGATACATATGCATGTGTATATACGTATATATGCATATGTCTGTATCCATAAAATGAAGAGTCCATCCTTAAGACTGCTCTACTGTAAAGTGTCTTGAGATACCATTGGTTATGATTTGGCGCTAAACAAATAAAAGATTGAGATTGAGATTGATTGTTCTATGCATTTTACCTCTTGAGGACTATCACAGCAATAAAGTTGCACTTTTGACAATATATCTGATGCCTGCAGTAATTTTTAAGCGCATTAAAAAAAAAAAAATCGAAAATCGAATTCTTATTTTAAAAAAAAATCTGAATTTTTTTTTTTAGGCAAAATCGCCCAGCCCTAGAATGGTTGGATGGATGGGTCTTCTGAATTATCTCATGCAGCAGCTGCATCCTCACTTGCATTTTCTTCAGGAAATGCAAATATTCTAGTTATCTATTGTTTTGTATACTGTTTGTAATAGAGCTTGAATGATTCATTGATGCAGGAGTTTAATCTGGATAGTTTCTGGCAACTTTTAGCCAAATAATCGGTCAGGCTTAAGTTCAAATATGGCTGCTATATCGGTTATAGGCAGATATATCTGCTTTTTAAAAATCCCAAACCTCATCGGCAGGTTCTTGTTTGTAAAGTAGACTTTAAGCAGACAATTGCAACATACAGCAGGTTTTATAAAATAAACACTTGAAAATAGCAGCAAAAAAAATGTAATATTTGAGTGTTGTTCAGCAACACTCAATGAGAAGTGTGTTTGAGTGTTTTCTGGTGATGGTAGCAGTGAAAGGGGAAACCAAAGCTGCAACAATAGCTCAGCTCACTAACTGCTTATTTGATCAATTATTAACACCACGCGATCAATAGGAGCGAGGGTACTTCACAGCTTCCACGAGTGTACCGTGGCTTTTACCATGAAGTGTGTCATAAATAAATTAAATAAACGCTGTAAGGTCTATGAAGCAATATATTAGAGACGGCCGATATTTCCCATAAAAATGTAATATCGGTTGACATCAGTATCTGATTTTACACCGATATTGAACAAAAGATCTGTGCTGCTGTTTGAAATGTTAAAATAAATATGGGACTTTTTCCATTACTGAAGTTGAGCTGTTTTTTTTTAATCTTTATTTTTGTACGTAATGCCGGTGATGCAAAAAAGCTGACAAAGTAGAAATAAAATAAGATATAAACCAAAATATACTGTATTTATAAGTGAAATAAATGAAAGTCAGGAAAACAAAAAGCTGAGCGGTTGAACTCTCCACTGTTTTCCAGTCTCAGAGGACAAAATCACTCCTTTTGGCTGAGTCGCCCTCAGTCTGCTGAGTCAGCTGGAGTCTAACTTTAGAGGTCAGTGGAGCAGGATTAGTTTAGTCAGAGAGGTGAGACAGGATTTGTAAAGCAGGTCAGGATGGGGAGAGCTTTGTCTGAAAGATTACTGAAAGTGTCAATCAGTGACGTGCGGTGAGATTTACAAATACGTGAGCACAACACAGTCACTTATTCACCATCTGATTGATTTGACTGCAACAACATGTGCATTTTTACTTAGAAGTCGAGAAAAAAACTAAATGTTGATCCAAAAATGGTCGTTATTACAAAAATATTACTTTTTACATAAAAGTTTGTTGTTACAAAATGATTGTTGCGACAAGAATGTACATTACCAAAAACATTTGTTATAACAAAAAGAACCGGTATGTTATTAAAAAATGTTTGTTATTACAAAATGATTGTTAGGTTAATAACGTTAATTACCAAAAAAAAACAAACATTTATTACTAAAATGTTTGTTATAACAAAAATTACCAGTATGTTATTTAAAAAATGTTTGTTATTGTAAAATTATTGTTACAATACCAGTGTAAAGTACAAAAATTTTCTAATATTTTTTTTTGGTAATTAACATTATTATTGCAACAATCAAACAAAATTTTTTTAATAACATCCCGTTTTTTTTGTTATAACAAACGTTTTTGGCATAAATGTTTTCTTTTGGTAATTAACATTATTATTGTAACAATCATTTTGTAATAACAAACATTTTTTTAATAACATACTACCAGTATGTTATTAAAAAAATGTTTGTTATTACAAAATGATTGTTATTACAAAATGATTGTTACAATAATAATGTTAATTACCAAAAAAAGAACCAGTACGTTATTAAAAAGGTTTATTACAAAATGATTGTTACAATAATAATGTTAATTAAGAAAAAAAAACATTTCTTACAAAAATGTTTGTTATACCAAAAAAAATGGTATGTTATTAAAAAAAAATGTTTGTTCGCCCAAGGGCTACTTTTCATCTGTAATCTAAATTTGTTCCAATACCAAAAAAGAAAACCAGGCAAAATATTAGACAATTCTATTATTGTTTATGGGGTCCAACAAGCCAGTGAAAAACATTAAAAAAAACACCAATAATAACAGAAAATATTCATTATTTTGTTGTTTTCCTGAAAAACATAAGAAAACAGAAATGACAAATTACTGCTAGATCATTAATTCATGATGCTAATTGTGTAAATGTGTCAATAGTGCTTTTTAGGCTTCAATATCGAAAGCATAATACATTTTTTCCATTTCTATATCATTTATTCCAGCAAATAAATAACGAAAATGCTATTTTAAATGTAAAAATTACTCATAACGGGGCATATGTGAACATTTCAACCTTGATGTGGACCCTATAAACATAAACTGATTTACCAAATATTTTGCAAGGCTTCTTATTTTGATCAGATTGATTTCCAAACATTGTGGGGTTTGATGCACCCTAATCCTCGCAGTGGAGTCGCTCTCCTCACGTTACGACCTCCTGGCTCTTTACTCGCTGACAAAAGCTCTCATTTTGTAACTGGAGCTCTGCTGTAAACAGATATGCTGAGGTGGTGTCAGATGCTCACCTGTCAGGTAGAAACCCACTGCAAGGACAGAGCGAAAAGGGGCTCGTCCTTTGGATTTAGAGACTTTTAGTAGGGCTGCTCGATTATAGAAAAAATTATAATCACATTTATTTTAGTCATAATTGAAATCACGATTATTCAAACAATTATTTGTCAACCAAAAAGTTATTAATTTTTTGTACAAAAAAAACATGAAATATATTCTTTAAACATAAATAAAATCTTGCATGTGCATGGATTAAACAACATGTGTGTACCAAGCTCTATTATTTGTAGATGTCCGAAATAGTGGGTTTGTTTTATTTAGCAAATAAAACATATGTAAAAAAAAATATATATATATATATATATATACAGTATATATATATATATATATATATTTATTTATTTTTTATTTATAGTTTTTTCTTGATCATGTTATTTTTGTAATCGTTGGGTGTAAAAATCCAAATCGTAATTGAATTTCGATTAATTGAGCAGCCCTAGCTTTTAGTAGCTTATTTTCACAGAATAAAACTTGTTTTTGGCGACATTTATTCCTCCATCCAAAAAGTCAACAAATACGGCTTGGAAATCAAAGTTCCTTCATAATCACCGAAAGGCTGAATGCACAACTAAGTCATGAATGGATGGATGGATGGATGGATGGATGGATGGATGGATGGATGGATGGAGATGGTTGTAGACTTGTGGGAAGATTTGTGTATTTGTTCCATGTTTGCATCCAAAACACCAAAAGCTACTTCCCTGTACGTGCAAACACGCATGACAATAAAAACTTACCGATTCTGATTCCCTTATGTTACGTTACCATAGCAACCACGCATCATCCACCAGCGCATGAACGGAAGCTCCACAGATCTGCTTCTTTTATAGACAGATGCTAACTGATGCTAACCTGTGGGTTGACGTCCAGGTGCTGTTTAATGAGGTTGAATAAAGGCTTTAAAGTTTTGTATCGCGCAGTTTGAATAAAACCTTGTAACGCAAGGTAGGTTAAAATTGTGCCGCGGTTTTTGTGCTTTTCTCATCCAAACAATGATCGTTTAAAAACGTTCTTGTTGTGGGACTGTTTTTCATATTTATGACACTCACAGTTCTATACATGTTATAGATGACAGATTTTTAATGTATCGTGTCCAGACCACTTTTCTGTGTTCATCTACATCTTATCATTACAGAATAAAAGGGGTTTCATCTTTTCTGATTACAAAACAACAAATAGAAGCTGGTGTTATTTCCCTGAAGCGAGGCATCCAAACCTGTGTGAGCCAGGAGAAACAAATCCCAGAGTTCCCCACGCAGCAGATTTAATGACAGATTTTGTGGATCTTGAGCTAACAAAGAGCGCTGTGTTCATTAAGAGGCTTTGAAGACAAGAGTTTCTCACGGCGATGGGAAAAATTTGCTGCAGTGTCTCAGAATTCTTCAGTACAGAGATCATATTTGATGCATAGAAAAAGGTTAGAATACTATTGGATATGATTGATGTTTTAGAAAAGATAGGAAAATATATTTCCTACACAAATGTAAATTTGATGTATTCTGTACAATATATCAAACAGCTAACTAAATACAATATTTAGAGATTTATTGATCATTTAAAGAGCTGCGCTATGAGGAAAAAATACCCTCTTTTGGATTAGTCCAGACCAAAAAAGAGAGATTTTGAATTGAATTGCCTTCTTATTGATCCAGATGTTCAGAAAGCTTCAGCCTATTATCAACTTCTCACTTTCCTGTCAAAAGCATAGAATCTTATGTTTACTTTGAACACAAAGTTCTTCTTTTGGTGTTTGTATGAATAAATCCAGTTTATAGGAACATGTGAATGCTTGTATTTCAAAGTAAAAGCTTCAGAACTAGAGAGTTTAGGAGATACAGTAGATTTTCAAGTCGTGCGTCACGGACCTTTAGGTCGCGAGTGAGTATCTTCAGAGCCAAAACATTACAACACATGTATGATTAGTTACTTGAGTAGCGGTGATGTAAACCCAGTTAATGCTTGGACAGTGCTTCTGTTCCTTACTCACCATCATGAGTTCCCTCTGGAAGGACTTCCTCTCCTTGCTCTCCACGTTGGTGCACTCTTCCTTCAGCTTCTCCAGGACTGACGCCACCTTCTCCGCTTCGTTCTCCAGCTCGGTGCGGCAGAAGTAGTTCAGTTGAAGGTTTCCGTAGCCGAGGGCGTCCGCGAACGTCCTCCAGTTCCCCACATTCTCCATCAGAACCGTCCGCACCGTGGCATAAATGTATGTGAGGAACTTGCATGGCTTGAGGATCTGCTCCAGCAGTGTGGTCGTGGTCAGGTTTGGACCACACCAATAGACGGGCTTGACTTTTCCGAGGACGAGGACATTTTTGGCGTGAACGAGCCCCACCTTGCCCTGAAAGAAGCCAATGTACCACTCCTTGGTGCGCAGCTGTCCTCGCAGCTTGATCTTCTCCTCGCTAAGCAAAGCGATGACGTCTCCCTTCTTGTACTCCAGCAGGTACGTGTTCTTGTGCTGCCGGGTCACTGTTTTGATCAGCTTACCAAACTTCAGGCTGGTGACGCAACGCTCCTGAAACGTTGGGTATTTGGAGGTGATGGCAAGCGGCGAGAGGACGATCTTATCCACCTCTTTCCTCTTCAGGAACCTCCTCTGGCCAATGATCCTTGCCGTGCTCTTTGGAGGCGGCGGCGGAGTCTGGACACAGAACTGAGTGAGGATGCAGTCCAAGTCGTCCTTGACTTGAACCCTGAGCGTGAAGTCTGAGACCTGGTCGGGGTCCAGAGATGTGATCATGTAGAGAAGCCGACTGACCTTCCCCAGTTTGACCTGAAAGCCTCGGATGATGCCAGCGCCTTCGCCCGCTTTCACCTGGTAGTTGGACATGTTTGAGTAAAGCCCCACCTGCAGGTCTTGAGGGTACTGCAGTGCAAACTGGTGCTTCCCCCACAGCTGGAGCGACACGGGCGTCGTGGTCGAAGTCTGGCGGCCCACTTCGTTCACCAGAAGGGTTTTGGGTGCGCAGTCGTGGCCGAACATTGTGATGACAGCCTTAAAGGACGGATGGATGTGCTTGGGCCCGTACACGCCCACGGTGACCTTCCTTTGGACATGGTCCCAGACGGTCATGTTGCGCGTGAGATACTGTGATGTCACCACAACAGCGACGTACATGCATGGCTCCAGGCTGTCCAGGTGAACCTGCACGGTGTCCTTGTAGACGTAGGCCTTGGAGATGGCCGTGTAAGGCCCTTCTTTGCAATCACTACGAACACAGAGCACCTCCGCGGCGTGAAAGCTCTCCTTCTTCACAGAAACAGACACTTTCATCTCCAGCGTGATGAAGGACTTGGTGTCCATGTTGCTGAGCTTCAGCTCCACCACAGGGCTAACTGAGGAGCAGCGGTCACTGTTTAGCTCCAATGGTGGGTCCAGTAAGGCCTTCATAGAGATCTGCTGGTGGTCTCCATGGCTGACATGGCCCTCAGGGATGTGCACGCTGATGTTGGTGTCAGGGAGTTGAACAACACCACCATTACTGTCCAACGTGCACACAATGTTGGTCTCCACTGGCTGTGTTTGTCCCCATCCCGGACTCTGACCGAGCGACTCCAGGTCGTGGCAGGACCTGGCCAGCTTCCTGTGGTTCAGCCACGCAGTCCTGAAGTCCTCTCTGCTCTGAAACTGCTCCGGTGAAGGAGCCGTTATGCCTGTGAAGAAGCCCGAGGACAATAAGGTGGGATTTGACTGTGCCTGCAAGACGGACAGCTCTGAGAGACTGTGGGAACGTTTGTCCCTGTGCAGCTTGGCTTCCATCTGGTGGTTGTTGTCAAAGAGGAGGAGATCCACTGAGCTTCTCATTGCTACATCCTCACAGAGCTGGTCAACGATGAAAGGATTCATGGAAAAGGAAGAGGACTTCCACTCCCCAAGAGCTCCAAACTCGTCCCCTCCCTCTCCGAGGCTGTCCACCATCCCGCTGTCGCTGAACGAGGAGTTCCTGAAGTTGAGCGGTTGTACATAGGCGGCCGGGATGTAGCCCATCTCTGAGTTGTTGTGTGCATACCACCACTCGCCACCGGACGTGTCCAGCACAAAGAGGCGGTCGCCTTTGGAGAACTTCAGTGTGGTGAAGCTGCTCGGACAGTAATCCTTTATGGCGACCACTTCCTGTGCAGATTCGCACGAGACAGAGGTGTCCAAGTGGAGGGCACTAGGAGAAGGCACTGCCAAGCAAAGAAAGGGATATTTTTAATGACATGATGGGCAGCTTTTAACACAACGGGGCCACAAAAATTTGATTTCATCTAATCTGAGGGTCACGTGATCAACATTCATGTCAGCATTTAGAAAAATGGCCAATCTGAGCATTAACACAGGAACAACAAAGAGTGTGTGTGCTTTTTGTTGTTTTGTGCTTTTTCTTTTCAGTTTTTTGTGGATTTTTTTCACATAATTCTGAGCATTTTTCTGTCGTTTCGTATATATTTTGTGTATTTCTGCTGTTATTCTATGTGTTGCATCAGCGATTCTCAAAGTTGGTGGCACGCCCCCCTGGTGAGGAATGGAGACATGACAGGTGGGGCACGACAAACAGGAGGACATTTTCAATTGCTTGCCAATCTTCTTAAAGAGCTTTCTTCATTGACAATAAATATCATGGACACTAAACAAAATGCCTACACACAAAGAAAGTAATAATAAGAAAAACATTAAATTGCATTAGATATGGAACCGGGAACAAAATGTAACGTGGAACTAAAGTGCAAAAATAATTATTTACATCTGCATATGAGGTGAAGCAGAACAATAAACAAACTTTCAATAGCTGATTTTAAAAAATATATTTTCTTAAGCTTTTCGTCACAGATGTTTGGTTATTTCCTGTATTTTTGACTGCTTCACTTCTACATTTTGTTTTTATGCAAGTGATCAGCTTAATTTTGTTTTTGATTCACTATAAAATATGATGTTACTTGTTCCCTGTTCAATACATATGGAAACGTGGATTATTTCGTGGGGGGGGGGCACAGTTGAGGCTTGAAAGTTCACCTTCGTTTAAAGTGGGGAATACCAAAAAAAGTTTGAGAAATTTGTTACAAACTGACTTTGTTTAACATGAAAAACTCAGACCCACACAGGGAGAACATGCAAACCAAACACTGTCTGAGTCCTACATGTCAGAAACAGCCTCTGTGTGTAAGACGTGAGTGAGCCTGAGGTTTGCATCAGATGTTCACAGTGTAGGATGAGGCTTATTTTTAGCGCGGCTCATTAGCGTATGTGGAGCATGTAAACAAAGAACGAGAACATTTTTCTACTGAATTATTTATCAGCGAGAAGGCGAGGGGCTGAATTGAAGAGGATAAAACACAGACCTTCAAAATAAAAGCAGGTGATACACAGACCTTTGACATTGTCGAGGGCTTGGCTGACGTCGATGAGCGTCCCTTCAGACCGACAGCGAGGAAAAAGCTGATCGCCGCGGTAACTGTTTGTGCTCACTCGGACGATTCTGTGAGCAGCCATTAAAGAATCACCAGGAGATCAGCATCTGAAGGAAACATAAAGAACATCAATTCAACCATTAGTTATCCATCCTCTACACCAGTGGTTCTCAAACTTTGGCTCAAGTACACCCGTGTGTGTGTTTTTGGTGTCGTTTTGTATGTTTCTTATGTTGTTTTGTATTTTTATCTGTTATTTTTGTGTATTTTGTAGAGATCTTGCGTTTCTCTCTCATTTTGTGTGGTCTTTGTTGTTGTTTTGTTTATTGTCTGTTCTTTTAATTATTCAGTATATTTGTCTCTTATTTTGTGTTTTTGTTGTAGTTTTGTGAGTTGCTGGTAATATTTAGTGATTATCATTTTTGACTAAAATACACATTACAAAACCCAATATTTTTAATGATTTAATTTGTTAATTTCTCTCTCTCTCAAGTACCCCCTTTAGTGCCATCGCGTATCCCCATTTGAGAAACACTGCTCTACTATTTATAGGCTTTATGTCACAGTGGTGAGTCTTATAAAACTAAAAAGCAATGCCATAACATGAATCTACTTTCACACCAGCCCAAACGAACTGAAGTTGCAGGTGATCCGAACTCGAGGCCACTTCAAACGGACCAGATAGTGCTAGTGTGAAAGCACCACAGAAGAAAAAAAAAGAACCACAAAGGCTACAGACAATTAAAACTAAACAGAACCTGACACCACTCACATGCACATTCCGTCCTACTGTACAATTTAGAGACTTTATAGACCCCTTAATGGCCCACATCACGAGTGATGTGGCTTGAGGCAAAAACAGGAAACGCCGCTGGCTAAAGCATTGATACATATAAATTCGCCAGCGTAGCTCAACGCCGGCCATCTTACCTCAGACAACTGACGTTCTACGGTAGCTGTTGGAAGGTAAGTGATCAGCTTAAACAAAAATACCCTTAACTCGATGAAATATTGATGGATTTACAAATGGTTTGCCTTATTACAAACCTTATTATATGTAGGTATGACATAGGATGCTTGTACATGTTGAAATTGCTGCTTGCCGTTTGAAAATTGGTTGAAAACTGAGCAAGTTATGGTTATTTAAATAGTACATGCACATTGACATCGATGTAATGAGTGGGGCCAGCTGTCTGAGGTAAGATGGCCGCCACGTTGCTACGTCGCTCCCCATTGTCTAACAGCGCGGGTAAGTCATCTAGTGTTTATATATATATGGTGGTTTGCCTCCAGAATAAGCCCCGACCAACAAAATACTTCACAATTACAAACAACTAAAGGGTCTATAAGCTGTGTTTGCATTACCCTTGGAAAAGCGCAAAATCTAAAAAGCGCAATAAAACTGGTAACTGAAACACCTGAATTTCGGGGAAAAAAACTCAAATATCGCTAAAAAGTTTGAAGGCTTTTATTAGGAGAAATTTCAGACGTTTCAATATGAAAATGTGACGCAAAAGCTCGATGGAAACACTTTCTCCGCAAACCCACGTCACAGAACGTGACAAACCAGGTCACATGACCCCTTCTCTCCGAGTAAACATGACGCGGTACGTGTAGACAGAAGAGGAGACCGGGACATTTCTTAGCATTATACTGTACTTAATTTTTTAGTGCCACATTAGATGTGAAACAACGGAATACAGAGTTTTATAAGGAGGTTCTAAACGTCCATCTTTCAGCTGCAAAATCTCACGGGATGAGATTTCACAGGAGTTGCTAGGCTCCTCCCCAAAACAACGTTCAATGGTAACATGTTCAATGCGCAGTTATACTTTGTTGACATTTGGAAATATCACTTTTATTTTCCAAACATCCTGTGATGGAAACCCAACAAGAGACACAGAAAGGACCCAAGTGTTCACCCCAGGGCTTGAACCCATGACCTTCTTGCTGTGAGGCGAACCACTAAGCCACCGTGAACCCATATTTCAATACATTTGGAATGAAAGTGGACATTATATACTCCTGTTGAATTAAATTTTGCTAATGCATGTAACAAAAAGATTAATGGCGAGTTACGGTAACCACAGAAGATACACCACTTGTTCACATTTTATTCCATCCACCGTGGTAACAGTTTCCTTGTCAGATTTGGGCTGTGATTCAATTTGAAAACACTCGGTCAGCAGAGCAGTGTAATCAGATTACGCAGTCAGGAATTATGTTTTTGCACCAAGACTTGAGTGGCAACAGCGGGAATATTAGCATTTTTGCAGGCTAACGCTGCTGTTTTAATCTGATTAAAGCAGCACAGGCCACCATGACATGAGCTGATAACTGTCACTCACTCAGCAGTCCCACTGAAAACACAACAAACACCAAGCTAGCTTTCATCAGGCGGCGGCCGTGGCGAGTTTAAAACTCCAAAGGGACAATGTTTCTATTTACTATAGATGCCAGAAGACAAATTGACCCTTTGACCCTGCACTGACAGTGCCTCTATATACAAAGGTCACCAAAATATAGCATTTACCTTATGCAGTCCATTAATTATAGACGTATTGGGTAAATGTGCAATATACCCAGAGAGCTGTCATATCTCTCACCGGTACAATTAGTTAATCAGTCTTCAATAGGAACAGATCTATTGATTATATGTCTGCAACAAAGAGCAGGAACAGATCTATTCTTTATACGTCTGTGACAAAGGGCAGGACAAGATCTATTCCTTATACGTCTGTAACAAACGGCAGGAACAGATCTATTCTTTATACGTCTGTAACAAAGGTCAGGAACAGATCTATTCTTTATACGTATGTGACAAAGAGCAGGAACAGATCTATTCTTTATACGTCCGTAACAAAGGCCAGGAACAGATCTATTCTTTATATGTATGTAACAAATGGCAGGAACAGATCTATTCTTTATACGTCTGTAACAACGGGCAGGAACAGATCTATTCTTTATATGTATGTAACAAAGGGTAGAAACAGATCTATTTTTTATACGTCCGTAACAAAGAGCAGGAACAGATCTATTCTTTTAAATGTCCATAACCAAGGACGGGAACAGATCTATTCTTTATATGTCTGCAACAAATGGCAGGAACAGATCTATTCTTTATACGTCTGTAACAAAGGGCAGGAACAGATCTATTCTTCATACGTCTGTAACCAAGGGCAGGAATAGATCTATTCTTTATATGTCTGTAAAAAATGGCAGGAACAGATCTATTCTTCATACGTCTGTAACAAAGGGCAGGAACAGATCTATTATTTATACGTCTGTAACCAAGGGCAGGAACAGATCTATTCTTTATACGTCTGTAACAAAGGTCAGGAACAGATCTATTCTTTATACGTATGTGACAAAGAGCAGGAACAGATCTATTCTTTATACGTCCGTAACAAAGGCCAGGAACAGATCTATTCTTTATATGTATGTAACAAATGGCAGGAACAGATCTATTCTTTATACGTCTGTAACCAAGGGCAGGAACAGATCTATTCATATACGTCTGTAACAAAGGTCAGGAACAGATCTATTCTTCATACGTCTGTAACAACGGGCAGGAACAGATCTATTCTTTATACGTCTGTAACCAAGGGCAGGAACAGATCTATTCCTTATACGTCTGTAACAAAGGGCAGGAACAGATCTATTCTTTATACGTCTGTAACAACGGGCAGGAACAGATCTATTCTTTATACGTCTGTGACAAAGAGCAGGAACAGATCTATTCTTCATACGTCTGTAAAAAATGGAACTGGGTAAACCCTGAAACAGAATTTGGGAAGTTTTGAAACAGACAATCAGAGGCTCTGTATCCGTGAACAGAAAAGTGAAAGTGAACATCAAAGGTTCTGTAGACTTTAGAAGTGAGCTGCAGAGCGCTGCTGTGACCCCCCCCCCAATCATCTCATTTCAGGCTGTTTGGCACAACGTTTCATTAGCCGAGCGTCGGCCATCTTTAATCCTCACTGAAGGTTGCCCTCACATTTCTTACAGCCACTTGTCTCCGTCACAGCTGTTTCCAACAGGCTGAACGCTCCTACCAAGAGGAAAAACATCCTCAGTGCGTCTGATCCACAGAGCAGAACGTCACCTTCACTAGAGTAATCCAAGTCACTCAAAATCAGCTAAACTACAGTTTGTGTTCATCAAGTTTCAACAGAAAAAAGGCATTACAGTACGTGCTTTCTGACAGCAGGACCAAAATACATTTAAATACTATGATGTACAGTATGTTTAGGCTTTACTGCTCAAAAAAAATAACGATCACGTTCCCTAGACCAGATATAGGCAAGTGGCGGCCCGGGGGCCACATTCGACCATCTGTCTAACTTAATGTGGCCCCAAAAGTGAATGTACAAAATGACAGAAAATTACACAAAACGACAACAGCTATACAGAAAATTACAACAAAATTACAGAAAATTACAACAAAAGTACACCAATAGACAAGAAAAACGTAAAAACAATGACTACAAACCCACAGTACTAACAATTAAGCAAACAACAACAGAAATCCAAAAAAATTACTCCAAAAAATGCTAAATAACAGCACAAATACACAATATGACTCCAAAAAAAACATGTTTCTCTTACTTTGTGTTTTTGTTGGAGTTTGTGTTTTAGCATATTGTAGTGTATTTTATATGTGTAAGGAGTCTTTTTGTGGTCCTTTTCAATATGTTTCTGTCATTCTGTGTATTTGTGTTGTTTTGTTATGAGTCATTTTGTGTATTTTTGTTTATTGTGAGTCATTCTGTGTATTTTGTTTATTATGAGTCATTTTGTGTATTTTTGTTTATGAGTCATTCTGTGTATTTTTGTTTGTTATGAGTCATTCTGTGTATTTTTGTTTATTATGAGTCATTCTGTGTATTTTATTTATTATGAGTCATTTTGTGTATTTTTGTTTATGAGTCATTCTGTGTATTTTTGTTTATTATGAGTCATTCTGTGTATTTTTGTTTATTATGAGTCATTCTGTGTATTTTTGTTTGTTATGAGTCATTTTGTGAATTTTTGTTTGTTAAGTGTAATTTTGTGTATTTTTGTTTGTTATGAGTCATTCTGTGTATTTTTGTTTTTTATGAGGAATTTTGTATATTTTTGTTGTAGCTTTGTTTTACAAGTTATTTTTATGTATTTTGTTATACTTTTGTGTATTTTTCTGTTATTTCGTAGTTTGTTTTTTTCTTAGTATTTTTGTTGTCATTTTGTGTCTTTTGTGTATTTTATGTGTTTAAGGAGTCTTTTTGTTGTCCTTTTCCATATGGTTCTGTCATTCTGTGTATTTTTGTTCTTGTTTTGTTTTCCAAGTTATTTTTATGTATTTTTGTTGCACTTTTGTGTATTTTTCTGTTATTTCATTATTTTAATTTTTTAGTATTTCTGTTGTCATTTTGTGTTTTTCAATTCGTTTTGTATGTTTCTCTTACTTTGTGTGTTTTTGTTGGAGTTTTGTGTATTTAGTGTATTTTATGTGTTTATGCAGTTTTTGTGGTAATTTTCTCTTTGTTTCTGTCATTCTGTGCATTTTTGTTCTTGCTTTGTTTTCCAAGTTATTTTTATGTATTTTTGTTGTACTTTTGTGTATTTTTCTGTTATTTCGTAGGATTTTTTTTTTTTAGCATTTTTGTTGTCGCATTGTATATTCTTGGAGTCATTTTGAGAGTTTAATTTGGGGGTTGCACAAATTTAGACCAAGGGCCAAATGTGGTCCCCGGGCCGCCAGTTACCCAGGTCTAGTCAACGCTGTTTAACACGTGTAGGTCAGTTAAATATGAACAAAGTAATGATAATTATATAAAATCATTTAATATCAAAGAGGAAATTTCATGTTATAATCACCATAACAATCAAGAGGCCAAAATAGCAAAGAAGAAGAATGGAAGGAGACGATGGGAGGGCGAGGAAAAGGACAGAGGGATTATCGGGTGAGCTGATTGGCTGGGCTGTCAGTGAATCATTTACTCCATCTGCTTCTCTATAAACACCCAGAACTCCCAGTTTGATAAGAGTAATAGGAGAAATAAAAGAATACCAACAAGAAAATAAAAAAATAAATAAATTAAAAAATTAAAAAAAAAATATATATATATATATATAGTAAAAACAACAACAATTAAACCTAAATATCTTTTATAACTTAAATATTAATCAAAAATATTAAATAAAACATTTACTTCATCAATACATGTTGTTTTAATTTCTTATACTGTGTTATTCTATTCAAATATTTTAATGATAAAAGCTGTTCTGATTATGAAACATTTAATTTCAGTGTATAATAACATTCTTTAATGTAATTTATAATTTAGCTTTAAAAACTGAAAGGTACATTTTCAAATTAACTCCACAATTAAAGGAAATGCATTCAAGTGATTAAAAAAGGATGGTAAAAACGAAATAATGATTAAATCTATCTATAAAAAAAAAAAAAAATCATTATTTGGTTTTGGAATGTGTTATAGATATTATATTTTGAAAGGTAATGTTGCCTCAAAAATAACAACAGCTTCGATGTTAAAGTCAAATCCATCCAAATGTTATTTTAAGAAGATACATATTATTACTTGAAAACCTGATGGATAAAATCTAAATGTGCATTTTGGTTTATTTAAAATGTTTTACAACATGTTTATATACGTTAGTGAGCAGTAAAGCTCAGTAACTAACTATCATTAAACACAATGAAAAGTCACTATGTTTAGCAATTAACAGTCCCCAGCACATAAAGTACAGTATTAAATATCATAACAGTGTAACCGAACTCCCTCACACATGCTGTATTTAGGAATAAATCATACTTAATACGAAGTAAATGGTTGCAGGGGAAGAAAAAAGAGGAGAACATGTTAAATGAGCTGAAAAATGAACGAACCTCCGTAGCAGCAGCAGCAGCAGCAGCTGAGCGGACACCGAGTGGACACGGAGCGGAGCGGCGGGTGTTCCGAG
Organism: Gouania willdenowi; assembly: GCF_900634775.1. Taxonomy (NCBI): domain Eukaryota; kingdom Metazoa; phylum Chordata; class Actinopteri; order Blenniiformes; family Gobiesocidae; genus Gouania; species Gouania willdenowi. The sequence continues at coordinate 13,101,666 of NC_041045.1, forward strand.
CCTCTGATCCGGGGCTTCTGCTTCCCACGGCCTCGCTGCTTCCCTCGGCATTGGTTTGAAACGTCCACGTGAAACAAAATCATCAAATAAACGTGCTTCAAAATCCAGGTGGTGGAAGTTTACTGAACATAACGGAGGAGAACGAGGAGAACAACGCACGTTGACCAACCGACTGTTCTCACGTCTGTGCCTGACTGCTGGAGGTGGACGGTGACGTCAGAAAGGGGCGGGACCAAACACGATCAGGTAAACTTGATCAATACTCAATGAATGAGTAAACAATTAAATGATGTAACTCAATAATGAATGAATGAATGATATGGATCAATAGATTATTGAAATGTTGATCAATACGTTGATGTACAGTTGATCTGATGTTGGTTAAGAATGAATGAATTAATTAATTAATGATATAACTCAAAAATAACTACATGAATGAATAAATGAATGTTAAAACTCAATAACTACATGAATGAATCAATCATGTAATTCGATCATAACTACATGAATGACTTAATGAATGGATAACTCAATATTGGCTGCATGAATGACAATAACATAACTTAATAATAACTACATTAACTCATTCAGTGCCAGCCATTTTAGAGCATTTTTGACTGCTTTTTAAAGACCCACAGAATATTTTGTCCTATGACAATCTGACACCTCTGAAACAGATTCTGAAAGATTAGACTCTCCACCTTCATCAGAAAAAATTATTTTGTTTCTAGCTTGTTTTGTTCGTGAATCTGTTAATCTGCAGTTGAATAGAGGCGAGTTTTACACAAATCGCCAGTTTGTGACAAAAAGCTGAGAAAAACGGCTATTTTTCTGAAAAAATCTAATCGTGACTTTAAAATTACAAAAACAACACTGAGACTGGGCTTTTGATCGCAAAATGATTATTATCTTGCTATCTAGGACAGAGTTGAATGGTTTGCTTACTGTATTTTGGCTGTCCTCCAAGTCTCTCCCCCGTCAGTCTGTCAGACTCCACGCACGCAACTTCCTCCTCATCCCGGACATGCCGAGTGTCACCACTTGCCCCCTTTTTTTGATTGTTTTATCTCACCATCGCGACACTCTCAATAGTCCACTTAGTTCCACACATGCTCTGGTTGAGTGTGCGCTGCTGTGAGCTGCTGGGAACTTCAGCATCAACTCTCGTAGCGCCGTTTTCCTCTTCCTCTGCCCATCACAGTGATCTCTCATTCAAAGGTGCTGCCACAGACATGGCACCAGTTGGTCACTACATCATGGTACAAGTTAGATAATCACCTGAGAACTTCGTCACACTGTCTCCTAGCAACCCCACACAATTCATGTCTTAGACGTGAATGGCGCTCAATGAGGTAATGAATGAATGAATGACATAACTCAATAATAACTACATGAATGAATGAATGACATAACTCAATAATAACTGCATGAATGAATGAATGAATGAATGAATGAATGACAACTCAATAATAATTGCATGAATTAATGAATAATGAATGAATTGTATAACTCAATAATAACCACATGAATGAATGAATGATATAACTCAATAATAACTACATGAATGAATGAATAATATAACTCAATGATAACCACATGAATGAATGAATGAATGAATGAATGATATAACTCAATAATAACTACATGAATGAATACATGAATGAATGAATGAATGAATGAATTAATTAATTAATTAATTAATTAATTAATTAATTAATGGATGAATGATATAACTCAATAATAACTACATGGATGAATGAATAATATAACTCAATGATAACCACATGAATGTATGAATGAATGAATGCATGAATGAATGAATGATATAACTCAATAATAACTACATGAATGAATGCATGAATGCATGAATGAATGAATGATATAACTCAATAACTGCATGAATTAATGAATGAATGATATAACTCAATAATAACCACATGAATGAACGAATGAATGAATAAATTAATTAATTAATGTCCGTACAGACCAAAATGTGACACAGACTTCTTCAGAAAAAGCTGAAACTTTTATTTCTTTTTTTAAAAAAAGCATGTGTAAACTGTGTAAGCAGCCGTTGCTGCCCTGTAGTTCATCCATTCATTCATCCATTGGAGCTGAATGGAAAGGGTGAGGTATGAAAGGAAAGCCTTTTATTCACTCCTCCTTTGCATCAGAAAAGCAGAGCGTCTGCAGCTCTGGGAAGAAGCTCAAAGGAAAGAAAACAGACATTCCTGAAGTTTGTGAACTGGAACCCTTCAGTCCAACCTGGCAACCCCACATACTGTTCATCCAGAATAATTATCTACTTTTCTCACCAAATTCATCCTCACTTCACAAATCACAACAACACAAATACATAAATTGAGAGACAAACACACATAATGACTACAAAACTACACAAAACAATGGCAAACAACAAAAAAATCATCCTTAAACACACAAAATGACTACAAAATAAGACAAAAATAACAGTACAATATACAAAATGAGGAAAAAATTAACAAGACAATCAACAAAATAAGTGAAACACACAAATATGACTCAAAAAATGGCAGAACAATAAACAAAATCTTTGAAAATAAGAGAAAAAAATGCATATATAAAATATGTCCCCTCATCTGCATAACAATTTGTTGTGTGTTCTGTAGTGCATGTGTATATAAAAGAATAAATAAACATATATATATATATATATTTAGGTATTAAGTGATTTATTTATTCATGTATTTAATAATGGCATATACGGTATATCTACATGTATCTATTTAAGCCTCGTCCATCTGAGACAGCATTACAGGGATTTACTGCAAATTACTGAAGCTGAATTAGCATTAATGCTAACTGCTAATATCATTGCAGGAACAAGGTAAAGGATGAAGACTGGAGGAACTCTTTGTGTTTAAGTGTTGATGAAGCAGATCTTCAAATGAAGCTTCACTTTTGAGGACGCCCCAAACTCTCAGATGATCAACTTTGTAAATCCCAGCTCAGAGGATTAGCAGGATTTACATTTACTAACTTTAATCATGCCACAGAATCAAATTATGTTCATGCGTGGGACTGGAACCAGGGACAGTAGACCTTCATAAAAAGGATTCATGAAAAGTTATTATAAACGTGGGAAGCAGGCACTCAACGAGTGGGTTAGGGTTAGACTTCAAATATACACAAACACAACAGAAAAGTATACAAAACGACAACAAATAAACACTTTGACAAGAAAAAACAGAAAACGTTACAAAACAACAACAAAATGACACATTGTGACTCCAAAAACACACAAAATTACTCCAAAAACACACAAGGCGAACACAAATGTGCACAAAATTAACAGAAAATTAAATAAAACAAGGACAAAAATATAATTGGACAGCAAAAATACACAAAATGACAGCAAAATAACACAAAATTACTCCAAAAACACAAATAAACTACTTCATATAGACAAAAACAACAGAAAAGTATACAGATCGACAACAAATATACACTGACAAGAAAAAAAAAACTGAAAAAGTTACAAAACAACAACAAAACTACACAATATGACTCTAAAAACACACGAAGCGAACACAAATATACACAAAAACAACAAAAGAGTCTATAAAACAAGGACAAAAATACAAAATGACAGCAGAAATAGAGAAAATACACAAAATGACTCCAAAAATACAAAAAAACTACTTCAAATAGGGACAAAAACAACAGAAAAGTATACAAAACGACAACAAATAAACACTTTGACAAGAAAAAAACAGAAAACGTTACAAAACAACAACAAAATGACACATTGTGACTCCAAAAACACACAAAATTACTCCAAAAACACACAAGGCGAACACAAATGTGCACAAAATTAACAGAAAATTAAATAAAACAAGGACAAAAATATAATTGGACAGCAAAAATACACAAAATGACAGCAAAATAACACAAAATTACTCCAAAAACACAAATAAACTACTTCATATAGACAAAAACAACAGAAAAGTATACAGATCGACAACAAATATACACTGACAAGAAAAAAAAAAACTGAAAAAGTTACAAAACAACAACAAAACTACACAATATGACTCTAAAAACACACGAAGCGAACACAAATATACACAAAAACAACAAAAGAGTCTATAAAACAATGACAAAAATACAAAATGACAGCAGAAATAGAGAAAATACACAAAATGACTCCAAAAATACAAAAAAACTACTTCAAATAGGGACAAAAACAACAGAAAAGTATACAAAACGACAACAAATATACACTGACAGAAAACATTCTGAAACCACACCAAAACTACACAATATGACTCCAAAAACACACAAAATTACTCCAAAAACACTCAAGGTGGACACAAATATACACAAAAACAACAAAAGAGTCAATTAAACAAGGACAAAAATACAGTCGGACAGCAGAAATACATAAAATGACAGCAAAAATATACAAATTTACTCCAAAAACACACAAGGCGAACACAAGTACACACAAAAATAAGAGAAAACTATATAAAACAAGGACAAAAATACAATTGGACTGCAAAAATATACAAAATGGCAGAAATGTATACCAAATGACAGCATAAATACACAAAATTACTCCAAAAATACTCAAGGCGAACACAAATATACACAAAAACAACAAGTCTATAAAACAAGGACAAAAATATAATCGAACAGAGGCAGAATAAATATTGTTAAAATGAATATTTTACCCAAATTTTTATATCTATTCCAATCTATACCATTATTCCTAACAATTCCTAACATTATTCTTACACATAGACAAGTTAGTCTCATTTATATGGAATGGGAAAAGTGCACGCATCTCAAAAAATATTTTGCAACGACATCGGGAAAATGGAGGACTCTCACTTCCCAATTTTCAATATTACTATTGGGCATCCAATATTCGCGAGATGCTATATTGGCCTCATTCTTCACACAACAGTAGTTTGAAATGGTTGAAACTTGAGAATATGTCATGTAGATCTACCTCTCTGCATTCTCTGCTGTGTACAAAGTTACCTCTCCCTCAACCTTTATGCAAATTTTCCACAAATCCAGTTGTCAAACACTCTTTCAAGATCTGGGCTCAATTCAGAAGAAGCTTTGGTCTAAATAATCTGTCAATCTATGCTCCTGTAATGCAAAACCATATGTTTGTACCTTCTGTTGTTGATGACTCTTTTGCAGTGTGGTCCGCCCATGGCCTGAGGACACTGAAGGACATGTTTGTTGAAGGACTGTTTGCTTCATTTCAACAAGTGAAAGGGATATTTCAAATTCATGATTGTCATTTTTTCAGATATCTTCAGCTTCGCAGTTTTGTGTCTGCTTCAATCAATCACTTCCCATCACGACCACCTGACACACTCCTTGAAAACATCTTGGACTTGAATGCAAATCCCAAAGGACTTATTGGTAAAATCTATGCTATTATTAATTCCTGGGATCTGGAACCATTGTCTCGTGTCAAAGGAAAGTGGGAGGAAGAATTTACAACTGTAATCCCTGAAGATGTATGGCAATCTGTGATAGATAATATATATTTTTCTTCAATTTGTTTAAGACATAGGGTAATTCAATTTAAAATTGTTCACAGATTACATTGGTCAAAAGTGAAACTGACAAAATTGAAATCTGACCTAGACCCCCATTGTGATCGCTGTGAAACTGAGCTAGCGACTTTATCTCACATGTTTTGGTCCTGCTCAAAACTGACACACTTTTGGGAATCCATATTTAGATTTCTTTCGGATGTATTTCAGATTAATGTTGAACCGGCCGCCACAACTGCAATATTTGGTATTGTACCTCAATTTTCTAAATTTAATCAAGAACAAAAAGATGTGATCGCGTTTACTACACTTATTGCCCGAAGGCTTATACTGCTTAAATGGAAAGACAAACGCCCTCCAACGCTTAGAATCTGGTTTGCTGATCTTTTGTCTCATCTAACACTGGAGAAGATACGATATTCTATAAGAGGTTGTGTCAGTAAGTTTTTTACTCTCTGGCAACCCATCTTGGATGAAATCAAACAGGTGGATCCCTCACTTATTCTATCAGAATGATGTCGTATTCATATCTCTGCTCTACTGGTTAAATTTTTTTTTTTTTTCTTCTTTTAGGTGCAACAGGGTGGGAGTGTTCTGCGGGAGGGGGGAGGGGGGTTATATATATATATATATATATATATATATATATGATAAAAAAAAAGATTGTTGTATTTCCTTTTCTTCTGTTTTATATCATGCCTACAATAAAAACACTTTGAACAAAAAAAAAATATATATAATCGAACAGCAGAAATACACAAAATTACTCCAAAAACACAAAAAACAACTTCAAAATTTGGACAAAAACAACAGAGAAATATACACAATGACAACAAATATACACTGACAACAAAAAAACTGAAAAAGTTATAGAACAACGACAAAACTACACAATATGACTCCTAAAACACACAAAATTACTCCAAAAACACAAAAGGCTAACACAAATGTACATAAAAACAACAAAAGAGTCAATAAAACAAGGACAAAGTACAATCGGACAGCAAAAATACACAAGAATACTCCAAAACCACAAAAAACGACTTCAAATATAGACAAAAAAACAGAAAACCATACAACAAATATACACTGACAAGAAAAAGTTACAGAACAACAACAAAAACACACAATATGACTCCAAAAAACACAAAATTACTCTAAAAACACAAGATTTATTATATAAAACAAGGTCAAAAATACAATTGGACAGCACAAATACACAAAATTTCTCCAAAAAAATTAATAAACGACTACAAATTTGGACAAACACAACAGAGAAGTATACAAAACTACAACAAATATACACTGACAAGAAAAAAACAAAACAGAAAAAGTTAAGAAACAACAACAAAACCACACAATATAAAACAAAGACAAAAGTAGAATCGAACAGCAAAAATACAATCGGACAGAAAAAATGCACAAAATGACAGAAAAGTATACAAAAAGACAGCATAAATATACACAATTACTGGAAAAACATACAAGACAACTTCGAATATAAATTAAAAAAAGACAGAAAAATACACAAAATCATAGAAAATACACTAAAGGAGCCCAAAAATGAATCCAAAAATACCCAACATGAGAGAAAAGTATACAGAGGATGACAAACACAAAACAACAAAAATAAAAAAAAAACATTTACAAAAAGACTCCAAAAACACAAACTGATAAAGAAAATACACAAAAGAACAGCAACGACACACACGAACCACCAAAAAGGCACAAAACAACAACAAAAGCACACATTGACATGTATTACTTTGTTATATATTGTTATATGTGTGATAGTAAACAGCTGTAAATGATGACATGAGTGAAATGAGGACATCCTGAGGCTCAGGTGTGGCTCCATAATCCCCTCAGACGGCTGCAGCTTAGCATTCACCATATGTTGTTGGCCTGTTGTCCTTTTCCAGCATGCACAGATTAGCTCACACTGGGTCACCCTTAAGGTGTCACATGACCCTCAACCTCTGCTGTCATTGGCCGTTTATTCAAGTGCAGAAAGAAAGATTTGTCACATCAAGTTGGACTCTTTTTTTCGTTCTCCTCATTTTGAAGACGAGGCCTCGTCACCTCTGAGAAAAGCTTCAAAATGCACAAAACACTCAAAGTGTCAGCATTAGAATAATGGCTAGTAATGACCTTTAACACAGGAAACAACAAATGCTGTGTGCGTTCATTAGGGGGCCAAGCCTACTGGGCCTGGTTTTGTTGTCCCTTTTTGTATTATTGTGTCATTTTGTACTTTTTTGGAGTAATTTTGTGTTATTGTAGTAATTTTGTGTTTTTGTAGTCATTTTGTGTGTTTTTGGAGTAATTTTGTGTGTTTTTGGAGTCATTTTGTGTTTTTTTGGAGTTATTTTGTGTGTTTTTGGAGTCATTTTGTGTTTTTGGAGTCATTTCGTGCATTTTTGGAGTCATTTTATGTGTTTTTGGAGTCATCTTCTGTGTTTTTGGAGTCATTTTGTGTGTTCTTGGTGTCATTTTGTGTGTTTTTGGAGTTATTTTGTGTGTTTTTGGTGTCATTTTGTGTTTTTTTGGAGTTATTTTGTGTGTTTTTGGAGTCATTTTGTGCATTTTTGGAGTCATTTTATGTGTTTTTGGAGTCATCTTATGTGTTTTTGTAGTCATTTTGTGTGTTCGTGGTGTTATTTTGTGTGTTTTTGGAGTCATTTTATGTGTTTTTGGTGTCATCTTATGTGTTTTTTGTAGTCATTTTGTGTGTTCTTGGTGTCATTTTGTGTGTTTTTGGAGTTATTTTGTGTGTTTTTGGTGTCATTTTGTGTATTTTTGGAGTAATTTTGTGTGTTTTTGGAGTTAGTTTTTGTGTTTTTGGTGTCATTGTGTGCATTTTTGGATTCATTTTGTGTTTTTGGAGTCATTTTGTGTATTTCTGTGGCTGCTAGTTGCCCATATCTGAGTTTATTTTACAAACAGCAGGTCCTCTTCTTGTATTAACATTTCTTTCCTCTATTATTTGCAGTTGCAGTGAATTGCACCTATCCTATTGAGGGATTATATATAATCAGAATAACTAGAATATTTGTATTTCTTGAAGAAAAGGGAAGTGAAGATGTGGGTGCTGGCCCACTTTGCACTGTATTACTGTAGCTTATCATTGGCATTAGCATTAAATACAATTTGTCTAGCAATAGCATTAACCTTGAATCAACATTAAAATTAGCAAAGCAATAGCATTAGCCTTGCATAAACATTTACCTAGCATTAATATTGACCTAGTATTAGCTTTAACATAGCATTATCATTAGCCTAGCATTCGCATTAACCTAGCATTAACATAGCAACAGAATTAGCCTAGCATTAGCTAGACTTGACATTGACCTAGCATTAACATAGCAACAGAATTAGCCTAGCATTAGCTAGACTTGACATTGACCTAGCATTAGCTTTAACCTAGCATTAGCATTAGCCTAGCAATAACAATAACCTAGCATTAGCATTAGCCTCACACCAGCATTAGCATTAGCCTCGCGACAGCATTAACCTAGCATTAATGCTCTATTTATAGTTTCCAATGTTGTCATTGTTTGACAATTCACGTACCCCTGGGGGTACCTGTACCTCACTTTGGGAACCTAGGCTCTAAATGGAAAGCATCTAGTTTAGACCGAGTCTATTCCTGTAAACCAGCTTTGTGTGTGTGTGTGTGTGTGTGTGTGAGACAGAGAGACTGGTGCCAGGACGGAGAGGATTAATGGATTATTGGAGGAAGATGTGACATGAGACGACCAATCAGAGGCGTCACATCATTTACCTGGTTGCCATGGAGACAGAGAACACACAGATTAAATTTAAATGCCCACACGACTTTAAAGAGCAGAAAAGAGGTGAAAAATAAACAAAACCTAAGAACAAAAGGAGCACACAGATGTATTCCATAAAGGAGGGTTAACAAACTCTGAGTCTATCCATAAACTCTGGGTCAACATACCCAGCGATGGCAAACTCTAGGTATCAGATTCCATTACAGCTGGTATGAAGTGGGTCAATTAACCCTGAGTATGTAAACCTTGGGTTTGCATTTTTGGAGTCATTGAAAAGCGGTGTCATAATTCACTGCGCCATCATAACTTCGTAATTGTGTGAAATGCCGGCTTATTTCACCTATCGGGGTGAATAAATCACTCTCTTCCGGGTGGTTGCCATGGCATCTCGAGTAATCTCTGATCCATTGATGACGGCTTTTTATCGCGGGTGCACAAAGTAACCCAAGGTTTACATACTCAGGGTTGATTGACCCACTTCATACCAGCTGTAATGGAATCAGATACCCAGAGTTTCCCATCGCTGGGTATGTTGACCCAGAGTTTATGGATAGACTCAGAGTTTGAACATAACCCGCTTTATAAAATACCCCTCAGGTGAAAGTGACAGAATAAACACATGAAATGACCAAGAAAAAGAAGTTTGATATTTAAAAGGACAAGAGAAACTGATGTAAAAACACCTAAAATCATCCTCAGAATGAATATAACACGCTGAACTTTTCACCAACAAAAATCCAGAAATACAAAAAAAATCCAAAACATCAAATTGGAAATAAAAATGTCTTCTAAATATAAATATGCAAAAAAAAAAATGGTACATTAACACAAAAAACAAACAAGTTAACGTAGAATTTTCAAATCAATCAACAAAATGGTCAACACTATTCTAGAAAGTAAAAACAAACAAATGACCAACGTTTAAAAAGTTAAAAATATTAAAATGACAAAAAATTTAAAAAAAAAAAAAAAAAAAGATTAAAAATTCGTTAGGTTGATAAGAAAAGTAAAGTAAAAAATAAAAAACATAATGTATCATGAATGGTTATGATTTAAAGATATAACACTGCTGCCATCTGCTGGTTAATGAGTGTTAATGTTCTATCTCTTCACAGTTTGGTACGAACTAAAGCCAGGTGTTACATTATCGTTTTTTTTTTTTTTTGTTTTGTTTTTGTTTTTTTTAAATGCTGAGAAAAGTAAGGGCTGACTCACTTTAAACGATATTTCAGCCTTTTTGATGCACTTGATAAAGCCTTTCAAAGACATTTTTTTTTTTTCAATTTTGTTTTGTTTAGTGTGTGTTTTTTGTGGTCAACTTGTCCTCAACTTTAGGCCTATTTTATTTAGTTTTTTGATGTATTTTGTTTTGTATTTTGTTGACCATATTCTAATTTATTCTATTTTGTTTTATTTAGTATCTGTTTACATTTCATTTTCTAATTTCACATTATTTTTTTCATTTATTATCCATTATTTTTCCATTTAATTTGTTTTAATGTTAGTCTTTGATTGACATATTTAGCATACTTTTTTTTTTTTTTCATTTTAAATGTACATTTCATTTGGAGGTCATGAGGGAAAACCATGGGAACATAAGGAGTCAATACGGAAGCTTCTAGAGGGTTTTCACCTACATCACGTTCTGGGCAGTAACCCTGATGCACGGCCATATTGGAGGCAGTCGGAGTAAAAACACTGCGATGGATAAATGTCTGAAACCACAGAAAAGCTCCTCAAAATGCGTTATATATGCAAAGGCATACACCAAATGGCACGAAATTTGATTTTTTTTTTTCTGTCATTTTGTCTGTTTTTAGCGACATTCTGGGCATTTACTTTAGACACTGGGTCGCATATTAACAATGTCTGTTATAAGCACCAAGTGCTGTCAGCACGTGAACTAACACACACCTTTTCCTCCCGCCCACACTTATTAAACCTCGTTCTACTCCCGCCAACCACGAACTAAAGCGAGAGTGAGGACACAACAAAAGGAAACGTCACAATCACATACATTAATTCAGGGCGGCAAACACACACGGAAACACCCAACGTGGCAACCCAGACATGGCAACATAGAACAACATTAAGGCGGGATTCACCGGCATCACAATACTTTTACTTGAGTACTGAAGACTTGCACTTTTGGGTACAAGGGATAAACTCACTATTGTACACATTTAAAGCAACAGGGTATTTTATTCTGGGGACCGGATTTTATTGTGAAGGCGGCTACTTTTTAACTTGACGCACGATACACTCATAGAGCATCGCTCGAGCAGGTGGGTTCTTCCGGTTTGACGAGCTTCTGCTGCTGTGCTGGTCTTACACACAAAGAGGCTGAAAAAGCGTTGATTTCCCGGAGACATGACGTCGTCACAAGGGATTTTAAACAGCGACTGATGAATACAAGCCATTTCCTTTGTTATTTTATGACGTCTTTGTTCAACGTGCGCCAAACAGCCGGAAATCACAAGAGAAAGTGCGCAGTCATGGTTTAATGGGAGCGGTGACTTGAACAGGTAAGTTTAAACCCTATTATATTCTCACACTTTGATTGACATTAACATGTTTTACGTCCCATAGTAGGTAAGCGTTTATTATTATTAGTATTATTATTTTAACCAGGAATTTTTTTAATGTATTTTACTTCCGCAAATACAGCATCTGATACTGGTGTGTTCAAACTGAGGTCCAAGGACCGGCTGCGGTCTTTATCTTAGCAGCTGTGACACATACATACCCTCTTACATTCAACTCAGTTTAGTTCCTTTTATAAACGCTGAGTATTATATTGTATAAATATGACATAATAAAGAAGTGCAAAACTGTTTTTAACACACAAATGCGTGTTGGTTTTATTTAGTGCCTTATATTTACTTATCTAATGCCTGTATTTACTTTCTCATGTAGTGCTTTTACTTAGTTCAGCAAACAACATTATGTGCTTTCACTTGGGTTCAGTTCATAATACTTTACATATATATTATCAATAATAAATTCTTTATTTTTATATTGTGATCACCCTGATATTTTATGTTGAAAATACAAGCACTATGTTACACATGTGTCATTAATCTGTCTTTGTAAAACATGCTTTCAGAGTATAATAGGGTGACGTTAACAAATATAAATGTTAATTGCAGCTAGGGTTGGGGTCAATTATAATTGTAATCGTGTAATTGATAATTAATTATAATTATCATAATTTAAATCTGTTTAATTGTAATTTACACAGGACGAAGGATACGTGTTTTTTTTTTTTTTTTTTTTTTTTTAAATTTCAGGCTCAGTAATTGTGATGAATTGTAATGGGACTTTAATTGAGATTTAAATTGTAATTGACTTTCATAGGGAAAATAATAATAAAAATGAACTATAAAGGTTGGTCTTTGATCTCTTTAACACAGTTCTCCGACTCTTTATTTTCCAGAAATGGCAGCTAACGACAAAGTTGCCATCCTGACGGACGACGAGGAGGAGCAGAAGAGGAAGTACGTCCTCGCCGAGTCCTTCAACACTTCGTCCATCTCAAATCCAGAGGACGTGTCCTCTCCAGACCCCTCCCCTGATGCTCCACCCACTTCGCAACCCGACTCCATTGACTGTTGTGAGAAAATGTGTCTCCGTGTCAACACGCACCTCCTCGTCTCCAAAGTCTTCTACTTCTTCTTCTACGCCGCGTACGGCTCGCTGCATCCCCTGCTGGCCGTGTACTACAAGCAGCTGGGCATGTCGGCTAGCCGCAGCGGTTTGCTGGTTGGCATTCGCTACTTTATTGAGTTCTGCAGCGCCCCCTTCTGGGGGGTGGTGGCGGACCGCTTTAAGAAAGGCAAAGTGCTGCTGCTGTTTTCTGTGTTGTGCTGGCTATTCTTCAACTGCGGCATCGGCTTCGTCAAACCGGCAGAGATTAAATGTGTGGAAGTCGGAGGGGGCGGGACGTCGGCTGCACCGCCCGTCACCACGACGACACCTTCTGGTGATAACGTGACATTTATTAACAACTCCACCAACCATACCAGGAGTAGGCGGAGGTTGCTGGAGTTCCCTGATTTTCCAGCGTTCCAGCACCGGAGCAGACGGAGCGCTGACTTCACCAACACGACGCTGCCGCCACAGAACGCCACCACCACCACCTCCCCAACCAGCCCCGTTGTCAAGGAGTATGAGATCGTCTTCAACAGCAGCCAGGTGGAGAACATTTTCCTCATCATTCTGCTCGTCATCATCGTGGGCGAGTTCTTCAGCGCGCCAGCGGTTACTATCGTGGACACGGTGACGCTACAGTACCTGGGGAAGGCGCGCGACCGCTACGGCCTGCAGAGGATGTGGGGATCGCTGGGGTGGGGGCTGGCCATGCTGCTGGTGGGAATCTGGATCGACCACACGCACGAGATCGTGCAGGTGGATGGGGATGGCTGCGTCGTGCCCGAGTACCGCCTCCACAACTACCAAATCGCTTTCATCGCCTTCGGTGTGCTGATGGCCATGGCGTTCATCGTGGCTACTCAGTTCTACTTTGAGAAGGGTGGCGAGTACCAGCCGGAGGTCTCCGAGGTGGTGGAGGCGTCCCCGAGCCCGCCCGAGCCCGAATCGTCTGACCAACCCCCCGACGCCCCTCAGGAGTTCCACTACAGCGACCTGCTGAGGCTGCTGTGCAGCGTGCGCTACAGCTCCGTGCTCTTTGTAGCCTGGTTCATGGGCTTCGGCTACGGCTTCGTCTTCAGCTTCCTCTACTGGCACCTGGAGGATCTCCGAGGAACTACAACGCTGTTCGGCGTCTGTTCTGTGATGAGCCACATCTCCGAGCTCGCTGCGTACTTCACCAGCCACAAGTTCATCGAGCTGGTTGGACACATCAGGTGAGTTTTTAGACAAGATTCTCTGCTTTCCAAATTGGAATTAATTTTATTCGCTAAAATTGCACCTACTCTAAGACAGTGGTTCCTAATCTTTTTGTGCCGTGTACCCCTTTGCATTTGTATCAAATCATGTGTACCCCATCTCCATATCATAAGTACAGTCTCCATAATTTCAATGATAATTTTAATTAGAATTTTAAATATTATTTTTCAGTTGTGGAACAGCAGGCTCTCCTAAACCACTAAACGTGTCAGGGTTGGGGTTAATTACATTGTTCAATTACAATTCCATCCATGTTCAATTAATACTCAATTATAATTACAGTGGCCATCATTTTTCAAAATTACAATGAAATTACAATTGTTATTTTTGCCCTGAAAGTCAATTACAATTACGTGTTCAATTACAATGAATCACAATTACTAAACCTTTAATAAATAACCTTATAGAATGTATCCTTCCTCTTGCGTTAGCTTTTCGTTAGCATCTCTTATGATAACGTCGTAAATCAGCTGTAAAATACACTATAAAATATAGTCTATCATCCAATTTGTTTTTCATCTCTTGGATACTTTGTTATGCTTCCTGATCAATGAAAAATATTGTTATTAATATTTTTGATGTAGACGTCTGAGCTTTTTTTGGGTCGGTATACCCCTTGATTAAATTTGTTTTTAAATGGCTAACTTATCCTCAAGCTAACTGACAGCAGGTAGAGATAGAAGACTTGATATGAAAAACATATTTTAACTTTAATAAATATTAGCTACATATGTGTAAGCGTATTATTATTATTTAATAGTCATTAGCAGCCACACTTGAACTGTCCTCTCTGATTGTTTCTAAAGTGAGCCGTGCCCCAATTTATTCAACCTGCTGTAAAACTGCAAAATCAACATTGTGACCGGCATATTTCATTGTTTATACTATTTATATTCCCTTTTTTAAACTTGGTTTAGTCAGGTTTTAATTGTTTGTTTTACATTCTATCCAATCAGCTTTTTTTTAAATTTCTGTTAGACTTTTTAGTATTTTTTACATCCAGGTTTTCAGTGTTAGTAGAGCACAGAGGATTCATTGAAAGCAGCTCATCCTTCTGCGGACAATGGTGTGGTTGAAGCAGAGTTTCCTGTCGGAGCTCACAGGCCTTTGGGACATTTGAGAGGGAGGTGTTTGGTTTCAGGCTGAGTGCTGCTGGAATAAATCAATGACTGGGAGCCTCCTGCTACAAGCTCAACTAAGCTAGCACTCAAGCTGCTGACGTATAAAGCAAGAAAGCAAACACTTGCTGATGTACAAATTTAAACCTCTTCAACCCCAACGGACCCGCCGGCGGGGGCAGCTCCAGCTACCGTGACTCTCACAGGTCCTAATGTTGTAAAGAATGAATGGAATCACACATTCTATACCTCTCCATAATACTAAGAAACTCAGCTAAAATTGTAGCTAACCCACATTCATAACAAAAGACCATAGCACACACACCAGACCATTATCTTCAAAGAGGGGAATGTCGACAACTCTGCAAACTCTGAATTTTTCCACTGCTGTGAGTCTTAAAATAAACACAGAGCTCTAAAACAAGAGCCTACGTGAAACTACAGGCTGAGCTGAATCCACTGATATACAGGTCGGGTATGTTACGTACCAAAACAACGCCACAAAATCAGAAAATACACAACGGAAAAAGTCAGCAAAGATGATAAATTGTGTCTTACCTTTGCTGTTTCTGATCAAAAGTTTCTCCAGTCTGCATAAAACTCCATATTTTGATTAATCCAAATTGTGTAGTCAGACAGATACCGTCATTACACACATCTGATCACTTCTCAGTCAACAAATCCGTCCAATGAGGTGCATAGCGCTCGTGCGTAAAATGGCCAGAGCTAAAGCCCACCCCTTTAGTGTTTGATATCACCAATTTCTACAGGCTCTCAGCTTTACAACGCAGTGTCAATCATTCTGATTGGTCAAAGCATTGCTGAACTAGACTCATGTAACCGCACCAAAGAATGAAACCAAAATTAGCATTATGCATGGCACTGCAGGAAGCCTGAATAAAAATGGGTACAGTATGTGTTTATTTCAAGCCAAATTTCAACACCTAGTGGTCAAACATAAGACTAACAATGATTGGAATCAATTTGACAGAGATATTACAGTTACACACTTGTTTCCAAACTTGTGGAAAACTTTGACGTAGTTGTGGCAAAGTGTGCTTCCTGAACTTTTTTGTACAAAAACATGTTTCTTTGGCCTCAAATTTTTTATTATCATTAAACTTGCTGCAGTTGATGTCCATGCATTGGTTCAATTATTTCTGCTTTTGTAGCCTTCGATAATGAGAATTGGATTTATATTTGATGTAAATCTCTATTTTTTTTTTTTTTTTTGGGTGGACTACAGATCTCTGTATTTAAAACATAATTTATAGTATCATACAGTATATTTTCAAAATTTCACATCATCTGTAACCACCACTAAGGGTCCTACTTCAGTCTTAGCAAAAATTAGCCATGTAGGTCATGTAGAAGCTTAGAAAAACATTATTTGTTATGGGCATGTGATTTTAGGCGAAAAGTGGTTGAGGCTTAAGAGACAAACCGACACTATTCATGCCTCGAGGAATAGTGTCTGTGTTTGCAGAGTAAATTTACGAGATAAACTGGATTAGCGGTGTTGGACTTCTTCATGCTCAGGGGTAGAAAAGTGCAATTTGAAATAAATCAATTGAAATGTAATGTAAGGCACTGACATTATTTCAGGAAAAGATTTTGAAAGATTGAGAGTTCTTTTGATAATTTGAGATCTAAAATGACTGCCCTCATATAACATAATATATGGTCCCGCCTTTGATATTACAAAAGTAGTTTTGATTGGATTAATACCTTCCAAAAGGTCTGATTGGATTCTGCCCGTGTGAAAATTATAGTTTAGTTTTAGTCGACAAAAATCAATTAGTCATAGTCTAGTTATTGTTAAATTCACAATATATTTTGACGAAAACCATGGCAAAATTTTTTAGTCAACAAAATAAACAAAAATGGCGTTAATAGTGTAAACTACTTTTGCTTCGAGGTGTCACCAGGTAGAATGATCACCAGTTGAACTAATACACCAACAGCTTTTTGGGTTTGTTGATAACTCAGCAAAATCACTTATTTTATAAAATTTTTTGTTTGAGTAAAATACCTTGAAATGAGCTTGATAATATATATTGTGAAGAGTGAAAGTGGAGCAGCGTGAGGTTTTTCTTCTTCTTGTAATCAACAGCTTTATTTAGAAAAAAACATAGAAACAGTCAGTTTCATCCGCTAGTGGGACAATAAAGTGAGAATAAAAGTGTATTGGGAACATTAGTAGTATATTTGCAGGTAGGGAGTAATACTGTGGACTTGGGCTTAGCAATAAATATATCATGATTCAAGATATACTGAGTTTTCTATTTTGGCACTAGAGAAAAAAACAATATTGAGATATATCTATATTTTCTTTAACTTGTTTTTAGTTATACAATCACGCCTTACAAATCACATCATACAAGTATTTCATATTATTCATAGAGTCCAGTCAAACAGTATCTTTTACATTTTTTTTAAAATATCGAGATATGAGTTTTGGCCCACATTGCTTAGCCCTAATGTGGAAACGCACTCACACACGGACAGTTGATCTCTCTTTAAAGCAGAAGAACTACTCTAATACCACTTTGTAAATCTTACATATTCAGCACATGCTTGATTCCCTTCCCTGATGTTGGTAAGACTTGGTGTGATGCTAGATTTCTGCTTGCCCTCAGAGTGTTGTACATCGGCCTGGCCTGTAACACGGCCCGGTACCTCTACATCTCGTACCTGCACAACGCCTGGACCGTCCTGCCCATGGAGGTCCTTCAAGGTAACACACCTCAGTGTTTAACCCTCGGAGCATTTTATGTGACCATTTCAGGTGTTTTTATTTGTTTGCCTCTCAATATTCCGGTCATTTTTAAGGCTAGTTCTGTGAAATTTTGCCACTATTGTTTTTTCATCTTTATTTGCTTAATTCCAAAGTCCCGTGTATTGGAAGTGTATAGAAAAGAAGATATGCATCATACTGACACTTAGCAACCTCGTGACCAGATTTGCCCCATGGACTCCCATTGTAACCACATATTTTTCATATATTGTAATCATGACATATCATAATGCTTTTTCAATTAATACCTATTAATAGATCAAAGCTTCTACCTTCACAATACAGGAAAAATATGTTTTAGGTGTAATGACCCCCAATTGACCATTGCATAAAGTTTTAGGGAAATTTCAGTGAAGGTCTGGATTTCTTATCTTGCAAAATATACAAGGTGTACAAGTGTAATATTTTCTTTAAAACTGTCCTTTTGCCAAAATACTAACACTGTTATTTCATTTTGACCCTCATTTTTAGAAATACTGCATATTTAGTGTAAAATTAGAGGTTCTCATGATAAAAAGTTCATACAAACATAAAAAGGGTTTGAAAATGATAATAAATGTTATATCTATGTTAGGTCTGAAGTAGTTGAAAACATCTGATGTGGTGGAAGGAAAAATAAAATTCATGGAGTATGTTTTTATTGCCCTTTTGTGAGATGGACCATTTGTGTACACATGATGTCCAAGTGTATGTAAATTTAAAGGCGTGCTCAAGGGTTAATACACTACACAGAACCACGGACAGATGATCTGAATAGTTAACAATGTTATATTATAACCTCTTTATTATTTTATGATTTATTCTATTTGTGAAGTAGTTTTTGCATTTTTATCATAGACAATTCTTTACATAGAACATGGCAATGATGAAACAAAATACAAGACAAAGTTATTAGTTAATGACAAGTCTCTACCTAAGTGTCTTCTCCTGCCCTTTGTTACAGATGAATACAAATTTGATTGTTCCTGTCCTTTGTTACAGACATATGAATAGATCTGTACCTGCCTTTTGTTACAGATGTGTAAAGAATAGATACAGTGGATATAAAAAGTCTACACACCCCTGTTCAAATGCCAGGTTTTTGTGATGTAAAAAAATGACACCAATATAAATATTTTGACGACTTTGTCCACCTTTAATGTGACCTGTAACCTGTACCGTGCAATTGAAAACCAAACTGAAACCTTTCAGGGAGGTAAAGTAAAAATAAAAAAACTGAGAGAATGAGGTTGTAAAAGTGCACACAGCCTCGATTGGATTTAACCAATTACATTCAAACTCATGTTAAATTGGAGTCAGCACACACCTGTCACCATTTAAAGTGCTTCTGATTAACCCCAAATAAAATAAAATAAAATTCAACTGTTCTAGTAGCTTTTCCTGACATTTTTGTAGCCACATCTTTCAGCACAAGCCATGATCTGCAGAGAGCTTCCAAAACATCAAAGGGATCTCATTGTTAAAAATATCAGTCAGGTGAAGGGTACAAAAGAAATTCCAAGGAATTAAATATAACATGGAACACAGTGAAGACAGTCATCATCAAGTGGAGAAAATATGGCACAACAGTGACTTTACCAAGAACAGGACGTCCGTCCAAAATTGATGACAAGACGAGAAGAAAAGTGGTCAGGGAGGCTGCCAAGAGGCAGACAGCATCATTGAAGGTGCTGCAGGAATTTCTGGCTAGTACTGGCTGTGTAGTACATGTGACAACAATCTCCCGTCTTCTTCATATGTCTGGGCTATGGGGTAGGGTGGCAAGACGAAGCCTTATCTTGCGAAGAAAAACATCCAAGCCCGGCTTCATTTTGCAAAAATACATTTGAAGTCTCCCAAACGCATGTGGGAAAATATTTTATGGTCCAATGAAGTCAAGGTTCAACTTTTTGGCCATAATTCCAAAAGGTATATTTGGCGCAAAAACGCTGCTGCTCATCACCAAAAGAACACCATACCTACATTGAAGCATGGTGGTGGCAGCATCATGCTTTGAGGCTGTTTTTCTTCAGCTGGAACTGGGCACTTAGTCAGGGTAGAGGGAATTATGAACAGTTCCAAATACCAGGCAGTGTTGGCACAAAACCTTTGGGTTTCTGTTAGAAAGCTGAAGATGAAGAGGAACTTTATCTTTCAACACGACAATGACCCTAAGCACACAGCCAAATCAACAAAAGAACGGCTTCACCAAAATAAGATTGAGGTTTTTGGAATAGCCCAGCCAGAGTCCAGACCTGAATCTGATTTAACATCTGTGGGGTGATCTGAAGAGGGCTGTTCACAGGAGATGCCCTCGCAATCTGTGAGATTTGGAGCGGTTTTGTGAAGAAGAGTGGGCAAATACTGCCTCATCAAGATGTGCAACACTGATAGACTTACCCAAAAAGACTGCTGTAATAAAATCCAAAGGTGCTGCAACAAAGTATTAGTTTAAGGGTGTACATGTTTATGCAACAAGGTTATCTTATCTTTTATTTTTCCCCTTTAAAGGTTTCAGTTTGTTTTTCAATTGCATTGTACACGTTACAGGTCACATTAAAGATGGAAAAAGTTGTGAAATTATTTATCTTGGTGTAATTTTTTTACATCACAAAAACCTGGCAGTTGAACAGGGATGTGTAGACTTTTTATATCCACTGTATATTCCTGCCCTTTCTTACAGACGTATATAGAATAGATCTGTTTACGTCACCGAATCACCATACCAGAGTCTAGTCCCACATGTTTGGGTTAACTTAGCATTTAGCAACCAGTCAAAAGGTTTTGGTTAGCTTAGTATGTAGCCACCAATCCCACATGTTTGGGTTAGCTTAGCACTTGGCAACCAGTCCCACATGTTTGGGTTAGCTAAGCACGTAACCACCAGTCCCACATGTTTGGGTTAGCTTAGCACGTTGCCTCTAGTCCCACATGTTTGGGTTAGCTTAGCACTTGGCAACCAGTCAAAAGGTTTTGGTTAGCTTAGCACGTAACCACCAGTCCCACATGTTAGGGTTTGCTTAGCACGTAGCCACTAGTCCCAAATGTTTGTTAGCTTACCTTGTAGCAGCACTAACTGAGTAGGGTCAAAAGTTAAATGTTTATTTTAAAACTGGTGTGTGTCTACTGTGTGTGTGTGTACTTTGTGTTACTGTGTGCGTGGGGCTGAGAGGAGCGTGGGGCATTGGAGAATCAGATGATGATATGGAACCAAAGGCGTTTGAAACGTTCCACCCTGAGGACAAACAGTCACGCCTCACTGAGTAAACAGGGACAACCACCAAACAGCAAGTTTACCTGTAGAGCTCTGTGCTGGGTCACATGACACGCTCCCATCATCAGACAGGACTTTAAAGAATAAACTTGTACATTCTCAGACACTCATCCCGCCCCATGAGCACCGTCAGTGTTATGACGACCCCATCTTGTCTCTTCTTCTTTGGTTTGAATTCTTGAGTTTGACTGGCAGTATACTGGCAGGCATACGGCCAATCAGACGTGAGGATAATGGAGCATAACATTATGTAAGGAGAGTGTGAGAGTGCGTCACGTGTTATAAATATGAGTGACACCTCCATATGAGAGAAGGCTTTTCAAAACAAAAGCCTTTCATTTATGCAAAGTTAAGGTTAAATATTTGGCCATAAGGAGCCATCCAGATATGGTGAAAATATTTTGTGTATTTTTTGTCATAATATAACTTTCTGTTATTGTCAGGGTTGGGGTCAATTACAATTACAATGACCAGTATTTTTCCCCAATTACAATTAAATTACAATTGTTTTTTATCCTCAGAAGGTCAATTACAATTATGTTCCCAATTACTAAAGTTAAATTACAATTAATCACAATTACCGAACCTGAAATAAATAATCTAATAAAAGGTAACCTTGCTCTTGTGTTAGCTTTCTGTTAGCATCTCTTATGCTAACGGGTACTAAATCATCTGTAAAATACACTAAAAACTAATATATATCATCTAATTTCTTTCCTATCTATTGGTTACCCTGTTGGGCTTCTTAATCAATGAAAATATAGATTCTAATATTTTTGGCGTGGGCGTTTGAGCCTGTTTTGTGTCAGTATACCCCTAGATTTTAATGTTTTTTAAATGTACAATGTTGGAAAGGTTGATATGAAACATATTTTAATAATTATTTACTACATACGTATGTATAGAACTGTAACATGGTTCCCCATTTTTGCGTTAAATTATATATTTTTTTAATAATTCCATAATTGTAATTAATTACCAATTATGTGATTACTATTATAATTGACCGCAACCCTGGTTATTGTTGATAAAAACTGAAACTCCATTTCACAGAAGTTGCCAATACCTAAGTTAGAAACTCAGACCGTCCTCTGTCCTCATCTGTCCCTCAGGTGTGACGCACGCCTCGGTTTGGGCGGCGTGTATCTCCTTCCTCAGCGCGGCCGTTCCTCCTGAGCTCAGGACGTCGGCTCAGGGAATCCTGCAGGGGTTGCACCTCGGACTGGGACGAGGCTGTGGAGCCATGGTGGGAGGAGTGTTTGTCAACTTCTTTGGTACAGTTTACCACACACGCATGGACTGGTGTACTTTCAGTGCTTTTCCATCTTCTTAGGAATGTGTTGTTTCCTGTTCAGGTGCTGCAGCCACATTCAGAGGAATCGGCATGGCCTCGCTCGTCATCCTCCTCATCTTCGCCTTCATCCAGTGTCTGAGCGGAGAGATGGAAGGAAAAGGTGGGAAATCAACACTAGCGATGATCGTTAAGCATGCAACACGCCATGTTAGCATGGACCTGTGGCTAAGAGAGTGAATGTGATCGGCTAAAGGTTTAGGGGTATTAAATCGTGTGCAAACGTCACTCCACGCGCTAATAAGGAGTACAAACTCCAAGGAATCAGGACTGAGCATCACAATGCGCATCCACAGTCCATTTAGCGCATTTCCCTCTGATGAATATCTAAAGTAGGTGGATCTCATAAGGGGAGCAAAAAAATGGGAGGAAGAAATGCAAAATAAAGAATGAAGGGGACGCAATACAATTAATCGAACCAGGAAATGTTTGCAGTGATTGTTTTATGTGCCGAGAATAGTACTACCCACAGGCAGGTGCAAACACACACACACAAAAGATTATGGCTACAGCAAATGTTGACACAAAACACAGTGGAGCTCAGGGCCGGTTGTAGGCAGGCAATGTGAAGGGGGCATCATATGTACACATCATACTCAGGCACTTTGTTTCCCCTGTGCTTATAGTAACAGTGTTTTCTTCATTGACTTGGGTTGTAGCTACGTGTCCAACCCCAACCTAGAGAAGTGGATTGTACAAGGTCAGGCCTCTACCGTCACATCTGTCCAACTTGGTTATCCCACCTGAAGACTAAGCTCCTGCTGGTATAACTCTTAAGGCCACTGAGGCACGCAAACCCCCTGACTGAAAAAATAAAAATGATATAAATAAAATAAAATATCCGTCATTCAAATTTTATCAACCAACAGCATAACTTATATCTTAACTGGATGGCCTAACTCTCAAATAAATTTTAACCTAAAGTAAGACTTCACACACTATGATCAATATTTACAAAACTGAAAGGTAGTTTTATGAATAACATATATATATGTGTGTTTTTTGTTAGCAACCGAACAGTTCAAAAATCAAATTTCTCTCCACTCCACAGGAGCACTACACTTTTTAAAAGCTCTAAAAAACGGATGCATTACACAGCATTAACTTTCTGCAGGAAGCTGGAGTGAAAAATAAATGAGCTGGTTTCGTAAAAACCGCTGTGATTAATGAAACAAAGCAGTGCAAAGCAGTTGTGACCAGGGCTTTAAATGAATTTTTTTAGATCACCAGCCAGCATGGCTAGTAGATTCTTAAAGTTACCAGCCAACCAGATTTTCCACCAGCCAAATTGTTTTCCAGCAAAAATAAACTACATTATGAGTGCCACAAAATAGATTTAAGGGTTCCTGGTTTTTTTAAAAATAGTTTTTATTTTAGTTAATTTCAGAAACGCATTAAAATGGTAAAAATATAAACATTTAATTAAAATATTTCAATTCAGTGCAGGTAAGGGTTGCTCCAAAAAGCAGAATTATTTCAAGATGAGCACACATCTTCAGCATTAGTCTTTACGATACTTCCTTTTCAACAGTAGCAGATTCTACACTTATTGTCGTTTGAACTTTTGGACCAAATCACCCAAGGTTTGGGATCACAGACTTGTTCTGTTGGGGCTTTAACCATCGTTCACGCCGGTGCTCTGATTCCATCTCCTTCTGTTGTCCCTCAGAAGATCAAATACTGGCAGAGAACATCCCCGTCCCTTCCAGTCCAGTTCCCATTGCCACCATCCACTTGGTGCAGAGCCACAACGCGGCAGGAAGCCTCGCCCCCGCCCTGCAACAGGCCCCGCCCCCTGCCAAGAAGACCAAGCACCAGGAGGATCAGGAGGACGCGAGCCGGCCGGCCTGGGTGCTGTCCGCCTCCCCATGGGTCACCATCGCCTTCGCCATCATACAGATCAGGGAGATGATCAGTGTCGTAAAGAGCAACGGACCCCCACCAGAGACGCAACCGCTTCAGGTAAAGACAAGCATAGATACCGCAGTATAGATGCAACCACACAATAGATACCACAGTATAGACACCGCAGTATAGATACAACCACAGCATAGATACCACCACAGAATAGATATCACAGTATGGATAACACACTATAGATACCGCAGTACAGATACAGCAGTATGGATACCGCAGAATAGATGCCACGGCATAGATACCACAGTATAGACACCACACTATAGATAGCAAAGCATAGATACCGCAGCATAAATACTGTAGCTATATCGCAGTATAGACTATACTAGACACTATTGTAATGTTAATGATTAATAGAGTTAACTATTGTCATTAATTTCATCTTTATATGCAGCAGAAAAGCAGTGAAACAAAGATCACCTGAGATTTGTCGTCAGCTTTTTGCAAAAACATGTGTGATATTGTCCTCAAATGTGTGGGTGAGGGTTTAGTCAGTGTCAGGTCGGCGTTTCCATTTTGTATATATATATATATATATATATATATATATATATATATATATACTGTGGTATAGATTGTAGATCTATACTACTATACTATAGATCTGTGGCTGTATGTATATACTGTAGATGTGTGTCTGGATATATAGATCTAGGTGTGCGTGCTTGTGTGTCTCTCAGTATAATGACTGTGCTTCTCCTTCTTGCTGTGTTGCTCACTAACGGGTTCCTCTTGTCCTTACACACTGCAGAGAGGTGAGGTGACGTCTCCTAACTCTATGGAAATGTGTGTGTGCGTGTGTTTGTGCAGACGTTGAGTTTCCTGTTCGTGTGTCAGTGACTCACCTGTACCTGCGTGGCTGTTTGTCTGCTGCAGCCCCGCCCTCTGACGTCAATGCTTTGCATGCATCAGGTCACCCTTGGTCCCGCCCACTCACCTGCCTCTGATTACCGATTGGCCCGCTGAGTGGGAGGCGGTCATGGGGACCAGCACTCCCAGTTTAACAGCTGCTAGCTACTCCATAGCACAGAGTAGACACACATACATAGGTTTACACGGATGAATCAACACATAGAAATATGTTTGATCTAAATTAATACATACATTTTCAGCTATTATTTAATGTGACACTGATCGATATGAAAATGTAGATATAGATTGTTGTGTTTATAGATTATCATACAATGCTTAGATATATGTAGATAGATTTACATGCATCGTACATAGACACAAGATCCTTGGACACAGACATAGATATTCCTTCATAGATAAACAAATGTGTTCCATGCATTGATACATACGTGTGTATCTCATATATATGGCGATGTGTAAATCTATAGATACATTTTTTTATGTAGATGTACAAATATAGAATTGAATCTCTTTATTACATTTTTAACCATTATATTCTCCTAAAGTTGTAATAGTATGCGGGGTAATAATCTTGCTGGTGGTGTTAGAAACAAAATGGTTTCCTTCCTAACTGGTTACTCTAATATATTCAATCCACCTGTTTTTTTCTTCTTGCCTTTCTTTGTCGGCAAATACTCAGTTTTTTATTTTATTAATTTTTTTTTTTTAAAAAAAGCTGAGAAAAACATTAAAAGCAGTCACCAGTTAGCAGGGAAACCAGCTGACGCACAACCTTTCTAAATGTTGGCGTGACCTCTTTCCTGTGACACATGCTTTGTTTTCTGCACGCTTAAAATATCCTCCAATCAGAGGCTGAAGATAGAAGTTGTAATGGAAGAACGTCACAGAGCAGAACTAGTTTTTGGATCCTTGTTTAGCGCGGATAGATGTGTTTTTAGTACAAATAGAATACAAACATGTATTCAGAGCTTTGAGGCCCACACAGTTCATAGATACAAGGCCACAAAAATTTGATTGTTTATAATCTGAAAGTCACATGATCGACATTCAAAATGACCAAACTGATAATTATCATAGAAGACAACAATGGCTTTAAGTTTATTTGTTGACATTTCGTTTATTTTTGTCATTGTTTGTATATACGTGTCTGTAATTCTATTTATCTTTGTTGCACCATGCGTTTTTGTCATTTGGTCTTTTATAGTGATTTCTCTGTATTTTATGTTTTTTGTTGTTTGGTATATTTTCCAGTTATTTATTTTTACATCTTGTGTGTACTTTAGTTGTAAATTGTGTATTGGAGTCATTTTGTTGGGTTTGTTTTAGTTTTTTGAGTGTATTTCTGCTGTTTTTGTGTCATTTTGTGTCCAACTTTATCCTCATACGTTTACAGCTTTATTCTTGTAATATTACATCTTTATCCTCGTACTGTTGCATCTTTATTCTCATACTGTTACATCTTTATCCTCGTACTCTTACATCTTTATTCTCATACTGTTACAACTATATATTTGTTGTCATTTTGTATACGTTTCTGTAATTCTATTTATCTTTCAGTCATTGTGTGTGTGTTTTTGTCATTTGGTCTTTTATAGTGATATTATTTATTTTTGTCATTTGGTATATTTTCCAGTTGTACTTAAGTTGTATTTTGTGTATTTGAGTAATTTTGTAGGGTTTGTTTTAGGTTTTTTTTTGTGTATTTCTGCCTTGTTTTTGTGTCATTTTGTGTGCATATGGAGTCATTTTCAGCATTGTTTTGGGGGGCACGCAGAGGTAGATGTGGCCCCTGGTCCATGTGTGCATTAAAGCTTCTATTCATTGAACATTTGAACAATGGATCAGTAAAACAAGAGCATTGGATCATCCTATGGACGAGTCATTACAGCCTTTGATTGGAGGATAATCAGATTTAATTCCTGATATGTTCATAATCGTGGCACATTTGTGTATCAACGTGCAATATATCCGAGCTGCTCTCACCGTTTATTGACCTGTTCCCAGGTACCTAACCAGCAGGCCTCAGTGGTAATGGTCAACGCAGATTCCAGCGGTGACCCCACAGAGCAGCCAGCTGCGCCGCAGTCCGCCCCCCAACCATCCTCAGCCAGCGTCGCAGTGGCAGAAAACACACAGTGAAAGACCTGTGACATCTATCTTTTACTTTATTTAATAAGCTTTGTTTGTTTAGGATGATGAAGTGAGGAAAATGCAGCCTATGTGTAGGCTTAATTTATTGTTTCAGACTCTGTACTGGTTTTTGTAGCTGGGACTTGGAGTGTACCTGAAAAGGTACCCTCACCTGAAAAGGTGAAGAATGAAGATTTTCGAAGCTTTCGAAGGACTAGTTTATTTATTATACGGTGATGTTAAACTTGATTATTTTAGAGATTTTTCAATCTCAGGATGGGATTTCCTTTGAATCTACATTCCTCCCCCTCCCCGATCCTGGTTAACAGCTTCTCAATGGAGCTCAAACAAACGAAGAAGTGCCTGATATTTTTATCCATAAAATAAGGAAAGTGGAGTTTCCACAGTTTCCAGTCCGACCCTGCCAACATTCCCTCTGCTTCCTGACTGATGCCAAACTCTGTGCAGTATTGAGGTGGTTTCGTGTCGTACGCGTAGGAAGTCCTTCATCGTGGGAGGATTGTGTTTACTGAAATGGGATTTGGAAACGGAATAAATGCTTTTTAAATGATCCCACTGTCTGTCAGATATTTATTATTTTAACTCAACTCTCATCTTTCCTAAATTCCTCCAAAATCCTTGTTTTCCCAGGACTCGGCTCATAAACATTCTTCATTTCTTTTGATCATTAAGAGTGAACATATGGAGAAGTTGAGTTATATTTATTAATTGCAGACTTAACTAATTAACTAACCCACACAGCCATCCCAACTATGAATATTTATTTCAAAGGTATAATACATTAAAATATTATTCTAAAAAATATATATATATATATATTAAATATTTATCAATATTTTTTTTTAAATATAAATACATGTTTTATATTATTCATTTTGCACAAACAATTAACTTATCAACCACCCAAACTGGCCTCAACAAACCAAACTAAAATGGCTTAAACTGATCCACTAACCCAAACACATACTGTAACCATTTTAAATGATTTATTGAACACCTTATAACATTAACCTTTATAGCTTTTCTATTTTACAATCATTCATTTCAACGATACATTTTAAATCTCACAATTACTTTTAATTCATATGTTGGTATTTGATCTCACAACTTTTGTACATTGGGGTTTTAGGGCCAGATTGAGAGAGAAAAACTATTATATTGTATTATTACAACTTTGTTCTCCTAATACTATAGTTTTATCCTTACTATAGCTTTAACCTTATTTTCATACTATTACAACTGTATTCTCATATGATTACAACTTTATTCTTGCAATATTAAACTTTATTCTCATACCATTTCAACTTTATTCTCATACTATCACAACTTTATTCTCGTTCTTATTACAACTGTTTTTTTCATAATACTACAGCAGGATTCTCATATTACAGCTTTATTCTCATAACATTACAACTTTAATTAAATTCAATTCAACTTTATTTATATAGCGCTAATTACAACAAAAGTCATCTCAAAGCGCTATCAAAACATGAAATTTGCTATAAAAAGGACAAATCCACATCTTTTAAAAGGAAGAAATCTCCAGTAGAACCAGGTTCAGAGGTGGCAGCCATCTGCCTTGACTGGTTGGGGTTAGTGGACAAGAGGAGGAACAGAACAGGATAGAAAGAGAACATCAGAGTGTCCCAGACTAGTTTTTAAAGGTGGAGAGAGTAGTAGCCTCCCGTACTGAGACTGGAAGCTGGTTCCAAAGACGAGGAGCCTGGTCGCTAAACACTCTGCCTCCTGTTCTACTTCTAGACACTTTAGACGGACGATAGGGCACTAACAGGTCTTTAAAATATACAGGAACTGGAGTTTTCATAACTGATTAGTTTAATCTGATTTCATTGACAAATAGAGCTGTTTGTGATCCGCATAGCAATGGAAATGTATATTGTGTTCTCTGATAATGTTATCAATCAATCAATCTCAATCAATCAATCTTTTATTTGTATGCTTCTAGTGGAAGCATATATAATGTAAAGAGTATTGGTCCTAAAACTGAACCTTGTGGAACTCCATGATTAACTCTGGCATGGAGGAGAGATTTACATGAACAAAGTGGGTTATTTCTGATAAATAGGATATAAACCAACCTAGCACCAGTTTCTTGAATCCCAAAAACGCTTTCAAGTCTCTGCAGCAAAAAGTGATGATTCACTGTATGGACTGCGCTGAGATCTAAGAGTACCAGAACTGAGACCAACCCTCTGTCTGAGGGCCAGTCAGCATTATCAGATAGAGTGTACAGTGACGTTTAAGGGCCAAATTGAAAATTAACTTGTTATATTATGAGAGTAAAGTCATGATATGAGGAACAGATCAAACTTGTAATATTATCAGAATAAAGTTGTAATAGTATGAGAACAGAGATGTAGTATTATAAGAAGGAAGTTGTAATATTAAGAAAATAAAGTTGTATATTGGGAGTATAAAGTTGTAATAGTGCGAGTATAAAGTTGTAATAGTGCGAGTATAAAGTTGTAATAGTATGATAATAAAGTTGCAGTATTAGAATAAAGTTGTTGTATTAGGAGCATAAAGTTGTAATATTATGAGAATAAAGTTGTAAAAGTATTAGAATAAAGGTATAGTATTAGGAGTATAAAGTTGCAATATTACAACAATAAAGTTGTAATATGTAATATTAAGAGAATAAAGTTTAATCGTATGAGAAACATTCATGTTGTTGATAAAAACAATAGCCTAAATAAATTATTTACGTCACTATTAGATTCAATTGGCTTTACATGAAATGTAAACAAACACACATTTTTTTAATCATGCCCTGGACCTTGTTCTAACATATGGTTTAGATACTGACTACCTGACAATATATAATCAAAATCCTATTCTTTCAGATCACTTCCTGTTATCCTTTGAATTTAGAATAACAACCTGCTTAAATTCTGAGAGAAAAGTACACTATAGTAGATCACTGTCTGAAAAAGCTGTAGCTAGATTTAAAGATTTAGCTCCATCATTACTTATCTCTGATCCATATGATATCTCAACAGAGAGTAGCTATCAATGTCTAAAGACAGAGAAAATAGATGATCTTGTCAACGGTGCAATGTTGTCACTGCACACAGCTCTGGATGCTGTTGCTCCGCCTAAAAAGAAGACAATATGTCATAAAAAGGTATACATCTGAATAGCGTCTTTGAAAACAGGCATCGTGAAAATTAGAAAGGCAGTGGCTCTCTTCAAACATGATATAAGTTAATATTGCTTGGAGAAAGAGTTTGTTAGCTTATTAAAAAAAAAAAAAAAAACGTAAATCAGGAATAATCCTTGTTTTCTATTCAACACTGTAGCCAGGCTCACCAAAAGCCACATCTCTGTTGAACCCTTTATTCCTGTTAACCTGAACAGTGATGACTTTATCAATTTCTTTACTGATAAAATTCTAACAATCAGAAACAAAGCTAATGTCCCCCCTGCAGGCGTTCTCAATAATTTCTGAAACAAAGCAGCTCCTGAAATTACCCCAACATGCAGCTTTTATTTACATACAGTAGTTTCACATTTACCTGTAGTAACAGGTTAATGTACCGCAGGCCTTTAAAACCGCTGTAATCAAGCCTCTCCTTAAAAAACCTACCCTTTATCCAAGTGACTTGTCCAATTATAGGCCAATATCCAATCTCCCTTTTCTTTCCAAAATTCTTAAAAAAGTCATCGCAGGTCAACCATGTGATCACCCACATAGTAACAATTTATACGAGAGCTTTCAGTCTAGCTTTAGTACTAACCATTGATCTCCTCTGACTTTTTATGCCTCATGAGTTTGAAGCTGTTTGGTTCTGTACTCCTCTCCGACACATGATGGCAGTAGCGCACCTGTGTGTGTGTGTGTGTGTGTGTGTGTGTGTGTGTGTGTGTGTGTGTGTGTGTGTGTGTGTGTGTGTGTGTGTGTGTGTGTGTGTGTGTGTGTGTGTGCGTGTGTGTAGGGTTATTGAGGTCGCCTGCTACTCATGGGTGTGTGTGGGAGGACAGTAATAGGCTTCCTTTAAAAAAAATAAAAAAATGAAAGTCGACAGCGCTGCCGTTCAGAGAGGAAGAAATGCAAAGTGTGATGGTGTCGTCTCGCCACAGTTTGATGAGGGAATATGAAGGAATATTTGATCCCATTGTTGTGTGTGTTTTTTTAAAAAGGCATCATCACCATAAATCACAATTCAATTCCAATGACACAGAGGACAAATATCACACTCGTTTTAACGTTTTAAAGGTTCCCAACTGGGCCATGAGAAAAACAGGGTTCTCACCAGGAATTTTTCACCACACAGGGGCCCTTACGAAAAATTAAGTCTATTTAAAGGTAGGGTAGGTAATTTTCTCCAAATACACTTTTTAAATTTTTGGGTGAGTATTTTTTAATGTCCTGACAGAAATTAAGATCTAATGTGCTCTGAAAACTCAACTAAAGAAAATATGTCATCTGTAGCAGCTGTAAACCTGTAAAAACTTCGACCAATAAAAAAATACTTTTTTTTTTTTCCTTTTAACCACTCAAGTCTCCCTGTCTCCTTGCTCGTTTTTGACCCCTCGCGTGTACGAGTCCACACTCTGTCACCGGTGACAGAAGGCGGAACCCTCGGAGGATGCTACATTGAAAATCATGCTAGCTTTTGAAAATTACCTACCCTGCAAGGTGTGCTTGGAATATACTTATTTTCAACAAAAAATGTAAAAGTATACTTTCAGTTTACATTTTATGTACAGGGATACACTTAAAAGCGCATCACTTTAGTATACTTGCAGTACACTGAAATATATACATTAACGTACAAGTATATTTACTTCACACTTGCATTCAACTGTTGATATACTTAGTACAAGTATTTAAATTACCTTTAAGTATATATTCAGCTTGTGAATGTGAAGATTTTAGTGATTGCAGCTTAATAAATAACTTTCTCCCCACACCCATAATGGCTTTATAGCGATAAAATGCAATGCTTTTTTTTTTATTTTTTTGGTGGTTTGACATTTTTATTAAAAAAAAAAAACTAAACAAAAATACAGATCTATTGGTTGGATAGTTAAGTTAACAAGTCTAAGTGAAATAAAGTATAAAGTAAAGTATATAACAAAAAGTGCTCATTTAAATGAAAGTGGGTTAGATTCTAGTATTCTAATTCTATTATAGTATTACTATACCTATAAGTTTACTTGCAGTATGAAATAAAGCTTTTGGTAAACTAAAAATGGGCCAATTTAGTCCCAAGAAGTTTTGAAATAGTACATTTGGAAGTTTACTGCTAGTATTGTGGGTACGTGTACTTGGTACCTAAAAGTGTACTTAGTATAATGCACTTTAGGTATTCTTCTTTTTGGTAAGGGGAGATCACGTGACGTGCGAGTGAGCGCCCCTGGTATGGAAAATTTT
Source organism: Gouania willdenowi (assembly GCF_900634775.1). Classification (NCBI taxonomy): domain Eukaryota; kingdom Metazoa; phylum Chordata; class Actinopteri; order Blenniiformes; family Gobiesocidae; genus Gouania; species Gouania willdenowi. Next base: position 13,134,784 of record NC_041045.1, read on the forward strand.
GAAATTTCTTATTATTTGAGAGCCAAATTTAGTGAAGTAAAGCTTTTCTATCTTTAAACTTTAAAGGCAAAAGTGATTTGTTATTACAATTGATAGATCATATAAGTTTATACTTCCTCCTACTCCTTTTCGAACATGTACAGGCTTAAGTGCAGGATTTTGTAAACATTTATTTGAACTTTGCTTTGCTTTTCTTTTTTTTTTAAATTATTATTACTATTATAATCATTTTCATTTCATTCATCACCATATATATACTGTATATATATATATATATATATATATATATATATAGCAGGCATGAGCAACTCTCTAATTACCTGCAGTAATATTGGTACTGTTATGAACACCTGTGTTAAATAGACTAGTGCAGTGCCCATCGGAACTATATATTCATGTGGGAGCGCTGGCGAGAACCCTGAAGAATGGAAAAGCAAAATTCTTTGCTTTTATTTTTAAATAAATGAAATTTTGCCTTCAGTCATCCATTAATTTATCCCAATATAGAAAGTAAAGCTTCATTTTAAGGGATTTTTTATTTTATCACTATATTTTCAATAAAAGTTTCACTTTGGACCAGAGTACTAACATCTAAACATGAGTCAAATTTTAAGTTAGCAAAACATTAAAATTCAGTTGATTTACTTTGTTTAGTTTCTACTTCATGGGCATGTGATAATAAAGACAATAATATTTCTTAGAATGACATACAGTAACTGAATGATCTTGAATATTTTTTTTTTTTACTGAACAAAAGTTTAGATTAGATGTCAGCATTTAGAATAAGGACCAATCTGAGCATTAACACATGAAACAACAACAGAGTTTGTGTGTTTTTGTTGTTGTAATGTATAATCTTTCTGTCTTTTTGTTTTCATTTTGCATTTTTTTAAAAAGTAGTTTCTGTGCATTTTTGTATATTTTACTGTTATTTTGTGTATTTCTGTTATTGTCTTGTATATTTTCTTGTTATTACCTCTGCCAAGAAGCGTTCTGTGCTGTTGATTTGTGTATTTCTGTTATCGTTTTATATATATACATTTCTATAGTCATGTTGTGGGATTTTAAAGTAATTTTTTCTGTCACTTTTTGTGCATTTACTTTGAAGGTAAACAAACGCACTCAGAGAAGGTAAACTTCCACCAAGCACCAAATCTCTTTTTTGCCAGGTTTTGGCAGTTATCTGGATTAGGTGGCCCTGGTGTTCCTCAGGGGTCATGTCTCGGTCCTCTTTATGTTTCTACTCTTTCGGCATCATTTGAGGCCTCTCATATAGCATTAAAGCATCTTAAGCACATTACAGGCGTGCCACACACCATTCTCTTTAATCACATTTGAAAATGACACGCGCCTTTATCCAGGGAAGAAATTACCATTTTCATCCAGCGATGGAACAATAGTCGGTGAATTCCACGTTTTTTAGCATCTCAGCAGCCAAACACGAAACACAGAAATGATCGTCAGCGGGACGGGAGGCCGACGTCTGGCTGCAGGCTGCTGCTGCTGCTGCTGTGTCTACGTTTGATCACAGCCGTGTCTGTGTTTTAAAGACTGTTTCATGTTATTGTGTTTATTGGTTGATGAGGATTAGAGCAGCCGTGCATTAATCATCATTAACAATGAATGAGAGCAGCTCACGGTGGTTAATAAAACATAAAAAATATTCTTCTTCCACACGCCTCCAGAACCTTCCATGTAACCTCTAACCCAGAGAAGGGCAAATGTAAACACGGCAGAGCCACAAACTGGCAACCCGGGCCCCCATCTGGCCCTCAGTCAAACTTTGCGTATCACTGAAAAATAAATGCACAAAATGCCGGAAAATATATAAAATTACAACTAAAAATACACAAAATTACAGATAAATGTACTAAACAACAACAGAAACACACAAAACCACAACAAAAAATCATTAAAATGACCGGAAATAATATAAAATGTCGACAAATTGCACTAAATGATTCCAAATACACACAAAAAATATCAAATGAAACCAAAAACACATAAAATAACACAAAGATGAACAAAAAAATTACAACGAATAATAAAAGAAATGACAAAATCACAATAAAATTGACACTAAACACAGCACTGATACACAATGTTACTCCAAAAATGACACAACGGCTACAAAACTACACCAAATAGTCTCAAAAACAAACCAAACAGCAAAGAAACTAAACAGAATGACTCCAAAAACAGATGACAAACACAAAATGACTCAGAAAAGGACAACATGTCATTATTAAACACCAAAAAACTGTTTAGCAGCTATTCCCACAATTACCATAGAGAGTTACAGAATAAAATAGAAAACATAATCATTTAATAGCAATAAAATAATGCACACATGTAGTTCTCAATAGACACAGACGCTAAGCAAATGATTACTTTTTGTAAATTCTGTAAAAAACAAATCCCCTTCAAAATAAAAGCACCAAGTTTACTTTTGTTTCTGACAGGAAAATGCCCATGACTTGCTTTTTGTTCATTAACCTCAATTTAAGAACCACTGCTTGTGGTCAGTGTAGGAAGTAGGAGATCAAACACCATAACCGACCGTACCCGTCTGGTCCTCGACCCCCAGAATGAGAAACACGGAATGCTACATCCAGGCAACTCGGAGCTCTTCGTTTCCGAGTTTAAAAATTCCGATCTCCATGTTCAGCGGCAGCACGTCGAAATATCTCAAACTTTCCTGACTTCAGGTGGCGTTCCAAGTAACTTTTCCAAGTCGGAGGTCAGAAAATCCCAAATTTTCAGTTACTTGGATCACAGCACTAGATCACGATTTGGCCGTGAAACTCCCGTATTTTACCCTTCTTTCCCGCCATTGTCGTAGTATTATCCCGTAAATATCCCATATTATAATGTAGTAATAATTAAAAGATGAATAAATAAAAACATTCCTCTAAACTGAAAGAGAGAGTTTATCTTCCTAAAGAGCATCAGGATGGGACACAGTTCCACGTTCTGTAAGATTTGTTACTGAGATTTTAGCGTCTCCCACGGGAGAAGGAATGACGTAAGTCAGCATGAAAAATCAGCCAAGCACAAGCGCCACAAATATACACTCCTTTCAAAAAGTGTGAAAGGATGTGAAGTCTGTAACAAATCTCTCTATAAAAGCAAGGAATCTCTGTCTGTCTCTGTGTCTGTGCGAGTTTTCATCTCTGCGGATCAGGATCAGACTCACCTGAGAGTTTCAACATGGCCGCTGCCTGGTTCAAGGGTGTGCAACGTCGGATTTGTTTGGACGTCCCACCCGGTCGACAGACTCAGTGATGATGTCATCAGTCCTCGCTCTACAGTGATGTCATCAGTTAGAACATTAGAACAATAGAACATTGGTCCTACCTCTTCTTGCTCTTGTTTTGTGTATTTTTCTGTCATTTTGTATATTCAGTTGCCTATGTTTGATAAGGTAAACAGTATTATTAACTGTGGTTTTAAGTGGTTGTTTTATTATTTGAAATGTGTGTTACCCTATTCCGAGTCCGTGCTCCTGCAGTGGCCCCCTGACCAAAATGTCCTAGAGCCACCCCTGGGTATGGCTATAGGTTTGTCACTGTGATCTGAGATGAAGAACCTTTGTTTTTTTTTTTTTATTTTTGCTGTTGATGTTGGTGATTCCTGCTGTGATGATCTGCTGCTGCGACGTGGGCAGCTCCGTGTGGGGACTCGTGCACGAGCAGCCCAAAGTTGCAGAGTTTTTATTTTTTTTTCTCTAATTGAGTCAGGGACTTATGCTGCAGTGGTAGGCGTGTGAGTGGGGGGGGGGGGGGGGGGGCTAATCCCAAGATGCTGTTATTTTTCCCGCCTGCTGGCTGCAGATCAGAAACTTAGCAGCAGTAATCATGCAAAACGTGTGGCTTCACTTCAAAGCCATGCCTAACTTCTCACTCACTGCATTGTTTCATCATCACTCCTCCAATCATGTCTCCGCGAGCTGATTGGTGACCTTTCCCTCCTCCAGTGGAGCTGAGGTGTTTCCCTGAGACTGCAGACGTGTCAGCAGCGTGGGAGGGTCGCTGAGGCCCTTCTGTGGCTCAAATGTCAGCACATTATACCTCACAACAACATGGTACATCACTAGTTTCAAATGTAATGGAGGAAAAAACATACATTGTTCCAAAATGTCACATTGTTTAACCCAGTGGTCACCAACATGGTGCCCGCGGGCACCGGGTAGCCCGCATGCACAATGTGAGGGGCGCTCAGGCCTGTTCTGGAGCTCTTGTCACCAACAAGCTCCGTCTAAAATCTGATTTAGTTGGCAGGCTTCTAAACCAGGGTTGGGTCAGTTATAATTGTAATTGCGTAATTGATAATTAATTCCAACTATGGCATAATTATAATTGGAATTGTTATTTTAACAAGTTTGAATGAACTACAACGGGCCCGCAAAACGTCTCCGCGCCAAATAGCACGTACCACGTTTTCAAGAATTCAGTCAAATGACTCGGTTCCACCGAGTAAAAAACGGTCTCTGAGAGGCTCTTGACATCCGCTCATAGAATATCCATGTCAAATTACAGCATTAACGGAGGAGTAGTCATTTCAAAAATGAGGGCCCCGTGGCACATACTGTACGGAGTAATGGGCCCCATTTGTATATTGGTATGTGTCAATAATTCAATACCACCAACTGTCCCAATATTTGACTCACAAATAAATGAGAAAACGAGGCGAGGCACAATCATAATCTACGTTGAAATACCTTTGAAATGATATATCACACAACTATGTTCCCATAAATTTGGAAATTACCGAAAATGGGGGTGGTCCCCTGGGCCCTCGGACCCCATTTAAAAAAAAGGGCTCAGTATTCATACCAAACTGCATTCCAATCTAACGAGAACTAACGGAGGGGGTAGTCATTTAAAAAAGGGCCCCCGGGGGCCCCTGGCACCCCCGTGACACGTACAGGGTAATGGGCCCCATTTATATATTGGTATATGCCAATGATTTGGTACCACCAACCATCACAATATTTGACTTGCAAATAAATGAGAAATCAACCTTTGTTTTTCTTTTCTTTTGGGGCCCCAAATCAAAAATTGGGCTCCGAGCGTCGATGTGTACACGAATAACGGAGAAGTAAAGATTTTAACTAGTGTAAAGAAGAAGAAGAAGAAGAAGAACAACAACAAAGTGAGTGGCAGTTCAAGTCCGCTAGCCCGGCCTAAAAATCTGTTGCTGTCATAATTGTAATTAAATTGTAATTGAGATCAGATAATTGACTTTGTAATTTTAATTTGGATAAAAATTCTACAGAAATTGTCAATTATAATTTAACGCAAAACTGAGGAACCCTGTTACAGTTCTACACATACAGTATGTAGTTAACAATGTTTCATATCAAGCTTTCCCACATTTTACCATTTAAAATTAAATTTAGATCTTGGGGTAAAAAAGGCTCAGACGCCCACATCAAAAATATTAATAATTATACATTCATTAATTAGGTAACCAGTAGATAGATGATAGATATTAGTTTTTAGTGTATTTTACAGCTGATTTAGGACCCGTTAGCATGACAGAAAGCTAACACTTTTATTAGATTATTTATGTCAGGCTGAATAATTGTGATTAATTGTAATTGAACTTTAGTAATTGAGAACGTGATTGTCATTGACTTTTTGATGATAAAAAAATATTTTAATTTAATTGTAATTGGTAAAGATGCTGGTCATTGTAATCGCAATTGTAGTTGTAAATGAACATGGGTAATTGAAAACGTAATTGTAACTGAAAAATGGAATTGACCCCAATCCTGTTTCAAACCCACACGGATAAAAACAGAGACACTAGTGTTTTTAAATTAACCACCTTTAAATCTTTATTTTTTACTTAAACGTTGTGATAAATGTTTTTCGGTGTCACAGTTTTGCTATAGGGGTTGTGATAAGACAATGTGTCAAACTCAAGGCCTGGGGGCCAAATCCGGCCCTTGAGACCAGTGGTTCTCAAACGTTTTTGGCTCAAGTACCCCCTTTCTCTTATTTTGAAGTTCCCCTTTTGTCCGACTACTAGATTTTGCTCGGGGAAGTTAGATCAGGTGAGAGAGAAGTGGAAACTATCATTTTTATTACAAACATTATTACAGTGAGAAATGATTCACAAATTTGAAGATATGAGGAATGTTCCACCATTTTTTTTTTAACTTTCCTGGTGTCAGTTTTATGGAGTTTTTGAAGTTTTTCAAAGCATTTTTAAAGCTCTTTTTCTGTGTGTTATTTACTTATTTACTTGACAATGACAAGGCATTTTTCAAAAAAATCTACTGGCTTATCACACTTCAAACAGTAAGTTGCTAAATTTCGTACAAATATTCAGTAGCGTCGGACTTGGGGGTAAAGGATACTGGGTACCCGGGAGGCCCTCAGAAGTCTCTTTTATATATATATATATGTACGAAAATGCATTTTAAACATTTTTAGATGATTTATATTGGAATGAAAAGGGTCCTGTGTGAAAATAAGCTGGTTGTTAAGCACTGTTTTGCATTAAAAACAATTATTCATGTTGCCTCAGGGCCCAAGCTACCACTCCCTTTAAAACGGGGAAAATGGTACGACCCACATGTGCTTCTGGAAATTAGCGGGAGATAGACAGCAGCAGGAAACCATGTCTTTGCCATGTTCATTAAATCGCAACCCACTTTTTTTCTGCTTTTTTTTTTTTTAATTCAATCAACCAAATGTAGTTTTTCAAAAATAGCTGTTGAAAACACACATATGTAAAAAAAAAAAATGCCTCTCAAAAGAAAAGTTTCTTTCAAAATAAAAGACAAGTCCAATATAAGAGATATTAAGTATTTATTTATTTTTTTTACCAACTGTCCGCGACCCATCCAGCACAAATTATATGTGCATTATATTTATTTATTTTTCAGTATTTACCTTTTATTAACCGTTGTACATGTTTGCTTTTGTGTGTATATACTGTATATATATATATTAGTTATACCTCTTCCCAAAAAGTATGTCACAAACACAATATTCAATAAACCACAAAATTATACTAGAACAGATTTATAAAACACAAGCAATGGATATGGAGTCAATAGGTTATTGCAGTTTTTTTCAACCTTGGGGTCAGGAACCCATGTGGGGTCGCCTGGAATTAAACAGGGGTCGCCTAAAATGTCTAGTAATTGATAAAAAATTACTCGATATTCATTTAGGTAAAAATGGATAAAAATTCTATTTGAATTATTGTTATTTTTCAAATACACTCACAAAAATATCAAATAACTGTATCCTATACTTAAACTTTCTCAAATATGAATCAATTTCACTTGTGCAGTGTGCACTCATGCTGGCTAGTCTGTGTTTATAACACACTTTAAAAAAAATGGTGACATTTGTGATATTCAAAATGGGGTCACGACCCAAAAAAGATTGGGAACCTCTGGGTTATTGTGAAAAAAAATGAAAGTTTGTATAATAAAGCAAGAATACTAGTATAGTTTACAAGTTAAAAAAAAATTGTCTGTACCCAGGGCCCAAAATGTGGTGCTACGCCCCTGCAAATATTTATATATGAATGATTACTTTAATATTTTAATACATGCACTTTTTAAAAACACTGTGTAGCCTACGCAGCAGGTTTAGCTTAGACAATGTCAACAAATCGTCAACTTTTCTTAAAAGTTACTAAACCAGTAAACTGGTTTGTGTCGCACCCTTTTTCCAACTGACTCATGCGTCTTCTTTCTTTATAGATTTAAACAGAGAAACAAAGGAAATAAGCTAATGAGCAGAACACACATACACACACACACACACACACACACACACACACACGGTGGGAACACTGCAGTCTCTCTGTGTCACATAACCTCGACCTACGCTCGAGACGCCTACGCACATAGGCCCAATACGCCCACAGAGTAGTGTGTTACACACACACACGCACGCACGCACGCACGCACGCACGCACGCACACACGTATATATATCGCCCCTATACACACTGCTCGCCCACAAAAGCGCACACGTGTTCAGTCAGACATAAGCCGCTCATACCATCCCACACTTTCCCAACAGACACAAAGTAAAACTGCAGTGACAGCCTGTGCAAACACACACACACACACACACACACACAGACACACACACACACACACACACACACACACACTCACGCATAACTTTATTTATAGAGCACTTTTCATACATTCAGATGCGATACAAAGCGCTCCACATCCCTGGTTTTCCTTTAATAACAAGCTGTGACCCAAATCAAGGAAAACTAGAGAAAGTGCTTTTCCAGAGAAAATGCAAGTGAACGTTTTACCAGGAGAAGAACGTTGAGATCAATAATGTCTTTCACAAGTGTGTCCTGGTCAAGAAAGGAAGAAAGAAAGAAAGGCAGCAGCACACAATGCAACTCACAGTTTCATCTAGAATACTAAGATGTCTGTAAGGGGTCAAAATGTGCTTGTTTGAATGAGCGATCTAAGCATTAATACAGTAAGGAACAAAGAGTTTTTATAGTAACTTTGTGTGTTTTTCTGTCGTTCTGTGTATGTGTGTTGTCGTCTTGCCCTTTGTGAAGCATTTTGTGTATTTTTCCAGTAAAATGTATGTTTTTTGGAGTCATATCGTATATCCGTGCTGTCATTTGGCGTTTTCCGGAGAGATTTTTATGTATTTCCGTTGTCAATTTGCTCGTTTGTGGGAACTGTGGGTTTGCTGAGTCATTTTTCGTGTTTTTCTTCTCTTTTTGTGTACTTTTGTTGACATTTTCTGATGAATTTTGTGTATCACGGTTGTCGTTTTCTTCATTTTTTGTTGGAGTTTTATGTGTTTCTTGGAGTATTTTCTGTGTTTTTCTCTTGACTTTTACTGTGTTTTCCTGCAATGTTGTAATTCTTTGTATTTTTTTAATATATTCTTGCTTTTGTTTTGCGTATTTTTCTTTCATTTTGTACGTTTACTTTGGGGCCCGCATTAAATTAGACCAGGGGCCACATCCATTTGCCTATGTCTGCCCTAAAACCACTTTTTTTCTGCTGAAAACAAATGTATTTGTAAATTAAGTAATCTTAATGATTGATTCCAACTCCAAATGTATTTTAATTTGGTGTATTTTGTCGTAAAATTGCCAGAGTGACTGCCCTCTATGGGTTGAAACCCTGATATTACAATATAATTTTTCTATTGGTTGAAAATGGTGGTTTGTGATGTTTTGTTGGCTTCTTAAATTAGCCCCGCCCCTCTTATAGAAACTAGCAGCTGTGGACTCTACAATCTGTGGTGAGTTGGTTGGATTGACAGGTACTGTATAGTGAGTATTGTGTAGCTATAGCATAGAATAGATTCTTCTTTGGAGGTTTTATAGTACAGACTGGGCGTGTCCTAACTGGTCCAGAAGCCCCGCCCATAATCAAGACCTTATTGAACTGAGTGGCAGATCAGCTAAAATCCAGGGTTTAGTTACTCTTTAAAATACTTAAATAGAATCAGAATCATGTGTCCTTTGGGTGTAATTTGTGTGTATTTGTCTTGTTGTTCTGTCGGTCATACGTGTTTTTGTTAGCTTAGCACGTAGCAGCGCTAGCTGTGAAGGGTTAAAGGGTAAAAGGGTGAAACTGTTATTAGGGTTGACTATTGTTTACCTATAGTTAGTGTGATTTTTCCCCTAACAGCGAACTTTTATAGTTTTGTAGATCAGTGTTTCTCAAATGGGGGTACATGTACCCCTAGGGGTACGCGATAGCACAACAGAGGGTACTTGAAAGAGAGCGAGAGGAAAAATGTACACATTTTTTATATTTATTTTTCATTAAAAATGACAATCACACTGATTATTACCAGAAACTCACAAAACGACAACAAAAACACACAAAATAAGAAAAAAATATACTGAATAATAAAAAGAACAGACAAACAACAACAAAATAACACCAAAAACACACACACTAAGAGAGAAAAATACTTACTAATTGAGAGAAAAATGCACAAGATCACTACAAAATACGCAAAAATAACAGGGAAACATACAAAACGGCATAAGAAACAACCAAATGACAACAAAAACACACTCACTGAGAGAGAATAATTAAAATATGTATTTTTAAATATTTGTATTTTATACAACCTGGATTATTTTACAGGACTGATCTATTCAGATTATGCAGCAATGTGTGTTAGCTGTTCAGCGTAAGTATCAGTGATTTACCCCAATAAGAAGTTAACCTGCTTCATAGTACAGCACAGACTGAATAAAACCAGGAAGTTAACACGATAAGAGGAAATCCAGCTTCATCGTTCAGGCCCTATAGTTTGTTATGAGTTTTTTGTTGATGTTGCAGTTGTTTTGTATATTTTTGTTGTCATTTTGTTAATATGTTTGGCCTTTTGTGTGTTTTCTACCCCCATTTTATGCGTTTTAGTTGTTGTTTTGTGTATTTTTGTGTGTATTTGCATTCGTCGTGCGTACTTTTGTTATCCCTTTCTGTCTTTTCCTTTCACTTTGTGTGTGTTTTTGGGGTCCTGCAGCGTGTTGAAGAATTTGGGGGCTGCTCAAATTTAGGCCGAGGGCCGCTTGTGGCCCCAGGGCTGCCAGTGACCTGTGTCTGACTTGGGCTGATAAGTGATAAGACACATAAATGTCAAGGAGGACAAACATAAAAGAAAGTATCTATTTGTACGGTTGACGTACGGACAACCCCCGTCGCTATTGGTACGGTTCCTGAAGTACACGTACGTAGAGTCTTAGGGTTAGGGTTAAGCTATGACCCTATATCGCAACAATTTTTAGGGTTAGGGTTAAGGTTAGGTTTAGTCTTAGTCACGTGACCTAAACTGGCCAATGACTGACCTATTACGTGACCTAAACTGGCCAATGAGGGGCGCTGCGTACGGATAGAATGTCGGTATATTGATACGGCAACCGTACGGATAGCAACTGCCAACATTAAAAGCTGTTAGAATCAAGAAGCTGTGACTTGGTTAAACTCTAAGAATATGTTGACTTTTTATAGCAGCACTGTTGGCTCGTCCAACATGTGACACATGCAGTGTTTGGACTCCTGTGACCCACATTCCCTTCAAATTAAAAAGGACCCTCCCTGACAGGCAGCAGCGCCTGCAGACTGAAGCTACTGTTGTTCCCTTTTTCAAATCCAAAAGAAGAACGGGGATAAAAAAGAGCTGCTTTTCCAATGTGGGCTGGTGGGTGAGGAGGGGGGCCGAGGGGAGCGCTGCAGCGTGGGCGCTCTGACAGGGCGAGGGACTGACAGGCCCGGGCGTGGGCGTGTCATTGAAATGTGTTTCTGCTCCAGAGGGGGGAAGTTACAGGGAATAAACAAGGAGAGACCAAATCAGCAGGCGTCTCCTGAAAAGTGAGATATGAAGCGGCGGGCTGCCAAATGAGATACATCCACTGGAAGAAATCAGAAATACAGAAAAAAAAAAAAAAACAACACGACGCCCACTGGCAGACGCTGATTGACAGGACGACATGAAAACCCACTGCTGCTGTCATGTGAGAAGTGCACGAGTCTGGCTCTCGGGGGTTTCCATGTTCTCAAATCTTCAGATGAGTGGAGTTTAGGAAGCGTTTTAAAGCCTGATCAGACAAATTGAAAGGGCGACGCTCCTCTTTTCTGTGAATACACACTGAGCATGAGCAAAATAACACGGAAAAAGATCATATAGAATAAAAACGTATTCAAGTTCAAAATATAAAACTGAAGCACAAAGTGTATTTTTATTTCATAGTTTTTGTGGATTTATCTGTGATTCAACCACTGTGTGTTGGAATGAGGATGAATAATCCATGTTGTTGGTTTTTAATCCTGCCATAAACTTATCTCTGGGAATATTTGGACATGATGTGATTTATTTTAACGTCCTTGTGAAATTAATTAAAGATTCCCATGTGGGCTCAGCACACACACACGCACGCACGCACGCACGCACGCACGCACGCACGCACGCACGCACGCACGCACACACACACACACACACACACACACACACACACACACACACACACACACACACACACACACACACACACACACACACACACACACACCCCACACACGCACACTTTTTTTTTTTGTTTTCATCGGAATATCAGTGGAATTCATTAAAGTCTCCATGTAACATACGTTACTAAGATTGTAACGAGTCATATATTGCTGATTTTGTTTGTACATCTGTACAACAGGACAGGAACAAATCTATTATCTATAAGTCTGTACAACAGAAGAGAGGAACAGGTCTATTATTTATACGTCTGTATAACAGGACAGGAACAGATCTATTCTTTATACATCTGTATAACAGCGAAAAGGAACAGATCTATTCTTTATACATCTGTATAACAGAGGAAAGGAACAGATCTATTCGATATACGTCTGTATAACAGAAGAAAGGAACAGATCTATTTTTTATACATCTGTATAACAAGACAGGAACAAATCTATTCTCTATATGTCTGTACAACAGAAGAGAGGAACAGGTCTATTATTTATACGTCTGTATAACAGGACAGGAACAGATCTATTCTTTATACATCTGTATAACAGAGGAAAGGAACAGATCTATTCTATATACGTCTATATAACAGAAGAAAGGAACAGATCTATTCTTTATACATCTGTATAACAGGACAGGAACAGATCTATTCTTTGTACGTCTGTATAACAGAGGACAGGAACAGATCTATTCTTTATACATCTATAACAGAGGGCAGGAACAGATCTATTCCTATACATCTATAACAGAGGACAGAAACAGATCTATTCTTTATAAGTCTGTATAACAGAAAACAGGAGCAGATCTATTCTTTATACATCTATAATAGAGGACAGGAACATATCTGTTCTTTATAAGTTTGTATTACACAAGACAGGAACAGGTCTATTCTTTATACATCTATAACAGAGGACAGGAACACAAATCTATTCTTTATACATCTATAACAGAGGGCAGGAACCGATCTATTCTTTATACGTCTGTCTAACAGAAGGCAGGAACAGATCTATATTTATACGTCTGTATTCTGTATACCAGAGGACAGAAACAGATCTTCTTTATACATCTGTATAACAGGACAGGAACAGATCTATTCCTTATACGTCTGTATAACAGGAAAAGAAAGAGAAGCAAAAAATATAAATCTCCCTTTTTTAATCACATTTAAAGAATAAAAACTGATTCAAGTTTAAATATTTTAATATTTCCAACAGTTCAAAATGTCAAACTGAAGTAAAGCAAAGAAAAGAAAAGTGTTCAACCACAGCCACGAGCTTTCCTGATTGGATGAAAGCAGCGGTGCAGAGGAGCACCGTGCACGCTCCCAGCGTGCGTGTGAACCTGATGATGGAAACGCGCCCAGAGGAGCCGCTTCTCCCTCCGTGGGTGTTCAACCTGCTCTGTTTGCTATTCCGTGCACAAAGCCTCCCACGCCCCGAGAGGCCACCCACGCGCGGATTTACGTCACACAGGGAGCTGCGTGGGCGCGAGAGAGAGAGAGAGAGAGAGAGAGAGAGAGAGAGAGAGAGAGAGAGAGAGAGACTGCCAGCCTCGCGGAAAATCCCACTTCTCTTTATTTCACGTGTTTAGAATGAGACATACCGGAAGTGCCTACAAAATAAAAGCGTGTCAAAATCAGTAATGGCTCTTCTCAAATGTTCTCAAAACAAAACAAGACCTGACCCAAGTTATGACAGTTTTTTAAATTTGAACAAACATATTTTTGCAATTTAAAAATAAGGTAAATATTTTGGGGGTTTTACTGAGAAAATTCTTTATTTCAAAAATAGGATTAATCAAAATGTTCTATTCAAAAAAACAAAGTCTACATTTGGACTGCAAAACACTCTTTTAATGAAGAAGCAAGTTAATTCTGACTCAACAGATGAGAATAAATGATAGTACAACATTTTTTCAATTTTTGTTTTGGTGATTTTTAAATGTCTACTGATGGACAACCATTAGGAATAAAAATGATTAAAATGAAAAATGAGGAAAAAAACTGAAAAAGAAACCAATTGTGCTGGATAATAAAAGAGAATAGACATTTAAAAATAAGAATGGGTTAAGAGAAATATGGTGTTCTCATTTCATTATTTATGTAAACAAATATATACTAAACAAAAACACAAATATTTATTATTCTCCTTTCCTTTTGTGTAATTTCCTGTATTTTGTATGTTTTTAGGAGACATTTTTGTATGTTTTTCTTGTGTTTTGTGTGCTTTTGTTGTCATTTTGTATGTTTTTCTTTCATTTTCTTTTTTTTTTTATTATGGTTTTGTGTGTTCTTGGACTCATTTTGTGTATTTTTGTTGTTAATTGTGTATTTTCTTATTTCTTTTGCTTCCGCTTTTTGACTAGTTTTATGTATTTGTGTTATAGGTTTCTGTATTTTCGTTTTTTGTGTGCGTTTACTTTTGGGAGCTGCATGCTGCTTTATTCTCAGCTCTTCGTCGTTCGAGGCGCTTTTATTTTGGCACAGCATGCGGAAGTACGTGTGCGCCAGCGTTCCAGCCTTGACGAGGAGCGCGCGTGTACACAGTGACACAGACACACACTCCAGAGTGACAGTGGGAGAGAAAAAGACGCACCTATAGGCGCAGGAAGGTCAGCAGCTGCTCGCTTTCCCATTTCTCCTGCATTAACCGGGAAGTTTTCGCCTGTTTTTTTTTTTTTCGCGCTGCGGATTAACATTGTTCCATAACTGCGCTGTGAATGATGTTCTTTCTTTATTGAAGCCGTTGGGATTTTGTGCTGGGGTCTCCTGAGTGCGCAGTCTGACCCCGGCGGGTTTGCGTCAGTGAGAGTCTGCGGAGGAAACACGGAGTCCGCAGGTAAGAACGCACCTAACAGTCAGTGTACGTTTTACTCATTGAATTTTACGTGCAGAAAAAAAACTACTGGTTATTTGATTTTCGTTTTCAAATTGAAAAACTAAAATTGAAATTAAAGGCATATTTCTTTATCACGGTCAAGAAAGGAATAAACACACATTTAAAAATTGGTTTGTTTCTTTAAAAAAAAAAAAAAAAAAAAAAAAAAACATTAATACCAGAGGACAAAACAAAACAAAAACAAAAAAAACAAAAAAAAAAAAAACGATCGTTTTTCATTTTGGTGAGACTGAAAGTTGTTCTTTTCAAAATAAGAGCACATATATGAGGAAGCTGCTGTTTTTCTGGCGCCAACATTTAGGAGTTATCTTTATATTTTACTTGCTGTATAAAATGCAAACCGTTTCTTGTGCAAAATCCCCTCACTTGTTTTGCTGGGAGAAAAAAAAAAAAAAAAAAAAAAAACCCTTCCACTCCCACTTTGGTGCGATATATTTGCAGCAATTTCTGCAAATGACAAGCCTTGTTTTGCCATTTCAAAAATGATTTCAGAGTACGGTTCCAAGATACGGTTCCAACTATTTTAATTTCAATAAATACATTGAAAACATTGAAATCAAGTTGAAAAGTTATAGGGTGCCGATTGTAAAGTTGCCCATGCAAAAATAAGCAGCAACTTTTTTGCAACATTTAGCAACAAACGACGTTTAAAAACTTGTGATTTTTTTTTAATGTTACTTTTGACCAGCTTTACAGCAATACTTGCAAAATTTGTGATATTTTTTTCTCATAAAAATATAATGTCAAGAGTAAATGTTAGATATTTAATCTAAATATAAATGTTAAATCTAAATCTCGATGTTGAATCTAAATCTCAATGTTAAATCTAAATGTCATAGGTAAAACTGAATATTCAGCTAATATGCAAATTCACCGGAATGAGCTTTTATTTTGGTACTTTCGGTGAATTTGCATATTAGCTAAATATTTGGTTTCACCCATGACATTTAGCTTTAGATTTAACATTTAACATCTAACATTTAGATTTAACATTTAACATCTAACATTTAGATTTAACATTTAACATCTAACATTTAGATTTAACATTTATATTTAACATTTAACATTTAGACTGACATTGTATTTTTTACGAGAAAAGAAATATCACAAATTTCACAAATGTTGCTATAAATCTGGTCAAAGGTAACATAAAAAAAAAAAAATCACAAATGTTTTTAAAATATGGTTTGTTGCAAAATGTTGCAAGAAGTTTACTTTACAATTTGCACCCCTTTAAAAAATTACAAAAAAAAAAAAAATCTGAATACAAAAAAGACTAATTTAAATAATATTAATATAGATTAAAATGTTTTTAAAATGTGACTTTTCTTCATAAAAATTGAAAAAAATCAAGAGATGAATTTAGAAAAAAAAAATGTGTTGATTATACATAATATATGTACTGTAACTCAATACTTTTTTAAAAAAACTTTTTTTTTTTTTTTTTTTTTTAATTAATAATGAAAAAAGGGACTCAACCTGAGTTTTAGACCAGGGATTCATTAAAGTAAAGTAAAGTTCCTTTTCATTATTAATCAATATTAAATATAGGTTAAGGTTTCATTTAGTCAATTCAAACTTCAACAAAAATTCCCTTAAAAAAATTAAACCTTAACATATTATTTCAAAAAAAGAAAACAGAATGAATTTCCTGGAAATATTAGGAAATATCGTCAAATGTTTAGAAAATCAAGGCTTTCTTGTCAACTTCAGTACAGACTACTTTAATAATACAAATATAGTAGTATAATCTAATAGTATATATAAATAAATCCAAAAATATATAAGAAAAGTGTATGTTTTTGGATAATTGAGCTGAAAAAACATTTGGTAAAATTTTGGAGGTGTAAGAGTGTGTGTGCTGTCAGTTTGTGACCTGGTACCATAGAAGGGATGGGAGGATAGAGGAAACACAACCGTGCTTTTATTTGACTCATCCCAGATATACTTATGGGTGCATATAGTCTGGGTATGACATTTTCAACTTAAGTCAATATAAAATGTAAATTAACAATAACACAAATAAGACCATGTTCACCTGTAGAAAATGTGTTGCCAGGTTGGGGCTGAGTTTGTTTTAAGGATGCTGTTTAGAAGTACTTGAGTAAGGATTCCCACATTTCCCTCCCAAAATTTCCTCAATTCCGTTTCAGAGTTTACGCATTTCCACGTCATTTCTGAGTTTCTTTACCCATTTCCGTTTTCTTTCCATTTCTCTGTCTTTCCCTATTTAAACGACTTGGGTTATGGGTGAATTTTATTATTAATTTATTATTTAGATGATTTACAGAATTACGCTGAAATGTCCGTGGACTACACTTTTAGACCCTCAATGGGGAAAATTATATGGAAATGTGTGATATTGTCCTAATACACTTAAGTGAAAATTCAGTCCATATTATATGGATATATTTTCATTTTATTTTTAGCAAAATACCACCATTCACTGGAATGAGCTTTTATTTTGGTACTTCCGGTGAATTTGCATAGTATCTAAACATTTAGTTTCACCCATGACATTTATATTTAGATTTAATATTTAGATTTATATTTAACATTTAGATTTATATTTAACATTTAGATTTAGATTTAACATTTATTTATATTGAACATTTAGATTTAGATGTAACATTTAACATTCAACATTTATTTTTAACATTTAACATTAACATTATATTTTTACGAGAAAAGAAATATCACTAATTTCACAAATATTGCTGTAAATCTGGTCAACAGCAATTAAAAAAAAATTCACGTTTTTTAAATGTGGTTATGTTTATTTTAGAATGCGCAACTTTACAATTGGCACCCCTTAAAGGACACTGGGACTGTACTTTATGAATAATATTAAATATTTGTATGATGTAATGTGTACTGTGTGATTATATAATAAAAACAAGTTAAAATAATACAGATATATCTCAATATAGGCGCTATTGTGATCTTCTATGTCGCCAAAATAGAAAACTCGATATATCTTGAATCAAGATACTGTATATTGCCCAACCCTGCTACATAATTCAGTCAGCCATTTTCCGGGGAGGGAAAGTATTTAATTATGAATAAAAGATTTAGCTTAGTTGAATTCCATGTTTGTTTGTTGTTCTGACTCCAAAAAATTGGAGTCCCTAGATCTGGCAACACAGATGCAAACATTGGACGATTTCTGAGGCTGAGTGATTAACTTTGAGTGAAAGTTTAAAGCCCTTTTTTTCAATTTTCACTCTGTGACTGAGGTAAAGCATGTGTGCAGGTTTACCTCCTCTGCTTTATGTGGGCGGTGTGAGAGCTTTGTGTGGAGTCTCAGCTCTGCTCCTTTCAGCTGTGTGCGCACACATCCATGTCTCCAATTCCCAGCTTTGGAGAAACTGGGAGTTTCCTTCAAAATCTCAGAGAAATGAGAGAATATGTGACTGGGGGAGATAGTTTAAGCAGATCACACATGATCTCACACACACATTCGAACACACACTCACACGTCTGCTGTGATGAAGCTGCAGTAAACGGACTGTGGGTCACGGTTTGTGCAGATGCGAGAAGTAAAGCTGGGAGCTTTCTCTGCACACAGCGGGTTTTTTTTTGCACACATTCGTGTCGATTGTGGTGACATCGATTGGTTTGAGTGTGTAAATCTACACCACAAGTTTTATTCAATATATCACACAGGTCAGAACAAATCTATTAATCTGTAGTGGTACGCTTGAAAAAAGCAGTTAAAAGAAGAAAGAAAGACAAGGAGTTGTTTCAATATATATATTCCTGAGCAGATTGCATGTTCTCTTGGGTACTTTGGTTTTGTTCCATAGTTCACAAAGATATTTACAGAGAAAATCCAAGTGAGAACGTTGTTTGTTGAAATTGCAACACAGCAGCGGTTGTAAAAATAATGAAAATGTGCAGAAGAAGAAAGGTAAGAAGAGCCAAGGCTTTTTTTTCTGAGAGGATATGAAAACTTCTCAAATTCAGCTTTTATTATGAAAAGATTGTGTGGTAATGTTGGATACATGCTAAGCTAACCAAACATGTGGTACTGTTGGACACACGCTAAGCAAACCAAACATGTGGGACTGGTGGATACATGCTAAGCTAACCAAACATGTGGGACTGGTGGATACATGCTAAGCTAACCAAACATGTGGAACTGGTGGATACATACTAAGCTAACCAAACATGTGGTACTGGTGGATACATGCTAAGCTAACCAAACATGTGGTACTGGTGGATACATGCTAAGCTAACCAAACATGTGGTACTGGTGGATACATGCTAAGCTAACCAAACATGTGTGACTGGTGGATACATGCTAAGTTAACCAAACACGTGGTACTGGTGGATACATGCTAAGTTAACCAAACATGTGGGACTGGTGGATTCATGCTAAGCTAACCAAACATGTGTGACTGGTGGATACTACATGCTAAGCTAACCAAACATGTGGGACTGGTGGATACTACATGCTAAGCTAACCAAACATGTGGGACTGGTGGATACTACATGCTAAGCTAACCAAACATGTGGTACTGGTGGATACATGCTAAGCTAACCAAACATGTGGGACTGGTGGATACATGCTAAGCTAACCAAACATGTGGTACTGGTGGATACATGCTAAGCTAACCAAACATGTGGGACTAGTCTCTGTATGGATTTCCCTCCCAGTCTCAAAGGAGGACAGCATATTAACTGTCTGCAATACGTAGAATGCAAAGATTCATCTTGAAGTTTACTTCTCTCATACATACAAATGTGAACCATTTTTTTTCCTTGATTTAAAATCAGGCTCCAAAAACCTCATATGCATGTTTTGGACCACATCATGCATTTACACACTATTTTTGTCATAAAATGGGTGGCTGTGTGTCTAGTAAAGTGTAGCAAACGGACAAAACCAAACGAAAATGGGTACATTTGACGCAAAAATGAATTCAGGAAATGTATAGTTCTTACATAGGTACAGAGAAAAAAGTACAAAAACAAAATAAATAAAATACGATAACAATAGTGAGGAAGCCTCACTAATAAATAAGTACTCATATATATACATCTGTATTAAAAATCATTGTTTGAGACAAAGGTGTGCTCATTGTTTTTGGATTGACTTTGAAAAACTTCCTTTGTGATGTTTGTTTGTGTGGCACAGTTAGTTGGGTTCAGTGTGAACTTGTGCATGAGAAATCCCTGTGAACACTCCCTGAGTCCGTGGGAGGAGGTTTTGTCTCACCAGTCTTTGTCTCCACCCGGCTCTCCGGCCTATTCTGGGCGAGGCGAGCCCACCACCCACACATCCTGCAGGGGTGGAGAGAGGCATGTGTTCCTGCCTGCCACTCCTCTGTCAGCTCGGCCTCCGCACAGCGAAAACAAGACCGTCTGTGTACAAAAACCAGGCCAATCTGCATCTAAATCTGTGCCTCTAGTCAATAAAACCCAACCTCACTGTGCTTTCTAAGAGTCTGTAATCAAAGATGAGTGTCTTTATGAGATAAAGCTAAGCAGAAACACACATTTTGTGGATTTTGTGGAGACTAAATGTTCTGAAAACAAGGTTAAAGATGTGTAAATGTGTGTAGGAGTCAGTAAACACAATATCAGATCATTGCTCGTCTGATTTTTATTGACCAGTTGAGGCCGAGCAACTCATCTCTACTTGCATTCGAGCTGAATCTCACATCCGAGCAGCAAAAAAAAAGGAGAGTACGTGTTTCCTACCTGTTCACCAGTAGAGACTTGTACTCCTAGTGCTCAGTTAGTCCTTCACGACAGGTAAAGCGATCAAATTAACCGTTTCAAGACTCGGCAGAGGCTTAGTATCCCAAAATCATGCCTGAATCATGCACTCCAGCTGTGATTCAGGTAAGCAAATGTGTCTCGGAGTGAAGAACTGACATAGGCAAAAACAAAAATCTTACGTCGTCACACTAAAAATCTTCTAGATAAATGCCTCACAATGGCACTTTTAACTGAGTTTAGAGCCTCAAATACATCTATTTAAAATTTCCCTTAATCCATTTCATAGTTTACTCATTTCCATATCATCTCTGTGTCACTTTAAACCACATTTCAGCTTCCGTTTCATCCTCTTTCCCTGATCAGATGTTAAAAACTTCTTGAAATTGAACCAAAAATGCTTAATATAGTTAATGGAATGATCTATTATCATTTTCAATGCACTGAAACAAAGTCGCACTAAGATCACGTGAGATTTTGTGAGATTTGACGTCCAGCCGTCTGCGACACTTGCTAAAGCTAACATTAGTCTCCATGTTTTTGGTGAAAAATATGGTGGAAATGTGTGATATTGTCCCAAAAGATGTAATTATGATATGATAGAATGTGATAATTATATTTCCATTTATGAAGGTGAAGTCCGTCATATTGCCTCATGTTACGTCGAGAACCGAGACTTTTAAGAATTGACATTTCCCTCTGTCTGACCACCTGTTTACAAAGACAAATTGTGTAAATGTGAGGCAAATATTCAGTGTCAGATTTAAAGTAAAATCCAGATTTTCTGTCCATTTTCTGCGATCATATTTTACCAATGACGGGAGCTGAGATTAGACCGTCGTGAGACAGGTTCGTTTTACCCTACTGATGATGTGTTGTTGCCATAGTAATCCTTGCTTTAATAGACTGTTCCATGGCCTAATGTCTTACTTTTGGTTAAAACGTTTTTCAGAATCCGTCAAGAACATTTGACGTAACCCCGCTAACCGAAAAGCAAACTAACAAATAAATAAACCCCAAAAAAAAATATGACCTCCTTGGCGGAGGAAATATTTGCGTCTAAATCGGGCTTCCGTGCTGTTGCGCTGTAGAAATATTTTTCAACATGTCAGGATGGTTTTTGCTTGGAAAAACCTTTTCATACAGTTAACGTAGAGGTGAGCACTGTGTGAGGGTTGAATGCTACCAAGCCCTTTGTGTCTGACAGTGCGTTCACACCGAATGCGACTTCAGCAACTCTAGTTGCTTAAATCGCCCGTGATGAGTTGCTTGATATCTTTGCGCTTTTTGCTCGCTTCATTGCTTCATCTACCCCAGTGACGTGATGAATGGGAGAGTGACGTGGGGGGAAACTAGAGATGTCCTAATCTGATATTGATATCGGATATCGGTCTGATATCAGCCAGAAAACGAATATCGGATTTTATCGGACTGCATCTAAAATCACCGATATAAGCTCTCAGTAATAACCTACTGTTGCTGACTATTGTTCTCTGTTTGAGTAACATCACATGATCAAACCTTTTCTAACATTCCACACTACAAAATAAGTCATAAAGGTATGTATGATTTGTGCTGATATTGTATCGGCTCAATATCGGTATCATATCGGAAGTGAAATAGTTGTATCGGGACATCATTAGGAGAAACTCATTGCTGATTGGATGTCGCGACTCAACGTCACTCAAATTTTCAGCTTTGAGCGACTTCTACCAACTCGGATCACGCAATTCAGTTGCTGGAATAGCATGTGTTGCGTCACTTGAAGGGAGGTCGCTTGACGTTGCATTATATATATTGATTTTGAATGTAATCGAGTCGCCAGAGTCCCGATCAGTGGGCCAAAGTTAAAAAAGTTCTGTTTCCTCCCTTGTTATTCTACATTTTGTAAAAAGTCAGCTCCAAACAGGCCGTTGGATTTTTTCCCCCCTCGTGTGTCATAGCATGTAAACTCCTCCTCCTGACAATCCTGGATCCTCCTACCCTATATACAAACCATCTCACAGTTAAAACAAACTAGCACAGGCAGGATAATATCTTTACGTTCAGCATATAGATAATTAAGTATATAGATAAAATGAAGAGCGCTCACAATCAGTTTCACTTTTAGTAGCCGTCATACCACCTTGTATCGCCTTTATGGGTGATCTGACGTGTTTGTGACCCAATGCGACGCAGCAGTTGGACAAAACAATGGACTATCATCATAAATGGAATATTGCTGTTAATGATTTACTGCTGCTTTGATAAACACACACACTGAAGCAGCCTACTCATGCATATGCATGACGGCCCAAAAAACAGCCTGTTTTTTGGAGCGCTCTGAAAGTGACTTTTCATAGCATAATACTGAACCTTTAAAGATTCTGTTGTGTGTGTTTTCCCAGGAATGGCGTCGGTGTTGCCGAGGACACTGGGTGAGCTGCAGCTCTACAGGATCCTGCAGCGCGCGAACCTGCTCTACTACTACGAAGCTTTCATCCAGCAGGGCGGCGACGATGTGCAGCAGTTATGCGAGGCCGGCGAGGAGGAGTTCCTGGAGATAATGGCTCTGGTGGGCATGGCCAGCAAGCCGCTGCACGTTCGCCGCCTGCAGAAGGCGCTGCGCGACTGGGTGACCAACCCGTCCGTGTTCAACCAGCCGCTCACCTCGCTGCCCGTCTGCAGCATTCCCGTCTACAAGCTGCCTGAGGGCTCGCCTTCGCTGCTGGAGCGTGCCAGCACGGCCAAGCCCACCAAAGCCACAGTGGCTTGCCCTGAGCCCGGGAAGCTGGACGTGGTCAGGGACAAAGTATCTGCCGGGTCGCCGCTGCAGGGCGGCAGTGAGGCCCGTTTCTGGTCGGGTCACAGCAACGACAGCGAGCACAGCCTGTCCCCGTCCGACCTCGGCTCTCCGTCGTCACCCAGAGACGCTCTGGAGGCGCTGGATGGCGCCGCTGTGCAGTCGGTGCTGGAGTGCGTGGACAGGATGGCACCTGGACTTCCCAAAACAGACATGTCGGAGGTCAGAGAGCAGCTGAAGAGCAACAAGAAGCTGGCAAAGATGGTCGGACACATCTTCGAAATGAGCGACGATGAGCCACGCCGAGAGGACGAGATCCGCAAGTACAGCGCCATCTACGGGCGCTTTGATTCCAAGAGGAGGGATGGGAAACACCTGACGCTGCACGAGGTGGCTTCTTCTTTTTCTTGCTCTTGTTATTCCTATTCTTATGCTTTCACATTTCTCTTTAATTCACTTTTCTGTAAAGATTTTCAAATAATTTTTTTTTCATTTTGGATTTCATTTTAGTTTTGTTATTAAACATTTATTTATTTGTTTATTTTGTTTGTTGATCCTCAATTTCATTCATTCATTCAACACTTATCTTTAGCTGTTTTTTTGTTTGCTTTATATTTCATTTTGTTTTAGTTTCAAATGATCCCAGTAATTCATGATTTCATTGTATGATGATTTTATGTGGTTTTTAGATTTTTGATGTTAATTCATCTATATATATATATATATATATATATATATATATATATATATATATATATATATTTACCCAATCATTCATTAATTTACACCTTACCTTGGTTGTTTTGAATTACTGAGGTCCACATTTAAGTTTTTTTTGTATTGTATCTACATAGTTTTTTTTTTCATTTGTGTATTTCCTAAATACATTTAAAAATTTTTTTTAGATTTTACATCATTTAAAACTAATTTATAATTAAATGAAATGTGTGTGTATGCGTGCAGCTCACGGTGAACGAGGCGGCGGCTCAGCTCTGTATGAGGGACATTACTCTGTTGACGCGCAGAGACGAGCTGTTCGGACTTGCACGGCAGATCTCCAGAGAAGTTACCTACAAATACACATACCGCACCAGCAAGTGAGCGCAACAACAAATACACAACAATAAACACAGTGTAGTCATTAACAAATACACAAAAATAAACACTGTTCTCATTCAAATAACATGCAAACAAATACATAAGAAATGACACCAAAACAAGGTATTTTTCTGTTATGTATTCAAATAGCCATGTTCAATTACAATTCAATTGTTATTATAGTGGCCAGCATTTTTTTTCCCAATTACAATTTAATTAATTTCATCCCAAGAAAGTCAATTACAATTATGTTCTCAATTACAAATAATCACAATAACTGAGCCTGAAATAAATAACCTAATAAAAGTTAACCTTCCACTTGTGTTAGCTTTCTGTTAGCATCTCTAATGATAGCAGGTCCTAAATGAATATTTATGGTGTGGGCATCTGAGCGTTTTTTTTTTGTTTTTTGTTTTTGTCAGTATATCCCTAGATTTAAAAAAAAAAGTGTGATGGTAAAATGTGAGAAAGTTTGATATGTAACATTTTAACTACATATGTGTAGAACTTTACATAGAACTGTAACATGGCTCCTCAGTTTTGCGTTGAATTATATATGACAATTTTAACCTAATTTTAATGGCAATTACAATTACAAAGTCCATTACCTAAACTCAGTTACAATGATGTAAGAGTATGTAGTATATAAAGCACCAACAATATTCAATAGGTGACAGGTAGTGACAATATTTGTTTAATTTGGGGAAATTTTGTCAGATAATTTGAGGATTGAGCAAGATTTTGGAAAAATTAGGTTAATTTCAACAATTTGAGAGTAAAAAAAATGACTTCAAACATGTTATACAAAATTCCAAGCTTAAGTTCCCGTGGAAATTTGCCAGATATTTGACTTCATTTTGAAACCTTACTGAGATACACAACATATTTCTCAGACATTTTTACTTTCCACTGCGGGCCGATTTGGATGTTTTAAAGGGCCCCCTGACCTTAAGTTTGACACATGCTCTGACGTCTCTGCAGGTCTCGCTGTGGAGAAGAACCGTCACCTAAAAGGATCAAAACAGAGGTCAGACCTGCTGTTTTCACTCCTCCTTTCTTCACACAAATTTGTGGGTTAAAAACACAGAAAATAAAAAAAAATGATTACTTTTTTTTTTTTTTTTAAATGTAAGATTTATGTTATATATATTAGATTTATTTGACAATTATAGGGTAAATGTTTTGGTGTATCAGCTTTTATCAGATTCACGTTAATACGTTTATTAGAATAAATGTATAATATTTATATGTATATTTATTTTGTTGTATAAATCAAAACATCTAACAAATACTTCTAAGACGTTGTTAGAAATATTGTACAATATTTAAAAGTCTGTATTTAAGTCACTGGTTTTAGTGACATTTTTAATTATACATATTCTAAATTAAAATAGTTATAATAAACTGTATCATATTAAAGATTACACTGTATTGTACATAAAAAAGTTTTCAAATGTTATCATTTTACTTTGTATCCATTTCTAATGTATTTAATTAATAATGAAATATGCCTAAACGTCAAATACGTAGGATACCAAAATAAGAAAGAAAACAAAGTTTTCTTTTGAAATTTTTTTTCTTCTCACTTCTAATTAGCTTTTCCTTTTTTCAAGCATATACTGTAGATGAATGACGTTATTTTGTTTCTATAGGAGAACTTCTTCGACATCCAGGAGGCGCTGCAGGCCATTCAGATGAGGCAGGAGATGCTGAGAGAGCAGCTTGCCTGTGCAAAGTCCAAAGGAGAGGAAACAGTCGGACGCAACCTGCAGGTAAATAACACAATAATAACATGAATTAGATAGAAAAACTCTGTGAATGGAATGAAAAGTCTATATTTTATCACCTTAAAATAATTAATAGCACTCTTAATTTCCCGCTCTGCCTGTGCTTTTATTTTATTTTGCAACCTGAGCTCTTTTTAAACCAAATGCTCTCCGTCACAGAGCAGCTGCACTACGAAGCAGGTTATCAACACATTCACTTAAAGCTGCAGTATGTAGAAATGCGAGACACCCCACGCTCCCCCCTCCCCTCCTGAACAAAACTTACTGGTCTTCTTGTGAATGGTAACGTGCACACTGGAACTCTTTGCGACTGTTTTCTCCAGAGAGATGAGTAACAAATGTAGGGACTTCATCTTGTAGTATGACGGTTGTGTGTGAATGAGTGTTGGTGGTGGTCGGAGGTGCCGATGGCAACTGTGAAGACTGCGCACGGACAGAAAACGAATCGCTCCTGTTTCCTCTTGCTTTGCCGTGTAACCGCTGTGTCACAAACCTTGTTAAAGACTTCTGCTGTAAAATGTGCCATTGTACTTTCACTATTCTCACATCGTGAATGCGCATAGACTTTTGACGAGCAGCTCGAGCAGCCAATAGTAACGCCCAAAACAGGTCATGGAGCACTCTATATGTAGAAAGATCTCTGATTGGCTGAAGTCCAGCGTCACACTCCTGTATTTCTAAAGCTCATTTCCAGGGCCAGGAGAAGGAGAAGAGATTTGGTAGAATGTTTCATTGTAATACACTGATAGTTCCCCGGTAAGACACGGGCTGTATTATAAAGTGCTACCAGTGATCCAATGTCCACTCAGAATACTTTGGATTGCAATATGCTCAAATATGATTATGGATTTTTGACCAAATAACACCAAAAAAAACTTACGTACTGCAGCTTTAAACCAGGTGATTTCAGACAGACTACGTGTGTGCTCCAGTGCTTCATTAATTAATTTATCAGTCTGAAAGAGCCTAATGCACGCAGGCTTTATCAGCTGACTAATGTAGGTCAGTCCATCAGATAAACATTTACAGTATATGTTTCCTATAGGATGTTATACGGTAAATGAAAGGATTGCATCAAAGCCTAAATATTCTCTCTGTCAGCGTCACATCAGATCCACACAGCGACGTGTGCAGAGAATGATCCACCGTTTATTGAGCAGGTCATTTTCTAAGAGAACTGATTGGTCAGGAGGCGGGACTTTATACTCGCTCACATCCTGGCCAGAACTAAACCTAATCCCGACCAGGTTAGTCGTTCAGCCTAAGTTACCGTGGTGATTTAGCCCTGTAAGAAGTTAGCCAGCGTCGTAGTACAGCACATACAGAATAAATCCCAAGAGTTAGCGCGATAAGAGCAAATCCAGCTTCGTAGTACAGGCTCCTCATATCAAGAACACAAACGACAACAAAAATACACAAAATGAGAGAATACATAAAATCACACCAAAAACACACAAAATGACTACAGAAATCAGCAAAACATCACAATGCCAATGCTCAGATTGGTCATTATTCTAATAGTAACATTTATGTTAATAATTTAACCCTCAGATCAGATACAATCACTTGTTTGTGGCCCCGCTGAGATAAAAGTTCCCCATCACTGGTTTAATGTGTGTATTGATGGTGTTCATTGTTAATTTAGATACTGAATAGGAAGAAATGTTGGTTTCCATGAATTTCATCAATAGGGTAAAACTAACCTGTCTCACTGACATTGATGTGATATGAAGAAGATTTTCTGGTTGTGATCTTAAACCAGTGTATGAATCTACGACCTACCGCTCATGCCGCTTAGTGTTGGGCTCCGTTGGTGTGTGTTTGTGTGTGTGTTTCCTCCTCATTAGAGCCGGGCTGTGGGAGGAAGGCTTCATAAGCACTCGTTACCCAGAAAGCTTGATGGCTCTTTGTGCGTGTGTTTGTGTGTGTGTGTGTGTGTGTGTTTGTGTGTGTGTGTTGCGGTTCCACTCGTCACGTCGATGTGATTTCCACAGATCACACTCAGTAGAAAAAGAGATTTCATGGCAGTCCCTTAGGATGGGAGCGGAGGCGTCACTGGGTGTAATTACCACCAACAAACTGCACACAGGATGGAGTGTGTGTCAGTGACGCCAAAAACCACGGACATCCCTCGTCTTTCTCTCATCCAACTCTTTCACAGCCTTTAGAGATTGACTGTTAGCCACTGTTTAAAACTATTTAACTGTTCAGACATAGAGGAGAAATGGGAAACTGACGGATTTGCGCGGTATCCAAAGTAAATGCACAAAATAACTCTAAAAAACACACAAAATGACCGAATAATTTGCAAAATGATTGCAAGAATATGCCAGATGACCACAAAAATACATAGAAAATGTCTGAAATGACAACAAAAGCTCACAAAAATAGAGAAAAAGACCCCAAATGACAGCGCAAACACACGAAACAACAACAAAAACACAAAAAAACATTCGGAAATGAATATAGAAAACATTGTTGTTTTCTGTATTCATTTGACATAAAAAACCCAAAATGAGAGAAAAAAATTGAAAATGATACCAAGAACACAACAAAAATACACAAAATGACCGAAAAATACAGAAAAATAACAGAAAAATATGTAAAACGACAACAAAAACTCGCCAAAAGAGAAATTATTAAAATGACTCCAAAAATATACAAAATGAAAGAACAATTTGCAAAATGCATAAAAAATATATAAAACAACAACAAAAACTCACAAATATGAGAGAAAAAG
Organism: Gouania willdenowi; assembly: GCF_900634775.1. Lineage (NCBI taxonomy): Eukaryota > Metazoa > Chordata > Actinopteri > Blenniiformes > Gobiesocidae > Gouania > Gouania willdenowi. The sequence continues at coordinate 13,163,810 of NC_041045.1, forward strand.
ACCCCAAATAACCCCTGTGTGTTTGTTTTGAGACCCTGTCAGTACTGTGATTTTGTTCTTTGTAGCACATGTGTAACATCTCGTGTGCGTGTGTGTGTGTGTGTGTGTGTGTGTGTGTGTGTGTGTGTGTGTGTGTGTGTGCGCGCGCGCTCCCTCAGATGCAGCTAGAGCGTCTGTTAGCGAGGCAGATGGAGATCCTTCAGGACGTCGCTGTTCAGGAGCGACTTCAGGCTCTGGACTGGAGAATCCCACCGACCGCCCTCAAATACCTCAGTGACGCTCAGAACGCTAACGGAGCCGCCGACGCCTGCAGGGACGCCCAGGGTAGGACCAACGAATTAATAATTACTAATTACGAATTAATTTTTTAAGCTATTTAGAACCGTATTTCCACCTTGTTGCTTGTGTTTAAACTGGTTTCTAGCCAGTTTAAAGATGGTGAAGAAGCTTTCCTTGTTTTGCGAATGGTCTGCTTTTCTTTCCTGACCTGATGTGTCAGTTTCATCCCTTCTTCCTGCCTCGCCCACAACCGACTGCTCATTACACCGCTGCTCCCTCAAATCCCACAATGCACCTGTAATTATCTCTCCCACGCCTGTTTACCTCCAGCCTGAGGGGGGCGTCGCTCTCGCTCTCTCTCTCTTCTCTCCCCTCCCCCTCCTCCTCCACTTCTGTCATTTCTTATCTTACCTTAGTTTGTATTTTTATTTTATTTTATTTCGTCTTTCCATTTCTAACCCAACCCTCTTTTCTCATCTATTTTTCTTTTCTATCTTGTTTTTCATTTTCTTATAATTTGTTCTTTTTTTTTTTTTTTTTCTTTTTTTTTCTCACATCTTTTTTCATTTCTTCTTTACCTCCCTTTCAGCCTTCTATTTTCCCGACAATATCTTTACTCTCTATCAGGGTTGGGGTCAATTCTAATTGTATTTGCGTAATTGAAAATTAGCTACAATTATGATGTAATTATTATTGTAATTGTAATTTAAAAAATCTGTTGCTGTCTCAGATTAACTTTTATTAGGTTATTTATTTCAGGCTTAGTAATTGTGATTAATTATAATTAAACTTTAGTAATTGAGAACATAATTACAATTAACTTTCTGAGGATAAAAAAAAAAATTTTCAATATCATTTTATGCTTTAAGGTGTATTTTTATGTCTGTTTGATGCCATATCATTAATATAAACCCACTGATTGGTTTCCAGCCGTTTATTGGATAAAATGGAAAAACACAAATCCAAAGTGGAAATTTAAACACAGCGTGAATTTAAAAGGAATGACAAAAGCAAGATTAGCAAAATGCAAAATACAGACCAAGGTGAACCTAAACAATCAAAAACAAGTCAACACATTAAAAAATAAAGAAAGATAAAGGGAGACAAACGCACACGCAGACAAACAGACTCTCATTTGTATCAAATGTATGTTCAAAAAATACCATTTTTTAGATTGCATTGAGGACAACTCCAGTTACATAACCATATTATTCAGAAATTGCATATGCTGCTGCTTTTCCTTAATCGTTCTTTTACTTTTATTGTTATTTCTTTATTTTTCTGTATCCTGTAAAGCAGCTTTGAGTCCAAAAACAAGCAAACAAATTGATCTATTATTATTATTATTATTATTATTACTCGTACAGTGCCCGTCGGAAGTATGCATTTATGTGGGAGCATAAGGGGTATATTTGCAGGTGAAAAATTTAATAAAGTTTAATTCTATGGGATATGAGCATGATAAATGTGTTTTTTTTTTGGTTTTTTTACTCACTTTTATATTTTGTTTGTTTGGTGTATTTTTCTGTATTGTCTGTTTTTTGGAGTCACTGTGTATTTTTGTATCTTTCTGCTGTGTTTTTGTGCATTATTTGTATAATTGTTGTTTTTGTTGCCATTGTAGTGTTTCTGGAATCATTTTGTGTATAAATATTGTTTAGTTTTTGTTTTATTATACTCATTTAGTATATATTTATTATAAATACTGTGTGTGTGTGTGTGTGTGTGTGTGTGTGTGTGTGTGTGTGTGTGTGTGTGTGTGTGTGTGTGTCTACATCCATCTCCTCCGTGCACGCGCATCAGCCGTGTGTGTGTCTCCATCCGACTCCGTGAACGCGCATCAAATAAATAAATACCTTGTGTGTTCCCGTGAATGTTTGAGACGCTGATAACCAAACTCCATAGACATTGTAGCGCAAATCAGAAATGTAACAAAACTGCGCAAAACAAAACGTAAAGCTCCAAACTACATGAGTGAGTAAGTAAATTAAAGTATGATCTACAATTCGGCTGTCTTTTTTTAAAAAACAAAAATATTTTTTTACCTTTGAACCGAGTGGCCAGAGCGTAGCTTCAATGCACGGCACCACAGAGAATCTGTAGTTTTCCAGATGGAGAATTGAACGGGTTGGGAAACGTGTCTCTAAAAGACTCACCAGTGGCTGACGTTTTCAATCAATCTATTCAAAAAGCTCCGTGTCTCAGTCTGAACTAGCTTCTTCTCTATCACTCGTGTGTTTACAGCTGCTTAGCTATGTGCGCAGCGATTGGCTCTGGCCGCACACGTGACTCTTGCTCTTACTCTTGAGCTGTGCAGTGAAGATGGTGCGCTAGCGCCCCCTCACACCCTGAGGTCAAAAGTTGAATAGGTTTCATTTCGGGGCCATCCAGAAGTGAAATAAAATTAAAATAAACATTTTGAAATGACCAAATTACTCCAAAATAACAGATACACACACTCGGGGTATTTGGAACCCGTCGACCAAGTTTCAGGTCGAACTCGCAACGCGTCGGGGAGATATTTGCTCCACACACACACACACATCCCCACAGACGTCCCTTGACCTATTATTATTATTACCATTATTATTATTCTTATTATTATTATTATTATTATTATTATTATTATTATTATTCGTGAGGATGCTTAATGCTATGTATTAGCTGTTTGCTATCTTTTAAACTTTTAAACTTTTTAACTCTTAATTTTCCCATCCACATTTTCAACATTTTAAGTTAACCTCGAACTTACAACTTCAGCTGTTCAGCCATTTCAACATTTTTCAACTTTTTTCCACTTTTTCAACCATTTCAACCCAATTCAACCTTTTTCAACCTTATTACTAATGTTCAGCTAGATTAGTGCTAATGCTAATGCTAGGTTAGTGCTTATGCTAATACTGGGCTACTGCTAATCCTTGGCTAATACTATTGCTTGGCTATTGCTAGGCTAATCATAATACTAGGCTGATGCTAATGCTAATGTTTGGCTAATGCTAATGCTAGGTTAATGCCGATATTAAGCTAATACCAGCCAATGTTAAGGTAATGCTAGCCTAAGCTATTGTGAGGTTAATGCTAGACTAATGCTAATGTTAATGCTAGCCAATACTAATACTAGGCTAATGCTAGGTTTTTTCTAATGCTAGCCAATGCCTGTATGTGTTTGTGAATATTGCTGCACTTTATTATTGTATATGTCATTGTAATTCACTATTTTTGTGCAATAAAAAGAAAGAAAAAAATGCTAGCCAATGCTAATGCTAGGTTAATGCTAATGCTAGGCTAATGCTAAGCTAATGCAGTGCGACGCGGGTGGGCCAGCACCTGCATCCTCACTTGCATTTTCTTCAGGAGATGTAAATATTCTAGTTTATTATTATGATTATTATGATGTTCTGAGAACTCCCCTTTTAGTTTACTACAGAAAGACCAAAAACTAAGCAATCAATTCTTTTTGTAAACAATGACACTGGTTTCTGTTTTGGAGTTCCTTTCCAGTCTCAGAGGAAGAAGCACGTTTTCATTCATTGTTTTTCAACTTTGGGGTCGTCATCCCATGTGGGGTTGCTTTTAAATTACATTTTATTTATTTATTACATTTTTTTTTTTTTTTTTTAAATAACAACTGTATTTTACTTGTAATTTCTCAAATATAAATCTAGCTCAAATAAAACTCAGTATAAAAAATATTGTGACTTTGTACACTAATCCTGGCTACTCTGTATTTGTAACACAGTACACAACATAATGTAATTCTAGAGGAAAAATGTCTCTGTGGTCGTCAAAAATTGGTGAAAGAAAAAATGGGATCACAACCCAAAAAAGGTTGGGAACCACTGATCTACATGTTTGGAATGTAACATGGAATATTTTGATTATAATAGATTCACTATTTTATTGTTTAGGTAAAATAATTTGGTGAAAACATTTGAAGGAGTTGTTTTCGGAGTCGCAGTATGAAATTAGTTTCCTGCACCGGCGTAAAATAAGGAGTGTTTGTTCATCTGTGGGAGTGCTGTTAAATCCCCCCCCCCCCGTGTGGATTAAAACACACACATGCACACACACACACACTGGAGATGTTACACATGTACAACAAAGAATGTGTGTTAGATCAACATCTGGGCTGATGTTGGTTTCCCATCAGTGGTTTTTCTCTATTTAGGTCTGTTTTCACTGCGGATGGATTCTCATTGGATTAAAAAAAGAGTATCAAAGATGTTCAAAATGGGTTTCACATTGGAAAATGTCTGAATACATGTAACATTTCTGGAAAACTAATGTCAGGCCTTTATTTTACTTCTTTATCTGCTGGCTTTATGTTTTAACAGTAAAGGGAAAATAAACTTGTTTAATGATATCTCAACTTTCAGTTTTATATTTATTGATGGAATTTGTTGCACTGAGGATGGCCTTACAGCCAAATCTAAATCTTCAAAGCCAACCTGCTCACATCAAAGGACTGGCATTTTTTTTAATTACCATTTTCTTTTGTATTTTTCTATCATTTAGTAAATAAAAAAAACACAAGATCACTTCAAAATATACAAAAATAACAGAGACACATACAAAACGACACCAAAAAAAAAAAAATCCCACACAGAATAATTTACACAAACACAAAAACACACAAAATAAGAGAAAAATATGCTGAAAAATGAAAAACAGACGACTGCAAAATACACAAAATGACAATGATAAAATGGTGATTGAAATTATTTTAATTAGAACATGAACTGAAAATACAAGGATCAGTGTTGGTCCCACATCAGGAGGGCAATGAGCAGAAATTCAGGAAGCCTAAAAACTCACACACTGAAATGTGTGTTAGCACTCATCCATTCCATCATTATGAACTACAGTTGTTGTTTCGTAGTATTCTGAGTAAAACGTTGTAGTCGGTCAAAGGGGGTACTTGGATTCAAAAGTAAGAGAAAAGGGGGCTCTTGAGTCAAAAAACTTGAAAAAAAGAAAGATAATTAAAGTTGCAAGTGGCGTCGTAGGGTCCGAAGAAGTGGCCAAAATTGGTAATCCAAAGTCCTGTGTCCCAATGTTGGGGATTAGGGTTTGGTCTGAGCGAATTTGGTGCAAATTGGTGGAAAAACAGCTGAGATATTGCATTTAAAATGCTTTAGCATTAGCCTAACAATAGCATTAACCTAGCAATAACATTAGCCTAGCATTAGCATTTGCCTAGTAGTAGCATTGACCTAGCATTAGCCTAGCAATAGCATTAATGGAGTTTTAACATTAGCCTAACAATAGTATTAACCTAGCATTAGCATTAACCTAGCAATAGCATTAATGTAATTATTATTATTGATTGATTATATTATTTAACATTAGTATACACTTAGCATTAGCATTAATGTAGCATTAGCCGAGCAATAGCAGTGACCTAGCATTACCATTAGCTAGATATAGCTTAGCATTCACATTTAACATTAGCATCAACTTTTCATTTGCATTAATTTAGCATTAGCCTAGCAATAGCATTAACCTAGCATTAGCCTAGCAGTAACATTAATGTAATTATTATTATTAATTATATATTATTTAACATTAGCTTAGCATTAGCATACACCTAGCATTAGCATTAATGTAGCATTAACATTAGCCGAACAATAACAGTGACCTTGCATTAGCATGATTTAGCTTAGCATTTGCATAAACTTAACATTTGCATTAATTTATCATTAGCCTAACAATAGCATTAACCTAGCATTAGCATTGGGCTAACATTAAAATTAGCCTAGCATCTACAATAACCTGGCAGTAGCATGCGCCTAACAATACGTTTTTCTGTTGTTTTTTTGTTTTCTCCAGACGAACGACCCATCAACCTGCGCGTCGTCAGTCAGAGCATGCAGGAAGGAGACCTTCCTCTGGGAAAACAGCTGGCCAACGAACTGAAGCGCCATCACAACAACCACAACAATCACCACAACAACAGCAGCAACCACAGCAGCACAGAGGAGGCCAAGACGCCAGCGTCAGGTAATGAGGACATACGCTAAACATTTCCCACGCAGTCATGCTCTACGCTGACGACGCTCTCATTTGTCCTCAGAAAACGGGACGTCACAGCGAGTTTCCTCTACCTCGGCCGAGAAGAAGACCATCAAATCAGAGCCAGAGGACTCCACATAGTGACTCCACACGCACACACACACACTTACCGTATGCAGCTCCGCCCGTCAGTACACACTAAGCAAGCACAGCCGCAGTACAGCCTTAACAACCAACGTTGCCTCATGATGAGTGTTTCTTTGTCTTTTTGTTTCCTTGCTTTGGAAATCGTCCCAAACTGTCGGAGATTGAACTTTTTTAGTTTCAAAGTTACGTACATTTATTATCTGGGAGTCATTTTCAGGTCTTACATATTCACAATCAGACATGCAAATATTCAACCTCAAAAGTGGATCGTGAGAATATTTTTCAATTACTTTGATGATTTTGTCACTTCAAGACGAGATAAGATCACTTTATTAGCCCCACAATAGGAAAAGTCTTTCATCACAGCAACAATAAATGATAAAAGAAAGGAGAGGGCGAAAAAAAGTAGAAGTTGAAGACCATTGCCATACTCTTCATCCTTACTCTCTTGACCAATGAATGACCAACGTTGTTGATTTAGAAATACATACAGTTTGATGGTAGGATCTAAAAGTGTCTCGTAGCATGGAATTCTGTGAATAGTTTGCAAAGAAAATTACCGAAAATTACACAAAATGCAAAAATTACAACAAAAATGCAAAATTTCATCCAAAAACACACAAAATGATGGTGGAAAAATGCACAATATGACAGAAAAATACAAAAAATAAAAATGCACAAAAATGCAAGATATTTAAATCAACAACAGAAATACACAAAATGACTCCAAAAACACACAAATTGGCAACAAAAACAAATAATCACAATTTTATTATTGACGATTATGAATCAATTCTTACATGTCCAAAGATCTATTATTTATATTTTTCAAATTGTAATACAAACCAGGCTCCTCTTATTAATCGGGATATTTAAATTACCGGTACACTATACAGTTTTGAAGGTGCTGTGAGGTCTTGTTCAAAAGAGAAGTCAGATAATTCAGCAGCTGACTGATGTTACATGAAAGATCAATAATCAGCAGTAATGCAAAATCGAATTGATAGTCGTTAATTATTGAAAAATCGGCTTGTAATTGAATCGAGACCTCGATAATCTGAATCAAATTGAATCGAGAAATTGGACTGATTATCCACCCCTAACTCCGGAAACACAAAAAACAATAAAAATACACAAAATGACTACAAAAATTGACAAAATGAGAAATAATAAATTCAAATTGACAATGAAAATGTACAACAAAAACATCAAAACCTCTACGTTCATCCCAACAAGTTCATTTTGTCTTCTTTTTTGAAATAATATGTTACGGTTTCATTTATTCCGGCAACTTTTTTCAGGAAATGTACTTGCTTTTATTTCCTGCCAACTGTCAGTCTTCCTCAGTGGCTTAGACTGATCACTTTGATGTGAGTTGCCGGAATAAATGAATGGTTATTATTATAACACACAAAATGACTCCAAAAACACACAAAATGTAAGAAAAATACACAATATTGTAATATATTATTACTGAAATGACCAAAAAAACAAAACGAACACACAAATAACTCTCAAAACAAACATAAAATAAGCAAAAACAAATACAAAATGACAACAAAAGTGAATACAAAAACACTCAAAATGCCACCAAAAACTCACTAACCTAATGTTGTTTCCTGTGGTAATGCTCAGATTGGTCATTATTTGAAATGCTGGCATGAATGTTGATCATGTGACCCTCAGATCAGATACTATCACATTTTTTTGTGACCCTGCTGTGATAAAAGTCATTTCCTCTTCTAAACATGAGATGTAAGACTCCGCCTTGGTCATTTTCAGGTATTTTTTAGTTGTGTTCTAAACAGAAGAGGCGAAAATCTGCGGCTTTTTCCTGCCGTTTAAAGAAGTGGAGGATGGGAGGAACCTCCGTTGTAGCCGAGCTAACTGGTTCGTCTCACGATTTAGCAAATCGCTGCTGGTGAACCTGAAGCCGAACATCGACCGGGAAGTGTCTCCGCTGCTGGAGTGCGCTCGCTTTCTGAATACACGAGCTGTGTTTGTGGACGGACTCTGTAAATAGTACAAATCGTGCTAGCCTAATCTGTCAACCAGGTATGGGGCGCCGATTGTAAAGTTATGCTTGCTAAAATAAACAGCAACTTGTTGCAACATTTAGCAACTAACCACATTTAAAAAAAATCATATGTGAATTTTGACCAGATTTACAGCAATATTTGTGAAATTGGTGATAATTTTTTTTCTCGTAAAAATATGTCAGTGTAAATGTTAAATCTAAATCTAAATGTTAAATCCAAATTTTAAATGTTAAATGTAAATGTTAACAAAATGTTTAATGCTAAATGTTAAATCTTAATCCAAATGTTAAATGTAAATCTCAAATGTTAAATCTAAATATTAAATATAAATGTTAAATCTAAATGCTAAATGTTAAATCTAAATGCTAAATGTTAAATCTGAATGCTAAATGTTAAATCTAAATGTCACGGGTCGGGTGAAATTAAATATCTAGCTAATATGCAAATTCGCCGGAATGAGCTTTTATTTTGGTACTCCCGGTACATTTGCATATTAGCTAAATATTTAGTTACACCCGTGACATTTAGATTTACTATTTAGACTTAAATTTAACATTTAACATTTAGATTTAAATTTACTATTAAGATTTACCATTTAGATTTACTATTTAGATTTAACATTTAACATTTAGATTTAGATTTAATATTTAACATTTAGATTTAACATTGACATTATATTTTTACAAGAAAAGAAATATCACTAATTTCACAAATATTGCTGTAGATCTGATCAAACGTAACCTAAAAAAAATCACACATTTTTCAAATGTGGTTTGTTGCTAAATGTTGCTAAAAATTTCCATTTATTTTAGCATGCGCAGCTTAACAATTTGCGCCCCATAACCAGGGTCTCCCTCTGTCCCGTGTGAGTTTGACGTAGACTTTCGGTGTCGATACAGTGTTCATGTGCGTAGAGCAAAAAGAAAAAAAAACTACTTCAAGTGTCATTTTTGAGTGTCTGATGTAACCAACATGATGATGATGACGATGATGATGATGTTAGAACTAGCTCTGACAGTGTTTACCCCATCAGTGTGTGTTTGTCGTTTCAAGGTAGGTTTTTATGTCTTCACATTATTGTGTAAATACACGGAAACTCAGAGACCAATGCAATATTTATGTAAGTAAGTAATGTGTCGATTTCCTTGTTGTGTTTGGTGTGTGGGAGTTTATCACGGCTTATATTTCCCTCTCAGTGTACACACACACACACACACACACACACACACACACACACACACACTGTATTTGTATGTAAACAGATTGCAGTAAAGTTTCCAGAAGAAGAAGAAGAAAAGAAAACTGATCCAGTGTGCATTCGCGATGTTTCCATAGCATGTCCGATCAGCGTTCTCCTCACTGTTTACTGTATCTGTAAAGTGATAGATTAGGCTTCACCTAGTTATGCACCTGTTTTTTTAAACACTAATATATTTGATTTGTTATAAAGCACATAAACACATTAAACTTTATTTTTTGGAACTCTACCGTGTGGAGCCTTCTGTATTCAATCCCATCGAAGTGTGAAAATCTTGATCTTGACAAAATATTGCTTTAGACAGAAAATTATCTCGAAGTATGGTGCATAGAAATTAAGAGGCGATTTTTTTTTAGCTGATATCTACGGAAGTGGATTAGGGCCAATTTAGACGGAGGAAATAATTTTGGGCAAAGCAAAAATAAAGTCCAAAAAGTTGAGTTTAAAGTCAAAATTTCCAAAATGAACTCAAAATACAATATTGTGATAAAATTTGATGGTTTGCTAATAAATTCAAATCTACAGAAGCTGACTAGGGCCAATACACCATATGACAACAAACAGCAGTTGCGCATGCGAAAATAAACGACAACTTTTTGCAACAACCCACGTTTAAAGAATGTGTAATTTTTTTTTTATGTTACTTTTGACCAGATTTGCATTTACATTTAGTTTTACAATTAGTGATATTTCTTTTCTTGTAAAAAATACAATGTCAATGTTAAATCTAAATATTAAATCTAATTATAAATGTTAAATTTAAATGGTAAATCTAAATCTAAATGTCACAGCTGAAACTAAATATTTAGCTAATAATATGCAAATTCACCAGGAGTACCAAAATAAAAGCTCATTACAGGGAATTTGCAAATTAGCGAAATATATAGTTTCACCCGTGACATTTAGATTTAACATTTAGATTTAGATTTAATATTTAGCATTTAAATGTAACATGTATATTTAACTTTTAGGTTAGATTTCGATTTAACATTTAATTAAGGTAAATATTATGTAATATTTTGAGGATTTTGAGTTTTTCCAACAGTTAAAGATTAAAAATATATTAATACGATATTTAACACCAGGAAAGCTGTCTGTGAGCCCCTGCAAATATTGTTGAGTTTCATTTACACAATAGTTTTCTCTGTCATTTTTACTTTCTCCCGCGGGCCAAATTGGCTGCGCCAAAGGGCCGGATTTGGCCCCCGATCCATGAGTTTGACATATGTGAACTAACTAATAATAAATAAATAGATTAGGAACAAATTGGGGACAGCAGTTACTTTCATGTTGGACACTCCTGGTATGACAAAGTGTTTGAGTACCAGTGTGTTACTGGTCTGACTGGTCTAGGATGAGACAGCCAGTGGAGTTTCTTCAGTCCATTTGCATCAGCGTCACGTCCACACATTGTGAAACTGCTGATGACTCACTGTGACGCAGATCCCTCCTCCTCTCACATCTAGACAGACTTTCTCTGGAGAAAAGCGCGTCTCATCCACGCCCACGCCGGGTTTCTGTTCACAGCAAAGCCCCCACTCATCCGCCTTCTCCACCACTGGTGATGATGGGTTGCCACGGTAACGTATGGAGGTGGGAGGCAGCGTGGGAGGGATGTGCAGAGCAGGAAGCTGATGGCTGTGGAGAGGGCGTGGGCGTCTCTGAATGACGGCCTCAGTCGCTCTCCTTCCTTCCTGCCTTTGTTGGAGAACGTCTCCGTTTCTCCTGAGATCAGACTGAATCACGTCTTCATTGGAACACATTTTATCCTTAAAATCAAACCTAAAGTTCTCTGAGGTCCCACATGGAGACAAAATGTTCGCTCGTCACCGTCATTCAATCACTTTTTCAAAGGTTCTTTATTTGTATATAGAGAAAAAAGAACAACCTTTTTTCCTAAAAAAAAAAAGGAAAACATTTAAAGGTCACAGGTCATCTCTGAGCTTTGTTTTATTTCATGATTCATTTGTCAAATCAAACATTAAACTAGTATATTTGCATTTCTTGAAGAAAATGCAAGTGAGGATGCAGGTGCTGGCCCACGTCGCACTGCATTAGCTAGCATTCACATTAGCCAAGCATTAGCATTAGCCTGACATTAACATTAGCGTGGTATTAGCCTAGCGTTAACAATAACCTAACAATAACATAAGCCTAGCATTAGCACTTCTAGTGTTAACATTAGCCTAGTGTTAGCATTAACCTAGCAATAGCATTCGCCTAGCATTAACATTCGCATTAACCTAGCATTAGCATTAACGTTGCATTAACTTAATCTTAGCAATAACCTAGCAATAACATTAGCCTAGCATTAGCACTTTTAATGTTAGCATTAGCCTAGCGTTAGCATTAATCTAGCAATAGCCATAGTGAAGCATTAGCCAAACATTAGCATTAATCTAGCAATAGCCATAGTGAAGCATTAGCCAAACATTAGCATTATCATTAACCTAGAATTAGCCTAACCTTAGCATTAGCATTAACCTAGCATTGCCATTAGCGTCTTATTAGCCCAGCATGAACAGTAACCTAAAAATAACATCAGAAAAGCATTAGCACTTCTAATGTTAGCAATAGCCTAGCATTAGCCTAGCAATTACATTAGCCTAGCATAAGCATGAGTCTAACGAAAGCGATAGCTGAAAATTATCAATAAGGTTGAAAAAGGTTGAAATGGGTGGAAAAAGTTGAAAAAAGTTGAAATTTCCAATAAAATTGCATGGGACAGTAGTCAAATAAGTAAAAATTTCAAAGTTAAACATTATAAAAGCAAACTTTTTGAATGTTTTGATAGCTTATTTGTCAGAATTGGACAAACTTTTTTTTTTTTTTTTACTGCATCACAACTTTAAAGGCTTCTTTGTTTAAAACACTTGAATTATTTTTGTTTGATAAAGGTAAAAAATCATGTAAAATAATAACTTTAGTGACGTTGTGAATTTAATTTACAACATCACTAAAATTACCCACTGCCACCTATCTGTGTGGAGGTTGCATGTTCTCACTGCTGTTTCCTCCCACCATCCAAAAATATGCATGCAGGGGCGTAAGTAATTACTGTAATTAAAAATAGTCACGTTACCGTAGTCAAGTAGATTTTATGGGTACTCGTATCATTATTAGTGTGTGAGTTTAATCATACTTCAATCAAGACTGAACAGTGGTTCCCAAACTTTTCACAGTCCAGTACCCCCTATTCCTGTACAATTAAAAAACATAATAATGTAATGTCATATACAATGTAGCCCTAAAGTAAACTATATATCTGAATTTTACCTATCCAGTTGAGGAATGATATATAATAAAAAAAGAATAATAATCTGTAAGGACACAATAAAACATCTTATTTTAGAATGATCACTTGATTTATTTAATTAATTAGCGAACTGGCAATGTTGCTGAGATTGTTTCACTGACACCACTAGAGGGCAGCCTAACTGAGGCAATGCATGGAAGCTCCTGACTGCTGCTCTATTTATATTCTAGTTTTCAATCTTTATTTTTCATTCACATACCCCGTCACCACAGTTATTATACCTGCGCTCCCCTTCGGAGGGCGCAGTTAGAATTATTTTTTCTTTTATTTCTCATTTTTTTATTTATTTATTTTTTCATTTTTTGTACTCTCATTTATTACTTTAAGGTACAATACAAGTAAAAGTAGCTCGGTCAACACATGAATTAAAGTGTAAGTGCAAATCACCCTTTTTTCCTCATTTTGTTAAATTCTTTATTTTTCCCTTCTTTTTTTTTCTTTTTATTCCCTCTCTTTCCCATTTTTTATTTATTTATTTCATTTTTTCCCTTCTTTTTCCCTTCTTTTTTCATTTTATTTGTGAAAACTAAAAGGCAGAGGTGGACAAAGTACTCTCATTTATTACTTTAGGTAAAGTACAGACACAGAAAATGATTCCAATACAAGTCAAAATATATGAATTAAAGTAAGTAATACCACTTTTTTCACCTGAAATTTCTGAAAAATTTAAATAGGTCTTTGAAATATTTTGATTATTACTATTTTTTTCTTTTAATTAAAACAACACAATTTTAAACAACTGTATTTCTTTGACTTTGTGAAATATAAATTTAGTTCAACTAAAATGCATGAAACAAATCAAATGAAATCAAAATGGGGTCACGATCCAAAAAAAGGTTGGGAACCAGTGCACTAAATACTGTTTCTTTCCGCTTATTTACAAAATGAGATCCTTTAAAACAGTGATTCTCAACTGGTGGGTCACGGGCCTGTACTGGGTGGGTCATGGACAGCAGGTCAAAAATAAGTAAATACTTAATGTCACCGTAAAATATATGGATATATGTTTTTTTTTTTAAATATATATGTATTTTTTCAACAGCTATTTTTGAAAAACTAAATTTGGTTGTTTGAATTCTAAAAAAGGGTTCCAGGGTGAGACCAGTTGAGAACCCCTGCTTTAAAATGTGTGTAATCACTTGTTCATTACATCATTATGCTCTATAGTTGTTTTTAATCTAAATTTAAAAATTTTGAGAATTCCTCACAAATCAACCATAAGTGCTACAGATTTGCAACTTTCACCAAAATGTAACTCCAACACTGAAAACACGTTTGTACATTTAAACCTATTGCAAATTATGAAGTTAAACACTGTTTTTTTTTTTTTTTTTTTTTTTTTAATCAAAAACTGTAAAAAATCTCAAACCTATTCCTTTAAACCGTTTTGAATTTCACTCTGATGTGAACAATTGGAGTCAATGCATAAAAGAAACATCAGTTTTTCCACTTATGAAGCCAACAAATCATTTATAAAAAAATAAATTACCAACATCTCCATGCTGTTTGGTGTCTTGTTTTGCCTGAAAAGCGTGGCCCCAACCATTGCTGCGCAGCAGCTATAAGGTTCCATTGTTTCATCAATCAATCACAAATCAATTATTAATTTTGTTGGTTTTACCCATAAAATGTCATTGAGTTCTTTATTCAGGAAGGAGCAAAAGT